>NW_027223754.1:143788288-144181100 GCF_028538775.1 Myotis yumanensis
AATAATTATTATGGGGGTGGGGAACTGAATTTTTAGATAGGACAGCCAGAAAAAGGTCACACAGAGTAGATGACATTTGAGAAAAGTCCTTAAAGAATTGAGAGAGAGAACCATACAGCCAGCTACTTGTGGTAACAGCATTCCAAGTTTCCTAATGTAAAACATACCTGGACAATGTGACCATAAAGAAATGAGCAAAGGGTAGAAGAGTAGATGTGGCTTGGAATACAGATAGATCATGTAGGTTCCTGCAGGTCAAATGGAGATTTTGAATTTTAGTCACTCTATGAAACTAAATAAAATACCAATGAATTTTGTGACTCAGTACAAACAGTACTGCATTTGGTGTCTATGTCTTAAGATCATTCTCTATTAAGAGACACATGTTATGCTTCAGGCATAATCAAGATCCAGTCAGATACAAATATCCACTCAATAAATATTTGAGGGTGTACCAGGATGCAGTTAGTCCTTAGTGATTCTTTAGCATGGAGTCTCCATTCTCCAGTATTTCATTCCTAGACTTCCAGGAGTTATGATATATTTGTTTGCCTAAATTCTAATAGCAGTTCTGCCTTGCTGAGCTATTTGACCTTTGTTAAGTACTTAGTGCCTCAATGTTTAAAATGAAAACACTGAGAATCTAAATATAGTATGGAGGATTAAAATGATATAAATGGAGCAACCCCATTTCTTCCACAACAAATTTCTTTTAATGCTATCATTTTTACATTGTCATATTACCTTTACTAAAACATTCATAGCCCTGGCCAGGTGACTAAGTTGGTTGGAGCATTGTCCCTTACACCAAAAGGTTACATACAAATTTGATTCCAAGTCAGGGCACATACCCAGATTATGAGTTTGAACCCTGGTTGGGGCACATATAGGAGGCAACAAATATCTCTCTCTCTCTCTCTCTCTCTCTCTCTCCCTCTCTCTAAAAATCAGTGAATGAAAACATATCCTTGGGTGAGGATAAAAAAAAAGCATTAACAAATCAAATTGTTAGTAATGAACATACTTGCAATTAATATATACCTCCTTTTAGTTACCTCTCCTGCTTCTAGCACATCTTTTGGATATCATGGCATGTTTCTGAAATATCAAAAATAAAAACAAACTTGGGCTAACAGTGAATTTTTGTTAATTCCAAGTTACCTTGCATTTGAAGTCAGGCTTGCCCGTATCTGTTAAGGATGAATTTCTTGCAAGTTCCTCTTCCACACGTTTATTAATTCAAACAGACTTCCTCTGGTTTTTGGCCTGTGTGTGTCTTCTTGTAAACAGAGCTACAGATGGTTATGACAAGTTCTTGTTTGTGCATATTAGAGGGCATGCTGTGTGGCAAATTGCACTCTTGTAGATTTCAGTAAATTTTCTTCCTGTTTCATTTTTCCTTGTAATAGGGCATCATATGGCCCATAGTGAACAAATGTAAATCTAAAATACTGCAGCCACAAAATAAGGTGCCAATAAAATAACATTTTTATTGTATCAAGCTTCAATAATTGGTTTTGGTTGTCAAACATATGGGTCAGTTAAAATAACATTGAAAGTAGATTAGATGTAATTCAGGAGGCTATATTAAGAACTCAACATAATGAATGTTGCTGTTATCACAGAAGGAGAAGTAGAGATGGCATGTCAGTTATGTCAATGTGCACTCATGTGATCTAAAACCTTAATGCATGTTAATAGCCAAAACAAAGGAACTAATCTCAAGTTTATAAAAGTAAAATAATTCTATTTCATAAGTGAAATGGTAAAAACACTTATTCACAACTCTATGTTTATGATGCCATGCTTGTGGAATAACCTACACAAATCCTGGTTTAAAAATAGGCAATCTCAGAAGTCTCCCTAGAGTCATACAAATGACAAATTCTAACATTGGGTCACTTGTAGGTGTTATTAAAATGACTTGACTTTGGCTTTCATGACCAAGAAAATATTCAAAATATTCCCGTGACAAACTCAAACTCCTCCCCCTGTACTTGTTCTTCTTTAAACACTAATAATATTCAAGTAAAGTATGCCAAAGAGGACTTAAATTAGATCAGACACAGGGAGTATGGTAAGCAACTTTATGGGATAACAGAGTAAAGATTTGCTTCTCAGGGAACCATGCAAAGTGCATGGATTAGGGTATCTGTATGAAAAGTAATCCCTTTCTGTGATCCTAGTTGATTTCCTTAATGAGCTTTAAATACATCTTCTAATTGAAGCTCAGTGAAGTTCATATACATATTAATCTTCAGAAAATTCTTAATAAAATAGCTTCTTACATTTTATAATAGTGCAGGATACTAAACTGATGATTATTATTTTCTCCCCTGTTATAAGAAATGAAAATTGAGAAAGCAAAGCTAAAATAAGTTGACAGCAAGGATGAAAATTAGAATTGGGAATTTCTAACTTTAATTTTCTATTCGGTCTACTAATCTATAGCACTTTTCACTGGAGAAATTGAACAGAAATTCATAATACATTTCACAAAGTTACATGTATAAAACCATTACAACTTCCAAAAAACCTGAACAATTTTTCTAGATATAGCTTGATTTTTTTTTTCTCCCACAATAAGGAGAAACTGTCCTATCAAGTTTCAGGGTTATAACTTTAGCTGCTCTTGAGTAATGTGAGTGCAAATAGATGCTGGAGGGATTTTTGTAAGAGTGAGAATATTAACTTTTTTCATTCTCATGTAAGAAAAAAAAGTACTAAATTGATTTTGGCCAAACCTCCAAAAATACCTTTAGCATTAGAAAAAAATAAAATTTCAGCTCGAAAGATTTTTTGATGAAGTTATAAGCTACTAAGGTAAATATTCAAGCTCTAAATTACTTTCAACTGTAAATACAATGTTCACTATCACAAAAGATTAAAGATAAAAATTAAAATGAAAAATCAAATAGCTAATCTTAGCAAAAACAACAGAAAAAATGAGCAAACATAAAGATTTTTGCAATATGGTATAATATAACTAGGCTTGAGAAAGTTCATGAAACCAGGGGAATGAAATAATGGTTTATTTGAGTAGTAATGTATTGTAAATTATTAAACCACTGATCAGTTTTCATTCAGTAACTAAAACATCTCTTATGTATCAGTCACTGATTGCAAAGCACTGGAAAAGGTACAAAACATTCTAAGTTATAGATCATTTACTCCAGTAGGAGTTTTGCTGAGCAGAGGTTATTAGGGAATATAGATTAAAAATGAAAAAAATAGCGAATATGTTCTCCCATTTAGTGGGTTTTCTCTTCATATTGTTGATGGTTTCCTTTTCTGTGCAAAAACATTTTAGTTTGGTGTAGTCCCATTTGTTTATTTTTTCTTTTGTTTCCCTTGCCAGGAGACACATTAGAAAAAGATATGGCTATAAGAAATGTCTGACCAATTTGAATTAAATTGTTTACCTGAAACTAACCTTCACAGACAGGCCTCTATACACATTCAGAACCTATTGTCTATAGAAGAGCAGCATGACGTATACCAATAGCCTTTACAGGTAAAAAAAAAAAAAAAGGACAAAATGTACAGATAACTAACGAGAAAGATGATATCTAGCACCATCAGAACAATATAAAACAAAAACAACAAAAACTACACTGGGTTAAAATTTAAAAAAAGAAGAAGAAGAAAAAGAAGACAAAAACTGCAAACTATATCTGACAAAACAGAAACAGTAATCAGTGATTTTATTTAAAAATATTTAGATAGATCGATATATCTATACAATAGAGGAATGTTAATTCTCTAGGGCTATGCTATTCAGTGTGGTAGCCAACAGCAATATTTGAGCACTCTCAATGTGTGAGGCAAGTGAGGAACCAAATTTTTAATTTTATTTGATTAGTTGATATTCAAATTTTAAAATAATACTTGATTCAGTTACTGGAAAGTATTGATTTTTCAGTTTGAAAGAATTTGGACACATTAATCTACTTATTAGCTATACATTTTATAAAAATTTCAATATAGATCAAGTATCAATAAAAATTTGGTATCTAAATTGAAGTGTACTAAAAGTATATATGCAAAATACATATCAAATTTTGAAGGCTTAGTAAAAAAGCTAGAATGTGAAGTGTCTCAATAATATATAAAAATGTGACTACATGTTGAAATAATATTTTGATACATTAAATAAAATATTAAAATTACTTCAACTGTTTCTTTTTTATGCTTTTTATTTAAATTTATTTAAATAAATAAATTTATTTAAATTTAAAATGATATATATGGCTTGTATTACATATCTATTGCACAGTGCTGTTCTAGGGAGATAATTGGCTTGAAAAAATCTGTCATCTGTCAAAAATCTGAAAGAGCTCTAGCCGGTTTGGCTCAGTGGATAGAGCATCAGCCTACAGACTGAAGGGTCCCAGGTTCCATTCCAGTCAAGGGCACATGCCTGGGTTGTGGGTTCAATTCCAAGTAGAGGGGAATGCAGGAGGCAGCCGATCACTGATTCTCTCTCATCATTGATGTTTCTCTCTCTCTCTCCCTCTCCTCTCCTCTCTGAAATCAATAAAAATATATTATAAGTAAATAAAGTAATTAATGACAGGTATGTAGTTATTGCCATTTTATTAATTGTTTTCTGATTGTTTTTGTGTTCTTCATTGTTCCTTCCTTATTATTTTGTGCTCAACTCTTGTATGTTGATGATTTTCTATAGTGTTGTGTTTAGATTCCTCTCTCTTTATTTCTTCTATATCACTCATAGATTTTTGGCTTATGGTTAGCATGTTGAGATATATACATATAGCTATGTTTATAGCCATTTATTTTAAGTTCATGGCTGCTTAAGTTCAAAAACCTTATAAAATCACTGCAATTTTTACACATACCCTCCATGTTTATGTTCTTATCATTATTTTTTTACATTTTTATTCGTGTATTTGTGTGTATTTTTTAATTTTACTGTTGTAATTCACATGATCTTCCTATTTTTGCCGTTACGCCTTTCTACTGACTTAATGTTGTTTGATCCACTGCTCTTTTATGTGTTTGCCTTTGTTAGTGAGAGTTTTCTTTTTAATTTGTGATATTTTTTATTCGTATTTAAAATTTTCTTTTCTTCTTCTTCTTAAAGAAGTATCTTAACTATTTATTTTTAATACTGGTTTGATAGTCATGAACTCCTTTAGCTTTTTCTTATCTGGAACCCAGAGTATGTTCTTGTTACTTTTTGTATTTGTTACTTTTGTGGGTATTTTTCAAATGAACTCATTGAGCTATGTTTTTAAAGACTACATTATTTGCCATGAACAGGCACTGACATCTATGCATAGTTACCTAGTGGTCAGCGAGGGAGTGGATAAATATTTCATTAAATGCCTTAAAACAACAAACCTTGCATTTTTTCTGTATGTGTGCTGTGATATGCTTTCAATGATCTGCAGATAGTTTCTGACTCTATTTAAAAGCCTCCATTTCACATGTGTGTGGATCCTCAAGATCAGCTTGAGATGAAAAAGTAATACTTCTCAAGTATTGTCTGGGCATGTGTACAGCTTGAATCTATGGCTAGCCAGGAACATGCTAGGATATTTCTAAGCTCCCTACTGATATTTCATTCTAAGGTATTATTTTTAAGGTATTTTTTGGGGGAAGGAGGCAGATTATTTGCTCAACTGCTGTTACTGCCGTAGGCAACAGTGATGTTCTACAATTGCTGCTGATTATTTTCAACAAACATCCTGGGGAAAAAATATGTTTCACTGTATAATCTCTGAATTAGGTAAAATATTTTCCTGGGGAATAGGGATTTTTCAGGGAAATTTCAGATGGGTCAAATAGTAACTATAATCTGGAGATGGAACATTTGTGGAGCTTCAGAGCCATTCTGGTACCGTAAGTGGCTATAGGGTATTGGTTTTTACAACTACATTGTTTTTTAGGGGGGTAAGAATAGGGTAGACTTAAGTGTGAGAAATCTAATTATTACTGGAATACAGTTACTTTTCTTGAATAAATCCTTGAATTTTTGCAAGTCTTTGGTCAATCCCCAGAAATGCAAAAACTTTTTATTGACAATTTTTTGCCGGTGTTTTTTGTTTGTGTCAGAGAGCATGTTTTTAGATGTTATTATTCCACTATTCCACAAATTCTTCAACCAGACATATTCTGATAATCCTATGTAATAAAAGGCCAGCCACCATAGCATAAGGACCAGAACAACCGGAGACCAGAACCACCATGGCCCTTTGCAGGGCTGGCCCCGCCCCCCAAGCAAGCAGTTATGGGCCATCAGGAAGGCAGGCAGAGTGGTCAGGTAGGCAGGCCAGCGGTTAGGGGTGATCAAGTAGGCAGACAGCCCCTTGCAGGGCTGGGCCTGCCCCCCAGCAAAGAAAGAGGGAGGCCCAGGACACCAGCAGTGACTCTATGGCAGGTGTGCAGCCAGCCAGTGATCGCTCTGCAGAGGGAGGCCCAGGCCAGCCAAGCCATCACACCCCATGCCTGTCGCCTGCAGAGGGAAGCCACCGGTGTTAGGGAGAGGGTGGCTGCGCTTCACAGATGGCAAGCAATAGCAGTGGCGGGGGTGGGGCCAGCTGCCTAAAGCTGGGGGAAGGAAAGCCCTGATAGACGCTGATCTCAGGCGAGGACTAGGGACCGTACCTGAGGGGTCCCGGATTGTGAGAGGGCCGGGCTGAGGGACGCCCTCAAGTGCATGAATTTTTGTGCAGTGGTCCTTTAGTATGAAATATAAATGAACTGCATTCTTCCTTAAGAATAGGAAATGTACATATATGATTTTTAAATTAAACACCAGTTTTCTTCCAAGAGACACATGTAAATATAAATAAATGAAAAGTTTAAAAAACAGAAATGACATAGATTGATTCATTTTAATTATATTTTATTGATTTTTTACAGAGAGAAAGGGAGAGGGATAGAGAGAAACATCGATGAACGAGAAACATCGATCAGCTGCCTCTTGCATGCCCCCTGTTGGGGATGTGCTCACAGCCAAGGTACATGCAACTGACCGGAATCGAACCTGGGACCCTTGAGTCTGCAGGCTGACACTCTATCCACTGAGCCAAACCGGTTAGGGCTGATTCATTTTAAATTAAAAATTAACCAAATACTACTTTTAGTATCAAATAAAATAAATTGTTAGAATTAAAATACGTGTATAACAAAGGAATTTCATTATGGTAATAAAATGTGTATCCATAAACATATCTACAAAACAACAGCATAAAAGTTAGATTAACAAAAATACTTTTAGAAAGTTTAACAAAAATAAATCATCATAGGAAAGATAAAAATGCATACCCATGTATAAACAAGCAGATAAATATATAAAATAGTTTTAAATCTTGCCTCTCACCTCCACACTCCAAGAAAGAAATTTTGAGTCTAGAGAACTGATGAGTAAATTATTTAAAATTTTTCACAATAAGTAATTTCAATATCATATAATAGTAAAAACACATAAAAATACAGAAATATATTCTACTTTATTTAATAGAAATGGCAACTTTTGACCAAAAACTACAAATGGACCACAAAACTAATCTAAATAGTCTAGATTTCTAAGAGAGTTTGCATGTGTATCAGAGTTTTAAAAATAGAAGAGGTACAAAGAAAAAACATTTTAAAAGATTGTATATGAAGATTACAAAAGTATTTAATCATATTCTTACTCCAGAGAAGATTACTTAAGCCATCATAAAATTCTTTCTAATACTTAATAACTCATACTGTCAAGGAATTAATTATCCTATTGAACTTAAATTATTCGTGTAGTAATTAAGATGGCTTCTTGATATTTAATCCTCAATAGTGAGGATACTCTGTGTAAGCAGAAGTTACTACACTAAATATAGAGGGTCATTAAAATGCTTTTGTATTTAATATATATATATATATATATATATATATATATATATATATATATATATATTATGTATATAGGTTCGATTCCGGTCAGGGGCATGTACCTTGGCTGTGAGCACATCCCCAACAGGGGGCATGCAAGAGGCAGCTGATCGATGTTTCTCGCTCATCGATGTTTCTCTCTATCCCTCTCCCTTTCTCTCTGTAAAAAATCAATAAAATATAATTAAAATGAATCAATCTATGTCATTTCTGTTTTTTAAACTTTTCATTTATTATATATATATTATGTATATATAAGTATTTTTTTTAACGGGTAATTTTTTTTTTAACTTGGGTATTTAAACATAAGGCGAAATGGCTGTTGCACTCAAATATCAGAAAGTAGGTTGGTATTTATGCTTTAGATATACCATTATACTAATAAAAAATAAAAAGCTAGCAGAATTCCTAGTGGCTTAACTCATTTAGAAGGGAGAAGGAAAACAAGCCATAGACTTCCCAGGTCTCGCTTTAGCCAATAACAAAAATCAGTGAAGGGTTTCCTGTGTATTCTTTTAAAGCATGTCTTAACATCATGGGATTTTATGAACTAGTATTGCGCTGCCGTGCTGAAACCATTACCTAAATTTTAAAATAATTCCAAGGGAGGTCCAAAATCATGCAACCTTTTTCTGTTGTAAGTAGTCCAAAACTTGGCAGGATATAGTTTCTAGGAATGTCCCTCAACTTTCCATATTAGAATACATAAGAAGATGTAGGAATCTCTGCAATAATATTAAGACAAATGTATTTATGTAATTGATTTACATGGGTAAAAAGAAGATATTGTCAGAGAGTCTACATGAGGTGATAGATAATAGGTAATTAAAAGGACATAATGAGGGAAAGAATAGATAGTTAATTTGTTTCTAGAATAATATTTTAAATAAAATATAAATAAAGATTTTTTCATGAAAGCAATAAAGAAATCATTTTATTTTGCTCTAGGCTCATATAAAAGGATAGAGGGAAAATGCAAAATAATAATAAAGCCAAGAAACAACTGAAGCCTAGATACAACACATAAATGAAAAATAACTCTTAGTGTTTGATGTTGCTCTCTCAAAGATGTACACCTTGAGCCAATGAACAAAATGATGTAATTCAATAACACACGTACGAACAAGTAGGACATCACAGCATTTAAAGCTAAAATCAATGACTCACATTATGACTAAAAGAGCCAAGATCACCTTAAGAAAAGAACTGACTAAATCTAATTGCCCAACTAAGAATTTACTCTGTTGATATCAAGGAAGATTGAATGAGATTCTATGAAAACAGTTGCATTAGACAGAAAAAAAATAGACTATTCTGAATAGAGATTAGATTATGCCAAGATGTGTGGTTTTAGGAAAGTCAACTAAGCCATCTAAGTCAGTGTCTCCCAAATTATAAAGTGGCAGCAACAATATATACTCAACAAATGATTGTATCAAATAACACATGTGAAGGTTCCTCATCACTTATGAAGAACTGCAAATGAAAAGCAGCTGTGTACTCACTAGGGAAAGAAAATCCTTTAATAGACAAGTACAGATGCCAGTCTTGGTTATCACCCATGCTTTGTAGGATAGAGGCACTGCACTCAAATTGGTACCTAATATGCTACTATGAAGGAATTGGGATGCACTATGAATAAAACTCTTGCTATTCTGGCCTAAACAATTTAGAAGAGCAGCTTCAGGGTCCTCTGTGTCTTCACACTTTAATGGTGAAAAAACAAACAAACCACAAAAACTCTAAAGCTAAATCCATAGGGATAGATTTTCTCACGAAGGCTAAGGGTATCTCAACCTTAAACTTCCCATCCCTTAACTTTTTCTCCTAGGCTCCATGCTATTCCTAACTAGCCTTTTAAATCTGGGGAATGGGGAAGGGACATCTTGAGCAGCAAAAAGCTTGTCTTACTATTGGGTCTTATGAGTTCCAAGGAAAGTGAAAGAAAGAAGAGCAGAGCCATAAGCTGAGAATAAGTAAAAAAGCCAAGAGTATAGCCTTGGATGACATTGCTAAGTGGTTAGAGCCTCAGTGGGAGGAAACTAATTATTGTCTCTTTAACATCAATGTTTCTCACATTGATATTTCTCTCTTCCCCCCTCACTCGCTCCCTTCCACTCTTGAAAGAAGAAAGAAAGAAAGAGAGAAAGAGAGAGAGAGAGACAGAGAGAGAGAGAAAGGAAGGAAGGAAGGAAGGAAGGAAGGAAGGAAGGAAGGAAGGAAGGAAGGAAGGAAGGAAGGGAGGGAGGGAGGGAGGGAGGGAGGGAGGAAGGAAGGAAGGAAGAAAGAAAGAGGAGCAAAGAAACAAAGAAAGGTCAGAAAAACATTGTTCTGTAATCAATATTTATTTCTAATTTCTGAATGTTTCTCCTTAGAACATCCACCCTATAACACTGTTGTCTAATTATGAACCCAGATTTCATTGTGTCCTTTTTAATACTGTGGTGACCCATTCTTGAGCATGAGAACTTAAATGTTAGTTATGAGATGGTAGTTGAAGAGAGAAAAAAAAAACCATTGATGTCTCTCTAGTTCTTAATATGCTACTAATATTCATAAATATTCATTCAAAAGTAAAATAAATGTAGTAAAGTTTGACTTTTTGAAATTCAAATACTCTTTAGCAACCTAAAGATTAGTGACCCACATTCTTAAGCCAGAATTATACATCCAAGAGTTGGGTGGTTTCTAATAAACAAAAAAATAAACAAGTGGGATGTACAATAGAGAGAAACTTTAGCTAAAACAAATTATTCCAGTTTTAAGAGAGCTCTTTCCTAATCCACTCTCCAAGAGGCATTTGCATAGTACACTTGATTAATAAATCAAAACTAAAGGCAGAAATATTTTTCTCCCTTTTTACAATTCATGGAAAATCATCTTTGAATCTTCTCTAGGCAGGGTGATGTAGGAAAAGTCAAATAACCTTCTTGTAATTCAAGTAAACTCTGTAATCTTGAACACAATATCAATTGCTAACTTACTCTGACTACCTCACTGAATTGTAAGGATCAAAAGAGACTTAATTAAATTGAACAAATACACTTTATAAATAAAAAATGTCAGACTTAGTGTTAGACTCTGAGAATAAAATAGCGAATAGGCCTATTGTGTATACTCTTATGGAGAATAGAGTATAATTGGAAAAATAAATTGATATAAATAATCACTATAACAGTTATTTGTTGGTTGATAATCCTGCATTACAAATAACCAGAAAACCATAGTGGCACACAGAAGTAAGGATTATTAATCATCTAGGTGGCAGCAAGGAAGCTTTGATGGACTTGATTGGATTCACTCACATGTTAATGAGGGTGGCTGGCTATAAGATGTTCCAAGTGCCCTTATTTAAGACAACTAGGACACCTGACTCTGTCCAAATGTCTATCAACCTATAGCAGCATGGCCTGGGCATATTCACTTGGTGATGACAGAGACAAGAGATATTTTAAAAAAAGTAAGCTTCTCTATTATGCTTAGGCTTAAAGCTGGCTCACCATATTGTCACTTCTGCTTCCTAGTAATAGCCAAATATCACAAGGCTGGCCCTAAAATCAATGACTAGGGAAATCGATTCTATCTTTTTAGTGAAAGGAAATTCAGGTTAACATGGAAAAGGGCTTTGGATAGAGAAAGGGGTGAAAAATTGGGGTTATTATTGTTATTAATCTCCCATAAACATACTTGAATAGGTATAATCACAAAGTTTGCTCCAAAGGAAACAGATAAGATTATAACAGTGAATACTGACCTAGATTGAGATGTTTTGACATCTTTATTATTACATTTGAATTATGGGCTATATTAATTTTTTATTGTTGCTATTCCAAATTACCACAAATTTAGCAGCTGCAAACAGCACAGATATATTATTTCAGAAGTCTGTGTGTCATAAGTATATTCAAGATTTTGCCTTGCCTAAGATCTTATCTGGAGGATCTGGGAGAAAATCTGTTTTCGGTTTCATTCAGGTTGTTGGCAAAATTTAGTTACATGCAGAAGTAGAACAGGTTTTTGCTTCCTTGCAGACTTAGTCTGGGGATTCTCTCAGATCTTTAGTGCCTCTTACATCCCTTGTCAATTTGCTCCCTTCATTTTTAAAGAGAGCAATGGCAGGTTAAATCCTCTGACTTTTATTTTCCTTATCTCTCTTACTCCAACTGAAGAAAATTCTCTACTCTAAGGGCTCATATGACTAGGTTGGGCCCACCAAAGCAATCCAGGAAAATCTCCCTAGTTTAAGGTCCATAAATTTAATTACATTTGCAAAGTCCCATTTTCCCTATCATGTAGCATATTCATGGGATCCAGGGATTAGGGAGTGAATATCATTAGTAAGTCATATCACTGTTGACCTGCTGATTCCTAAAATTTCATATCCCTCACAAGGGCAAATTATATTTAACCATCCTAAATTCCTAAAGGTTTTTCCCCCTTACCACATCAACTCAAACCCCAAACCCATTTAAATCTCATCAGCTCAAAAATTACAAATTTCAGCACCTAAATCAGTTGTTCTCAACCTTCTGGCCCTTTAAATACAGTTCC
The DNA here is from genome assembly GCF_028538775.1 of Myotis yumanensis. NCBI lineage: Eukaryota > Metazoa > Chordata > Mammalia > Chiroptera > Vespertilionidae > Myotis > Myotis yumanensis. The sequence goes on from NW_027223754.1 coordinate 143,800,739, forward strand.
TCCTGTTGTGACCCAACCATAAAATTATTTTCGTTGCTACTTCATAACTGTAATGTTGCTACTGTTATGAATCGTAATGTAAATATCTGATATGCAGGATTGTCTTAGGCGACCCCTGTGAAAGGGTCGTTCGAACACCAAAGGGCTCGCGACCCACAGATTGAGAACCGCCGATCTAAATAATCTAGTGAAGCTAAATCATCTAAATGGTGAGAATGAAGGCCTTGGTATAATCAATTAAACAATGTGGAGGCACAATTCCTCTCCATCAGTGAACATATAAAACTAAGGATCTACGTCACCTGCTTCCAACACAGTATAGAAGGACATACATAGATAACACTTACAGGTACCTTCACTCAAAAAGTGGGAAAATGAAATAGAGTTACAAGTCCAAAGCATTTTCAAACTGAAGGCAAGCTGAGTACCTTAGGTTTCAAGGGTTGGAAAGAGCCCTCCTTAGTTCTTGGCTCAGGCCTCTGGCCTCCTGGCTCCACCTTGAAATCATTCGTGCTTCTTCATGACAGATAGCATGCATTTAACAAGGAGTACTTTTATCAGCCTGTCTCCTGCTGGTCGAATTTGGGGAGGATTCACTCCAGTAACCATAAGCCACACTCACAAATTTTTTTAGAGATAATCCAATGTCTGCGTTGGGTTTCTATGATCAGCTGTAAGACTGAAGTTCCTGTTTTCTTGCTGACTATCAGCCAGGAGTCTCTCGCATCTCCTCGAGGCCACCTGTAGCCCTTGCCATGTGGCTGCCTCCATTTTCAAAGCCAGCAGTGGCTGGTGAAGTCCTTCTAACACTTCGAAGCTGACTTCCCCTGCTGCAACCCATCTCCATCTCCCGTGGGATAAGCTTCTGTATTTACAAGAGTTCATTTGAAAAGACTGGGTTCATCTGGGTAATCCAGGTTGGTCTCTATTAACATGTGCAACTTAATTAGACCTGCAAAGTCATCTTTTCCAGCTAATGTAGCATATTCACAGGGTCCACAGATAGGCACCTGGGCATCGTTGGGGTGGGGTGTACTGGTGATGACTCTGCTTATCATACTGATTTTCCTTTACATCCTGATAAGAAACTAGAGTTATTTCTGCTCAAATTGAGCAATCAGTAAAACTCAAATATAAAATTTCAAACACTTGGGAGAATGCAAATAACATTCTTGATTCACAGTAACAAATTAAAGTGAGAGTAATCTTTAACATATTCAGAAGAAGGAAAACTAAATTTGGAGTATAAGAATTTTGTTTTCTTTGTATCCCTGAATTCAGAAAGCCAGTGGAATAAAGGAAGCAATTTCCTAATCAGTCACTGTTATTAAGACATTATTTAAGCTTTGACAATGCTAGGGAACAAAATGATTAGCATTAGCCAGTCTACAGGTCAATGGCAGATGAAGGCTAAAAGCATGAAGCCTATACAACGGCTTTATATTTGACAATGCAAATAATCGTATTGCACTCTGAAGCACTGACACCTATGGGTTCTGAGATGTGGGTAGAAGACAGGAAATGAAAAGCAATTGTTATGACTTGATTGGTAAAGGTTAGTAGGAGGAGTTTCATTCCCAGCTCAGTACAGTAGTAATTATTCTAGCTACAAGACTATAAAAATGACCCCTCAGATGATGCCTTTTCTGGCAATGCTAATTACATCATCTCACCCAGCATTAGAAGAGGAATCAGAGTAATTGGTATGGCATGATGAATTCAAGAGACTCCCTGACCTCATTTCAATTGCAGCAAATAACCCCAGTAAGATGAAACATTTCTGCAGCACTGAGAGTTGCTCCATCCGTGAACTCAGTCTGCCAGAGTTCTATATAATGACTTGCTAAGGAAGAACTTACTGAGTATTTATTTTCTATGTATGTTTTTGTACATAAATCTAGTTGTCACCTTAAACCATGGAGAAGAGAGGAAACAGCCACTCAATAAGTGTTGAAACATAACTAAAACTGCCAATCTGCACCTCACGTATGTGAGGAAAACCATCTGGTTGTGTCTTCAGAGTGTTTTCTCAAGAGTAATTTAGGTGAGAACCACTAAGCAGTGGAAGGGATCTGACACCTCTTCTGTGAATAAGATGACACATTGTTCACCAGATAACAGGCACATGCCTTTTCAAATGCAAAACTGGGCACATCAGGAAATGTAAAATTGGTATTGGGCAAGGGAAAAAGACTGCAGATGGGTTTAATTTTTTTTAACTCAAAATGAATAGTTAATGAGTGGAGAGATGAAGATGGAATTCAAAAATTGTCAATTAAACAGCTGTTGCATAAAACACCTATCACAGAAAACATCACCATTTCAAAAAACTTTCAGGAATACTGTTATAGAAGTATAGTCTATAACAGTGATGGCGAACCTATGACACGCGTGTTAGAGGTGACACACGAACTCATTTTTTTGGTTAATTTTTCTTTGTTAAATGGCATTTAAATATATAAAATAAATATCAAAAATATAAATCTTTGTTTTACTATGGTTGCAAATATCAAAAAATTTCTATATGTGACACGGCACCAGAGTTAAGTTAGGGTTTTTCAAAATGCTGACACGCCGAGCTCAAAAGGTTCACCATCACTGGTCTATAATAAAAATAAGCCACTGTATTTGTCCTGTTAATGAACCATTTTCAAGGCAATGTTTTTTTGTTTATAAGTAACATAATAGAAAACTCTAAAGTCATATATGTCCTGTAGTGGAGAAACCTCAAAACTAAAATCTTTTCTTTTGACATACACATTTATTTATTTAGTCATTCAACCAATTTATAGAATTATGCTACTCTCCTGAGAAACGACTATTGGTTCCCACTTGCCTGTAATACAAACCTCAAGGTGCTAGCCTTTAATGTATGCCCCAGGCTTGGGTTTACCCATAACCTTGTGGCACACCCTCCCAACCCGCTGCCTTGAATATCTCATTGAAACACGGGGTTCGGGGTGCAGACTATTCTTCCTATAGGTTCTTGTCCTCACAAAGTTTGAAGGATAAACTTGTGAACAAAAATACTTCTTTAATAAAAAAAATGTAGAAGTTTATTGGAAGTAGATACAAATGCCATCTGGGCAGGGGTGTTTCCAAAGGAGACCCCATGGGGAGCTCTACTCCCACCCCCAAATGGGAAACTTGCTCTCTCTCTAATGGGAAAATCCATCTAGGAAAATGTGTCTCGTGTCCCTTTGTCTCCAGTTTATACATGCTGCAGTTCTTTGTCTGAATCTGGCCCTGTCTAATTGGACCCTTCCTTGATTTAGGACCCCTGTGCTTTCCTCATTGGTCATTCTGTTACATGGTATTAGTTTCAAAGCTCAAAGCCCACGTGGTACCCCCTTCTTTCTCTCCCCCTTATCTTGCTGGTTGGAGTTGCCTTTGATCTCTCAGATGCTCAGGCCAGAGATATATCTGTCCTTGGTTTATGGCTGTTTTAATTCCTTAGGCCAGAAATGTTTCCATCTGCCTGTGGCGTTTCTCTATCCTCTGTACCAGTAAGACAAGCAACCTGGCATCTTCATGTCCCCATCTATGTATTCCTCTCACATGGACCCTCCTCACTCCCTAATCCTTCCTAATTAAGCTAGCCAGCTAACTCTTTCATCATGAGTCCACAAATCAACCGTTTCTTTGCCTTCAGTGTGTTCTGTTCTGTCTGAAAAGCTGTTCTCCGGCTAATTGGTTGAAGACCTATGTTAAATCTCAACACCCACCCCTAAGAGTTCTTCAATAATCTCTAACTGAATTATTCATTTCTATTTATTTGCACCTTTAGCATATTTTTATTATCTCACTTATGGATTTAATGCATATTTTGAATGAAGCACAATACAAATAGAAATGGACACTGTCTCTAGGGTTAGAAAACTCATGGTTCAAATATTGGCTCTATCATGTATTAACTTTATGACATGATAAAGTATTAGTTTTATATATATATATATATATGATTAATGCTTATAATATGGGAACATTGCAAATATTAAATGGATACTTCTATAAAAGCCACTACACCTTGCTGCTAGTATCACTCAATATGTGAGCTTTTCTTCAAACTTATAGTACTATAAACATGTAACTTCTATAACTCAAGGCTCACCTGCCTGTGACTGCAAAATAAATTTACATGTCATTTTTAAGCCCATACCTGTACTTTTATGATATAAGCTCCCACTAGTCTATTTCATAGAAATAAGTTCACTCAGTATTCTGTTATTTTTATTTGTTCCTAAGGGGAGAAATGAATAAATAAATCAAGCATTTATTTCATACAAGAGGTAGGTGTTTTAGATTTTTAATTTGTGTGTATTTGAAAACTAGTGTTCTGAAGATCAAGGAAGAGTAGAGCTTGAGTAACGCAAGCGAGCTGGGTATGTATACCATGTATCATGAAAGGATAACTGGGCACCACTTGTCCCCCAGAATCAGTTACAGCCAAACATTTCTAAGGAATCACTTGGGAATGTTCAAGAATCACACTTTCTCCCCTTCTCATTGGCTTTCTGTATTGAAATCATGCAGAGAAAATATTTTTCTTATTTTTGAGACTACCTGGCAACTTAATACAGAGATTAAGATATTTTATAAAATATAAATCAAGAGATTCTTTCTTATTTATTGCTCCTGTTGCCCCAATCAACATGCAGCCAAACCAGATGAGGATTCCTGGTTAACTGGCAGCTGACCAGACTCATGGGTGAGCCTGGTGGAGATTAGAAGAACTGGCCACCTGAATCCAGGCAAACTACTGACCCACAGAGAGTGTTAGTTAAATAAATAGTTATGATTTTTTCCCCTGAATCTGCTGATAATTTAATTCAAAATAAAATAATGCTGCATCAACTGACAAATTATAGGAAGATGGGGACGAGATGTGGTTTTTAACCTCATATACAGGGTGTCCCCAAAATGTATGAACATTTTAACAGCTGATTTTATTACATTTTAAAAATGAAATATATTTTAATAAACACTGTCTTTTAAATTATTCAAAGTGTGTATACATTTTTGGGGCACCCTGCATATATATATATATATATATATATATATATATATATATATATATAGAGAGAGAGAGAGAGAGAGAGAGAGAGAGGCAAGATAGCTCTCCACCAAAATGTGGTTCAAATGTCAAGACTGTTGACACTCCACATACCAAGCGAATATGAGAGAAAGTTTATCTTTCACACAAGGGACTGCCAGGGGAGAGAAAAATATTCAGAGGGCAGCTTTGGCCGGCTTGATGAAGGCAGGGGAACTAGGTTAGGCCTTTCAAGTTGCTAGGAGGTGGATGGGGGAGAGTTCCTACATGCAAGCTGAAGACTTTCAAAGTTTGAATTTCCCACTGGGATCAAAGAAGGAGGCATGCATGGGTTTTCTTGTCAGCCTGTCTAGACAGGAGGCCAAAGAGAAATGAAAGTGAATTCTAAAAGAAGTCAGTGGTCAAACATGAAACAATGAAGTCAGACTCCTTTATTACTGATTATTAGGGAATTTCTTACTGAGAATGTGACAAATGTGACACTGGAGAAATGACTTAGAAGATGTGAGGTGTGGTATAACAAAGAGTTTCTGGTCTTTGTCTCGGATTTATGGCACAGAACTTCTAAAATCCCTAGAATTTCCCAAGTGATAGAAGTAGGTCTGTATGGTTATGAGGCAGCTCATGGTGAGACACTAGATAGCTTCAGGATGTGACCTAGTCACCAGGAAGACAAACTTATGTGATTAAAGGGTTGGAATTTTGCGCTATTCCACCCTCCAAGAAGGGAGGGAAGCTGGAGATTGAGTTCAACCACAAGGCCAATGATTTCATAAATGATGCTTATTTAATGAAGGTCCAACAAAAATGCTAGGCACAGAAGTTCATTAGAGCTTCCTGGTTGGTGAATACACTGATGTACTAATAAGGGGAGGCAGCACCCAGATTCCATGGGGAGAGGGCACTGGAAGTTCTGCATTTTGGACCTTTCTAGTCCTCACTCTACACATAGTGCTTTTCTGAGTTCTGTGACTCATTCTAGTGAATTATTGAACTTTAAGGGGTCAGGAAAAGCCCTGCATTTATAGCCAGTTGGTTAGAGGTGCACATGGCTTGGGGCCCCCCAGTGTGCCTGGCATCTGAAATAAGGGTGGTCTCATAGAGAATTGAGCCCGTAACTGGTGGGTTCTGATGCTAACTCCAGGGAGATAGTGTTAGAATTGTATTGCACTAAATGTTGATGTCACACTAGTTGGATTTTTACCAGATTATAAGGGAATAGTGTTGTAGAGGAGAAAGAGCTTCACAGGCAAAGGGAGCAAGTAAGACCTTGAGGCGGAAGTATGCTCCACCTGTTGTGTTCCAATAATAGCATATACTTCATTGTGGCTAAAGAGGTATGAGGAAATTAGATAGGCAGCATATTAAATCAGATAGATAGAATATACTCAGAATATATGGGACCCTGTGGGCCATTGTAAGAGTTTTATGTGTTGTTGTTTTTTTTCTCTAAAGATATTTTTATTGATTTCAGAGAAGAAAAGAGTGGGGGAGAAAGATAGAGGCATCAATGATGACAGAGAATGTAAGGGTTTTATCTTTTACTTTGAGTGATAACAGAGAGTTTTGACTTTGGGTGCATAACTTGACTTAATAAAATAATTACTGTGTGTGTGTGTGTGTGTGTGTGTGTGTAAAGGCAGAAACAGAGATATCTGTTAGGAAGCTAATCCAATAACAAGATAACAAGATAAATAATTCAATTGAGTTAAAATTCTAGATACATTTTAAAGGTAGAGGGGAATTTTTTTTCTGATAAATTCAATCTGTAGTGTAAGGAAAGAGTGGGGTTTGGTGAAGATTAGGGTGAAAAATCTATTGTAATGTTTTCTAATAAAGACCAAGCTGGAGCTGGGGTGGTGGCTTCATCCTTCAGGAAGGGTCAGAAAGATTGAGAGTACCATGCCAGGTCACCGGCATTACTAGCCTGGGCTACACTGCCTTTTCAGCTTCAGTTCTCTGATTTAGTCTCATAAAATAAATGCGATTTTTATTCACATGATCTAAATTTAGCAATACAATTAAATGATGGTCTCTTGTCCTAAAAGTATATATACATATAAGGGATTGTTTAATTACTCCTAAGCTATTTCTTTCAGGGGACGTTATCAAAATAATTTCACTTTAAAATTATTAATTAAAATAGTATCATTTGACTATTTTATTTGCTTTGTATTTCAATAAATGTGCCACTATTAAAACAAATGCATGGTTAAAAAATATTTCACCATAGAAATGATTTTCACAATTATTTAATGTATTAAGTATTCTCACCTATATTTTGGGAAAATTACATTTTTTTAAAACTGCACATTCATGCTCTAAAATATCTCAATAGCATCTACAAAATATCTAGGTAAATTTTCAGTAAAAGCATATGAAGGATTTCTAGATCATAGAGTATATTGCAACCTTTTGTTCATTTATTGATTATAGCAAGTTACTTAACACAGTTCTTTTATTATTTCTATTAATATAAATTTCTATATTTATTTTAAAATAATCCTGGATATTTTCTAATCCAGGACAACTGTTTTGATAAGTTTTTATTTGTTTTTTTTTGGACAAAGTGTCATAATAAATATTGTGTTATTTTTGTTTTCTGATTGTGATTCAAAATAATCAGCTATGTTGGTAAATAGTTCTACATACACAAATTTTCTCCTATGACCCTTTTTCCTCTTCCAATATACAAATACACATACACAAACACACATAAGCAATCAATAAACAGAGGAGGGGTTCATTTTCAGTCAAATAATTTAATGTCCACTGGGACATTTCAGTGAAATATGTTAATTCATCATGTCTACTGTAATATTTTAAAGAGCAAGAGCCAGCATAATATGTTCTAGACCCTATTATTTCTTGAAACTTATACTCATGTCTATTTTATTTTAGGGTTGTTATAGTGATTATGAAGAGCATTATGAACTGGGGATTAAAAGAATAATAATAACTGCAATAGACAATTTACACGATTTACACTTTGACAAGTTTTTATATGAAATTCTTATTCCTGACTTTTAATCTGCTCTAATGTTCTGTTAAAATTACTCTTTATTAGCATAAACTTGACACTTTCTTTCACCTTAGCGTGAAAAATAATTGCTTGTTTTCTTTAGAAGGCTCATAACATACAGCTCTGGACCTTTTTAGTATCTTTCTTCCTGCAACATTTCTTAAATTGAGTAATGGCTTTGAACTTTTCTGAAAGAAAGCCTTGAGGCAATATGAGAGAAAAAAATAAAAGAAAAATGGCACCTTTATTTACTATTTGTAAGAGGTATGAAATTAAAAATAAAACAAACAACTGATAATGACAGAGTAATGATAATTCCAAAGGAAATACATGGAGCTAGAAAGATTTGGGTCCATGCAGTCCATTTTTTCCTTACATATAATATTTCTATTGCATAGGAATGTTAGAATAAAATTAATTACCTTATATAATATGTGAGAACCCTTTGAAAACTCTGAAGTGCTACATGAATTATGTAATTGTGCAAATAATTATTAACAAATGTATTTTAATAATAGAATTACTTTTGATAATTCAAAAGCATGTGTTATACTATACTTGAGCAAATCACTAAGCAAGGTGCTTTAGCAAATCCAAGATAAGCAAAATGCCAGTCTCCCTCACAAGTTATTCACAATCAAATGGAAAGACATCATATACAAAGTTAATGTCAAAGAGTAGGATTAATTAAATGACATGTTAACTGCAAAGTACTAAAGAGAGAAAAAAATAGCAGTAATTGATTCAGAAGAGCACCTGCAAAAGATTCATGGAAAAAGTAATTTATAAGATATGGCATTACAAATCCTTTCATTACAATGACAAAAGCTTCAAGAGGTAAATGTGGGAAGTATTTTTTAGGTCACATTTGACTACTGAGGTAATGTTGACTAGTAGTCAATGTACCCAGAACTCTGAAGGACTTAGATTTTATACTACTTGCAAGCTAAAAGGTTAGCTTGCCATGATTTCAAGGATGCTGGCAGCAGACACAGGGTTGCTGGCTCAGATACAGAATACTTTGTTACTAATGGCACAGCAGGCAGCATGTGCTTTCTGTTCTCATCAGTTCCCTTTACCCACTAAGTCTCATGGGAATAATACAGAGCAGTCCAGATGGATGCTGCACTTAGAGAGGATTTGCCTCCCAGCTGAGGAACTCTGAGTTTAGGAAAAAACTCCCCACTAATAAGGTGGCTGCTAACAAATTTATCCAACCTGTGTCTCATAGGAAGACATTATCTTTATTATCCTAGATAGTAAACAGATCTGCCCTTGCCCCGGAGGGAGACATCGTCTCTGTCATCCTAGCTGTTGGCTATCCCAACAGCCATGAAAATATAGTCTTAGAGAATAAAAGACAAAAGCTGTCACAAGCTGTGCAGAGACGCCAAGGATAAATGGAGAATTGTCATGCAACAACAACACACACACACATTATTTATAAGCAATAAACACACAGAGAGAAGAAAATTTCCATACATTGCTTACTTTCCCATTTTCAGTTACAGACCTTTTTTTACCCCAAAGATAGTTTGAATTTAATGACTACTCTGCATATTCTCTCCTTCTTATTTTAATGGCAACTTTTAAAATAGTGTATTGCATTGTCTTTTCCTTACTGTACTTGGTCCCACTGTTGTAATGTACCCCGTGAATCACACAAGGATGCCTCAAGAAGTAGAATTAAGGAGTCACATTTATTGCAAATCCGGGACTACGCGGGGGTGGGGGGGGGTGGGGGGGGGGTGGGGGGGGCGGGGGGGCATTTCACTTTCCCAAATTTCGCAGTGCCCTCTCCAGCCCCAACATCAGATTTATATAGGCAAAGATCACAAAGGTATTGATTACATCCCAGGGTTTGGAATGAGGAACCTGGTTTCAGTTTACAGAAGTAGACTTAAGCATGTTAATTATAGTTTTGGGTCTCCGGACCACTGAGTTGACAGAAACACATTATCTAGAACCCTCAGGTCTTGGGACCACTGAGTTGACAGGGACACATTATCTGGAACCCTCAGGTCTTGGGATAATTGTGCTGTCCTGGTCCCCAGGTACAGAGGAATGTGCTTTCTAAAACCAGTATGACCACAACCAATGGGGTATTCACATTACAATCAATAAGGCATTCAATCGAATGGGGTGATTTATATAATTCAGAAGATCAAAGTAACTTTTCTATTGTTAAACAAAGCAAATAAGTACAGAAGCCAAACAACAGGGTTAAAGTTAAACTACAGTTTCTACCTGAGATGATTGCTACCATATTTCACCACTAATATGTAAATATTAGTTATTTAGATTTTATAAGTCAAATTCAATAGAAAGCAAGTGTGATATAGAGTCTGTATCTATGTGTGGGGAGGAGCATATAAGTTTAGAAAGAAGAGGGTTAATAATGAAGAGAGATTTGTTTGGCACTAGGAAAATCAGAATGCATTGCCTTTTCTTTATGGAAAGTAGAACCTGGTTTTTAAAAGACAGCCTTCCATTTTGCAAAGAGAGATATTAGGTATCTGTGAAGCTCAGCTTTGTTCTGGCTTTTCTCACCACAAGGCTTGACCTTTGTGTCTATTCTCAGGGTCTATCGAATAGATCAAAAAATGGCCTTAGGAAAAGTATATCCAAATCACACAGGTCTCACAGATTTAAAACTCTGAATGCCCAAAGTACCTTAGAAAATTTTTAAAGAAACTTGACTGCAAATAAAGAAAACCCTGTTATAGTGGCAACAAAATATTTAATATTATGCAGAAAATATATGAAGTTAGACATTTCACAGCTGGTATGGTAGTTCAATAATACTATAAGGGACAAAAGTTATTTCTGTCTTTCTACTTTACTTTTCCTAGTATGGATGCTTTCACACTTTTCACCTCATGGCTGCAGTAGTCTTGCTACAATGACATTTAGTGTATATTCATTTCAAAAAGGAGAAAAAAAACATATATCAGGGGGTAAGATATTTTCTCAGATACCACAGTGGAATAATGTCATCACTCTCTGCAAAGGGATCTTAGCTGGCACAGTTCTACCAAAAACAAAAACAAAAACAACAAAAAAACAGAAAACCACCTGCAATTTTCTTGGTAAGGGACAATATATATTACATAGTCAACTAACAACGTCTGTCACAAACATATTTCCTGGACCAAGAATAGAGATTTCTCCTAAGCAAAGTAAAAGAATAAACAAATGGCTACAACTTGAGAACAGAGGTCATTTGAATAATTCTGAGACCAAAGATGAAGTGAAAACTCTCACTCTTGCTTTAGGCTAGAAGGAACCAAATGGATATTCTTATGTTCCTACTCAGTAACATTTCAAACCACATTCTCTGTTTTCCGGCCCCATCCCTTAATAAACTACTACTTATGTTCATCTAAAGTAAATCTCTTTATGTTTTCACCAGGTTTCTTTCTCCTTTTTAACCATTTTGCTGTAGCGATTCTTTCCTTTTGCCATATACTAGTATATTCTTTCCTGGGTTATTTCTAACAGCATAAAAGATATTGTTTAAGTACTTTTTCATAAAAACAAACAATACAGACAGTTTTACTTCCTCCTTTCCAATTTGGATGTCTTTTATTTCTTCTTCTTGTCTGATCGCAATGGCTAGCGATTCTAGTACTATGTTGAACAGGAGTGGTAAAAGTGGGCAGCCCTGTCTTGTTCCTGTTCTTATAGAAAATAGTTTTAGCTTTTGTCCATTGTGCATGTTGTCTTATAAGGCTTTTATTATGTTGAGGTAGGATCCCTCTATAGATGCAGCAATCTTGAGAAAGAAAAACAAAATGGAAGGAATCACAATACCAGATTTCAACTTGTACTACAAAGTCACTGTACTCAAAACAGCCTGATACTGGTACAAGAACAGGCATATAGACCAATGAAACAGAACAGAGAACCCAGAAATTGACCCGCATTAGGTTCATTTAATATCTGACAAAGGAGGCTAGATCATACAATGGAGTCAAGACAGTCTCTTCATTAAATGGTGTTGGGAAAATTAAACAGATACATGCAAAAAAATGAAACTAGACCACCAACTTACACCTTACAGAAGAATAAACTCAAAATGGATAAAAGACTTATATGTAAGACATGAAACCATAAAAATCCTAGAAGAAACCATTGGTAGCAAAATCTCAGACATCTCTCATAGCTACATGTTTATGGATACATCTCATAGGACAATGGAAATTTAGGAGAAAACAAATAAATGGGACTACCTCAAATTAAAGAGCTTCTGCACAGCAAAAGAAACCATCAATAAAGTAACAAGAGTGCCCACTCCATGGGAGAACGTATTTGCCAATGATACATCCGATAAAGGGTTAACCTCCAAAACAGGGAACTCATACAACTTAACCAAAGGAAGATAAACAACCTAACTAAAAAATGGGCAAAGGAGCTCCTTAGACACTTCTCCAAAATGGAAATACTGAAGGCCAAAAGGCATATGAAAAAGTGCTCAAAGTCACTGATCATCCAAGAGATGCAAATCAAAACAACAATGAGGTACAACCTCACACCTGTAAGAATGGCTATCATCAACAAATCAACAAAAGACAAGTACTGATGAGGATGTGGAGAAAAGGGAACACTTGTGTATTGCTGGTGGGAATGCAGGCTGCTACAACCTCTGTGGAAAAAAGTTTGAAGTTTCTTCAAAAAAGTTAAAAATGGAACTGCCATTTGACCCACTGATCCCACTTCTAGGAATATATCCCAAGAACTCAGAAACACCAATCAGAAATAATACATGCACCTCTATGTTCATAGCAGCATACTTTACAATAGCTAAGATTTGGAAACAGCCCAAGAGCCCATAAGCAGATGAGTGGATTAAAGGCCTGGGTACATTTATACAATGGAATACAATGCATCTGTAAAAAAGAAAGAACTTTTACCATTTGCAACAGCATGGATGGACCTAGAGAGCATTATGCTAAGTGAAATAAGCCAGTCAGAGAAAGATAAGTATCACATGATCTCACACATATGTGGAATATAATGACCAATTTAAACTGATGGACAAAAATAGACCCAGAGGCATAGAAACATTGAACAGACTTTCAAATCTCAGAAGGAAGGCAGGGGTGGGTGTAGGAGAGGAAGAGATCAACCAATGAACTCATATGCATATATGCATAACCCAAAGACACAGACAATGGGTGGTGAAGGCTTGAGGGGATAGGAGACGGCAATGGGGAAAAAGAGGGACATATGTAATACTTTCAACAATAAGGATTTATTAAAGAAAACACAAATTTAATTATAAAGTGAAAATGGTAATTTTTCAAGGGATATATTGATAACTGGAATCTGATGAAAGATTTCAAAAGGAATTCTGAATTTGGATATAGTGATACAAAGGCAAATGTATAATTGCATTTATTATTCTTGATGCAAACTTTTCTTTTTTATAAAAAGTGGTTCTTTGTCTTTCACTCTTTCATTCATTTATTAAAAAAATATTTAGTCTTTTCTACCTGTCAGGCACTGTGAAACACACAGGTAGGGAGAAGTAAAAATAATAAGGAAAATCCCTGGCCAAAGTTACTTATTACCAAGAAGAGTGAAAACATTAAGCAAACAATTACAAATATCTATATATATATAAGCCAAGTGACCAGAACACTGGAATGACAGGAATGACTGGAATGACTGGAATGTCTGGCTGCTATGATGTGTACTGCAGCCAGCCAATGTGCCTGATTGGGGAGCGGCTCCTCCCTCCAGCTGGCCCCAGCCAGATCAGGGATGGGGCCCACAGGCCAACTTCCTGAGATCCCTCCCCCAGGCCAGCCCCACCCCCAATTGACCCCCACCCCAGTTGGGGGGTGGGAGGGTGGGTGGGCCGACCAACTGCCCAAGGCATCTCCCCCTCCCACTGCCAGGCCCAATCAGCCCCCATGGGGAGGGCCGGCCAGACCCCACCCATGCAAGAATCCGTGCACTGGGCCTCTAGTATATACATAAATGCATACATAAAATTATTTGTAGTAATTAACCCTTTCCACTTGAGGCAGCTGTCCTTCCTATCTCTGATTCAACAACCCTAGGGTGGGCATAGTACTCAGGTTGGGCAGAGAACCCTAGGGTGGGCATAGTACTCAGGTTGTATGGTCAATAAGATCACATGGATAGGCATGTGACCCAAATAAAAGTGATAAGTTCTCTCCAAGCTTTTGCTAGAGTTAGTCATGAGAAAGTGCTCTCTTTTCTCATTACCTTTAGCTAAAATAAGGATGTATTTCTAGAATCATTGGTAGCCATTTTATACACCACACAGAGAAATCCTAATTGAGAATAAAGTCAATGCAAAAGAAAGCAGCAGAGGTAGATAAGAATCTTGATGGTATTTTTGGCTCGAATTATAACTAAACCAAGTTTATTCCTAAAACATTCAATTATATAATGTAACACAATGTATTTTGTACATTTGTAACTATATGCATATAGGTTCAAATTACTAGGATTAAAACTATTGTTAACTAAGAAACCTAATTTTTTTTCCACATGAGAATCTGCACAATATACTTCAGTATGTTTAAATGCCTCATCCCTTCTGGAAATCTTTATGTCGCAACAACATTCTACATTAAAGCCTAACAGTGAATGTATCAACTTGCATTGCAGTTATCTATACTCCGTTAGAATTTAAGATCCTTGAAGAGTGCAAACTGTCATATATTTTACTATACCTGGTACATAGTAGTACATGCTAATGTTAAAGAAATTAATAATTATTCAGAATAAAAAATATATGATTACTGACATATTAATTGGATTAGCATGCTATGAAGTAAAGCACTTAAATTGGAATTTAATGAGGAGATAAAATGAAACTTACCGTTAGGCAAGAAGTTTTTATTGTATAATAAAGTTTCAAATATGTATGCTTTTTCCCACAGTTTGCAAATTCCTCTCATAAATATTTTCCCCATTTATCCTCACAACAACCCCGTGAAATGAACAAAGCTAATATCTTCATTGCATAGAATCAAAAACTGAGACTTAGATAGATTAGGTGACTTGAGTCTGCAGGCCGACGCTCTATCCGCTGGATTAGGTGACTTATTCAAGAAAATATTTATACTAAGTAGCAGATCCAGGATCAGAAACTGACATATTGTGTATTTATAATATACCTTCAATAGCAAAACTAACTTAGTCATTTAGAGGTTTTTTTATTCTGTAGCTTATACTCCCATTTGCAGTTTGTGATGAATAATAATTTCTCCAAATAAATTTTGGAGGGTCTTCTCAGCCAGGGTATTTCAAAGACTCATGTATAATTGCTATGTAAATAGTAAATACCCTTCCTATTTGTGGTATTTAGTCAGATTTCCTGACTTGGGTGGATTACTATAGAAAATATCTAAAATTTCATCCACAAAATTTAGGTATAGAAACATCATGTAGAAAAAGTGTATTCTAATAAAAAATGAGATAACAGAGAGGGCCAGAGGATCTTTGAGGCAGAGAAAGCAAGAGAGAGCGAGAGCGAGAGTGAGAGAGAGAGAGGAAGAAAGAAACACATATGAAAATAAGAGAGTGGCATTATGTTTTTTCAACTAGCAACAAAGACTAAGGAGAAGTAAGCAATTTCTCAAAGTACAAAAATGAACTTGTACTTGAATTTTCCTGGTCCAAATCCAAATTTTCTTATGATCCCTTGGAGAGAAACCAGTGTATTATGAAATGGAAAGAACCCCTATCACTGGTGCGCCGTGAGATTTTTCTGGGGCTCTCTCTGCTCTTTACCTACCTGCAGATGGAGAGCAAGAGAGGCAATGGAGGTCATAACAAGCTTCTCGTTACCGTGCAGGTGTCCTGAAAAGAGTGGCAGATCAGTATGCTTCCCACAAGAGACTGCGAATCTAGAGGCAAAAGATGAAGCAGCATGAGGGCAACAAAAGTAAGATCAGCAGCCATCAGGTGTGAGGGAGGTCAACACGGATTAGTGCCTGTATTAGGATACTGGGTCTGTCACCAAGGAGGAGCCAACATAACAATCTTTAAACAAGGTAACAGTTTATTTCCTAATTACCTAATGGCAAAAGCAGTCTAGGCCTGAATGGTGACTCCACAGCAAAATTCAACAAAACCCTGTAATTCTGCTATGCTATCCTTAGGTGGCAGCCCTTGTGTACATGATCCAGATGGCAAGTTAGGTCTTCCGCAATTTACTAGGTCATGGGGCAAGGAGGAAAGGGTAAGAAAGAGGTAAACTATGCCTTGAAATTTGCATTTATCCATTAGCCAAAACTTAGTTATATGGCCACATACAGTTTAAAGGGAAGTCAGGGGATGCAGTCTTTATTATGGAAAGCCATATGGCTCGGCTAGTAATTGAAATTTTTTTACATTGAGAGTGAAGTGAAACAGTATAGTAGGAATTTCCTAACAGTCTTTGCCGTAATGCTGTTGCGTAGGCCACTTAAGAGGAAGGTTGACAGAAGCAGATTTGTTCAGGTGACATCAGTGTGGGCAGAAAGAACAAGAGAAGAGAAGGGCTACGAAGGAGGGCAGTAGAAGCAGCTGAAGCAGAAGTCTGCAAAGTTTAAGTTTGATAATGAATGAAACACTTTTACCCTTAGAAAGACAAGAAAGGGAAATGTCTTTCTATTTGACAAATGGGAACCAATAAGCCACAGGTTACAGATACTTAGTTTTCAAGTGGCACATTAGGTTCCATAAGACAACAGAGCCATGGGTCATTTTTTATATATGTGTATTAGAATTGTAATAGCATGATATAAATAGGTAAATGATATTCATAGGTAAATCTAGCCACTTTATAATTGTAAATTAATATTTTTGAATGGTCCTTTTGGTAATACATGATGAGTAGACAGAATAATATCTAAAGTATATTAAGCTCTGGGTAAATATAGGTTGAGGGATAAAGGAAGAATAAAAGATTTGTCTAAGACACCTAAAAGCAAATGAACTTCAGAAGAAATAACATTTATTCAAGGCAAAGCTTGAAGAACAATTTTGAGATAGGATTTAAACTGGCCACTTTAAAATAAAATGGTAACCTTAAGAAAACTCAGGCTGTGAAATCCATAGAAGGTCAGTCATTGACTAATATCTTAGATATATGCAGGGCAGAGCATTGACTTGACCTCTGGGTTACAGCTGGGCCTCAGCTAGAAAAAGCTTCATTATTTTTCTCAATTTTCAGAAGTCAGAAACCATTCAAGAAAACAACTGGGTTCAGAAGTCCAAGAGTTTAAAATAAGCCAATATGTAGCGTTATGTTCAACTACCTTGATTTTATACCTACACTATCACATTTATATCTAAACATTCTTATGCCAGCAAGATTCCTCACACTATACCGAAAATATTTAAATTATTCTCCACAAAGAAAAAATGGAAGGGAAAAGACAGTAAAAGTCTCCAAATCAAATTCAAATGAAGAAAATCTGCTCAACATTCCTTAATTCAAATGTACATCAGTAGGCAGTGTAAGGTAAGAGTTCCCTCTTTAAGAGTGCCCTCTATACATTTAAGGAATGTAAAGTACAGCAGAGGGAATATAGTCAACGATATTGTAATAACTGTTATGGTACCAGGTGGGTACTTAAAATATCAGGGGACACTTTGTAAAGTATCCGATTGTCTAACCACTATGTGGTACAACTGAAACTAATACACAATAATGTTGAATGTAAAAATAAATAAGTAAATAAATAAATGAATAAATAAATAAATACAGTGTCCCGAGTTTTGAAGTCTGGATCAGTCTTATTTCAATAACAAAAGGATGCTGTAAACCTTCTACTGTCAGGTACTTTTTATACAACATAGTTGTTAACAGAGTATTTTTTTAAATATGTTTTTATTGCTTTCAGGGAGAGAAAGGGAGAGGGAGAGAGAGACAGAAACAGCAAAGAGAATGGTCAATGTGCTGCCTCCTGCTTCCCCCCACCCCACTGGGGGTCAAGCCTGCAACCTTGGCATGCGCCCCTATGGGGAATCTAACTTTGACCTTAACCACTGAGCAACACCAGCCAAGCAACAGAGTATTATTGAATCTTAACTATCAGATTTGAATTATGTTTTCACTACTTGACAGCTGTGAGACTTGAGGCAAGTTATTTAAATGTTTTGGGTCTAATTTTTTTTAATTTCAAATAATTTTAAATGTAAACTTTTAAATATACTTCAAGGGATTGCTGAGAAGATTTAATGACTTGGAAAACTAACCATTTGCTAGCTTTATTATAAGCAACTAGAGGCCCGGTGCACAAAAATTTGTGCACTCAGGGGAAGGGGGGGTCCCTCAGCCCGGCCTGTGCCCTCTCACAGTCTGGGAGCACTCAGGAGATAATGACGTGCTGGCTTAGGCCTGCTCCCAGGTGGCAGAGGGCAGGCCCAATCCCTAGGTGCAGCCCCTGGTCAGGCTCAGAGCAGGGCCGATTGGGGATTTGGGGCACCGCCCCCTGTCATGCACAGAGCAGGGCGGATCGGGAGGTTGCGATGCCACCCTCAGTCACCCTCAGGGTAGGGCCGATTGGGGGGTTGGGGCGCCGCCCCCTGTCACACTCAAGGCAGGGTCGATGGGGAGGTTGCGGCGCCACCCCCTGTCACGCACAGAGCAGGGCCCATCAGGGTGGTTGGGGCTCCGTACCCTGTCACACACAGAGCAGGGCCGATCAAGGGGTTGAGGAGCTCCCCCCTGTCACTCACAGAGTAGGGCCAATAGGGGAGTTGGGGCACCACCCCCTGTCACACACAGAGCAGGGCGAATCAGGGGGTTGGGGCGCTGCACCCTGTCACACTCAGGGCAGGGCCAATGGGGAGGTTATGGCTCTACCCTGTCACACACAGAGCAAGGCTTGGGGGGGGGGGGGGGTTGGGGCACCGCACCCTGTCACACACAGAGCAGGGCCAATCAGGGGGTTGGTGCGCTGCACCCTGTCAAACACAGAGCCGCAGGGCAATCAGGGGATTGGGGAGCTCCCCCCTATCAGGCACAGAGCAGGGCAGATAGGGAGGTTGTGGCCCCGCCCCCTGTCACACACAGAGCCACAGGGCGATCAGGGGGTTTGGGCGCTGCCCCCTGTCAGGCTGATCCCGGTGCCGGGAGCCTCGCTGCTCCGCTGATCCCGGTGCCGGGAGGCATATTACCCTTTTACTTTATAGAATAGAGGCCTGGTGCATGGGTGGGGGCCAGCTGGTTTGCCCTGAAGGGTGTCCTGGATCAGGGTGGGGGTCCCCACTGGGGTGCCTGGCCAGTCTGGGTGAGGGGCTGAGGGCTGTTTTCCGGAAGCGAGTGACTGAAGCTCCCAACCGCTCCTTGTTTTCTTTTTTTTTTTTTTATTCTGGGCCAGCTTTAGCTCTGAGGCCTCGTTGCTGAAAACATTGATACAATGTTGCTAAAGCCCAGCTGAATGAAAGCCCGTTTCTGGGGCTTTGTTTAGCTTCTTATTTGCAACATAGTACATAGTTTCTTAGAGTTGCAACTCAGAGGCCGGCAAGTGAGGCAGGGAACATTGGAGTCTGCAACAAGCAAGCCTCATGTTCGCTTCCAGCTGCCTGGCTGCCGGCCGCCATCTTGGCTGACAGTTAATTTGCATATACTCACTGATTAGCCAATGAAAAGAGTAGTGGTCATACGCTAATTACCATGTTTCTCTTTTATTAGTGTAGATGAGTACATGCTTACATTATTATCTATATACTAGAGTCCCGATACACAAAATTTGTGCAAGAGTAGGCTTTCCTTTCCCCTGATGCTGGCACGGGCTTCCCTCTGGCACCTGGGACCTGGACTTCCCTCATAGCCCCAGCTTCATATAAAAGGTTGACCTGAAAGATGTCCAGAAGGACATCTGGTCTAATTAGCATATTATGCTTTTATTATCTACACTAATAAAAGAGAAACATGCAAATTGGTGTCACTCCACTAAGCCAATCAGAGCAGCTATGCAAATTAACCCAACATAGATGGCGGTTAATTTGCATATGCAGGCGCAGAGTGAAGACTGAAGACTGAAGACTGAAGAGGCTTGTCTTCTCCATTGCCTCGCTGCAGCCGGAGGGGAGAAGCCAAGCCTCGCTGCGGCCGGACCAAAGGCCTGGGTCCTGGGTGCCAGAGGAAAACCGGTGCCGGCAGCCTGGGGAAGGAAAGCCTATTTCTAGAATCTTCATGCAACAGGCTTCTAGTTAGAGATATAAAAGCCTAAGCTAAAGTTACAACCAGACAACCGGCTGGTAGCTATGACGCACACTGACCACCAGGGGTCAGACACTCAATGCAGGAGCTGCCCCCTTGTGGTCAGTGTGCTCCCACAGCCAACCTCCCTGGCCCCGATTGCTGGCCAGGCAGAGGGACTCCACCTGTGCACGAATTTGTGCACTGGGCCTCTAGTTGTTCTCATAAAGATCCTATGGAACTCCATGTCATAGAATAGGATGAAAATTCTACAGCAAATAGAATTTAGAGTGAAGTACTTCCACATTCTCATTGCTGCTAATTAAAAGATTGTATTGCCTTAAAATGAGGCTCTATTACCACAAGTTGTCCAGATCTGCTTCTGCTCTGATTTGGAAATGAGTCCAAGACATCTTGTTTCAATTTTTGTCTCAATTTTTTATTTATGCTCTCATCCTCTACTCTATGAAATTCTGAGGTGGTAGATGATATTTGAGAGTTGGAATTACCATTTTAAAAGTATTAAACATCAGATTGAGCAAAAGAGTAAAAAAGAGAGAGAACTCATGGACATGGACAACAGAGTGGTGATTGTGGGGATGGGGGTGTGTGGACGTGAAAGAGGGCATAGAGGAGATAAATGGTGATGGAAAAAAAACCTAATTAAAGTTGTATAAATCTGATTCAGTGATCACTATCTAATTCTTTGACTTGAATATTTTCCTCTTACTATTTTTTATAAAAGATTTATTTCTACAAAATTAACTGTGAGTATATTAATTTTCTGAGACTGCTATAATAAATCTTCACAAATTTGTGACAAAAAACAAAAAAACAATAGAAATTTATTTTCTCACAGTTTTGGAAGGTGAAAGTCTGAAATTCAGCAAGGCTATGCCCCCTCTGGTTGCTCTAAGGAAGAATCCACTCTTTTCCTCTTCTAACATCTATTGGCTGTCCTCATGCCTGGGCTTGTGGCCACATCACTCTTAGCTTTGCCTATGTCTTCACAGTGTTTTCTTCTCTGTGCCTGTGTTATTTCTTTTTGCTTCTCTTTTGGGATAGCATTGAGAGTTCACCCACATAATCCAGGAAAATTCCTCATCTCAAAATCCTTATTTAATTACATCTAAAAAGTTCCATTTTTCCAAATCAGTTAACATTTATAAATTCCAGATATTAGGATTTGATATCGTTGTGTGCCCGTTATTCAACTTATAGCAAACTGTTTAGTGAGATATCAGGGTTAGATACCTCATCCTCATATTGCACTTAATAGGCACCCCATTTTTTTGTTTCTTTGTTTTAGATTGTATGATTATTTGAAATACAAAAACTTTGGGGAGTAGGTGTTGTAAACGTGTAAACGCTTTGTAGAAACTTCAGTCACCATCCATATGCCTAGTTTTTGCCGTTAATATCAAAGTGCCTGAAGGAATTGCTTAAAGTGCTGAACAAGACATCACATGCTGTATGTCAGGTTAAGTTAACAAAAATGAATGCCAATCTGCTGTCCAGTTCACACAAGTTGAAAAAGTTACCGGTAAAAAATGTAGCAGGTACAGTGAAGCTATATGTACTACACAGGTTGATGTTCTGATTTAAGAGGAGATTCATAGTCATGGAAAAATAGGACATTGATCTAGAAGCCTCTTTGAGAGCACCTTCCTCCTGGAACTCCTGATTTTATGAGTGAGAAAATGGAGTCCCACAGTGAGTGAGTGGTTCAAAAATATGCATCCAATCAGGGGCATCCTTGTGGCTAGAAGCCAGGTTCTTTGGTTCCAAGGCCAGTGCTCCCTCAAACCCTTGCTGGAAAATGCTTTCTACTTCATTAGATGAACTTCTCAATTTTGAAAGTAGCCTGACACATAAAGGAATAAATCAGATTATTTATTGCACAGTAGGTTACATGTTATGGGATTTTAACAATGAAAAACATAAAAGAGAGAAAAATCACCAGAAATGTTCATCTGAAAGCTGCGTAGCACGCAAGAGAAGAAACAAACGACAAAAAAACCCTGTACTAAAGCAGGAGAAAAAAATCTTAATATTTCCATTGTCATGGTAACAATGCACTATCTTATCTATTCTTATCAAATGTATAAATGTAGGACTCCTTTACCAATAGATGTTGTATACAGATTCTTAGGAAAGGTTGGTATAAAGGGCTGTACAAAGTATATTTTCACTTGTTATATAACTTGATTTTGTTCTTTGACAGAAATAGAGCACTTGTCATCATTTAACCTGTCCAGAAAAAAACAAAACAAAACAAAAACATTGATTACAAAAAAGGTCTGTTGGTCTCCTGTTCTCATAAGACATCATTCCCAATTGATACGTAGTACTATTGTCACTTATTAGATTAAGTAGTAACCCCATATGTCTGAGACAGAATGCCTGTGGAATTGGAACTAATAGGCAACATCAGATGGGGATGAAGACAAACAAGACAAACAATGACTGGAAGTGCTCCTGAAACCTTAAGATGCACAGGAATCACCTGGGGTTCTTGTTAAAATGCAGATCCCTTTCATGAATGGGAGTGGAGGGGTGGAGTCTGAGATTCTGTATTGTAAAAGGTTATCCCATATGCAAGTTTCCACTATTAAAATGGGGTGAGAAGTTACATAGAAGATTGAGTGAGCATGAAACAGAGACCTTTCTACAGTTAATATATTATGGGTCACAATTCTGCTGATGACCAAAACTGTGTAACACTCACACTTTTGCAAGTCAAATACCTCAGGTATAACCAAGATGTTCTGAAGTTCCCTTCAGCTTGATTAAATTTTCGGCAGGCTTTTTCCTAATTCTGGGCCTCTGACCTCCCTTTTGTAGGGGAGGAGGTAAGAGCCTAACATTGACTAGTGCCAATTTGCACAAATGGCCTAAACAAGAGAACAATATTTGCAAACTTAATTGCCAAGATGCTAACTTGACTTGCCTCAAAATGAAAAATCTCAAGGTTCCCCCATACTTGATCCATATTGCATGTCCCTTTTCCTAACCCTGTAATGTTACTGGTCTCAATCCCCGCTCTCCCCCATGAAAACAGCTTCAAAGAACCAGTTTCTGGCCCCTTTTTATATATTCAATACCTGTCACTTTGGACTGATAGAGGAGAGTCACCTGGAAACTGTTCTCTTCAATTACTGATCTAATCATCCTTCCTCCGCCTCCGCCGTCTTCAAATGAAAAACACTGGCTCTCTAAGTATCAATTTACATATACTTGGGAGACGCATGAAAACCCATATTCCAAATTTCCACATATATGTAGCCATGGTATCCTTCAATGTTTGCTTTATGAATCATCACAGCTGAAATAATGAAATTATCTGCTTTATGTGCACACATGGATTGCCTATCTTCTTTCTATGTGTTATATATATATATATATATAAATTCTTGCTGATATATTTATCTCAATATATGTCAAGGAAATAAATTTTACAATTGGAAGAAAATGCCACATGAATAAATAAAAGGATACTTTAAAAGTCTTTACTTTCAAACATATATGGTATTTTTGAGTTATCAAGTTTTTTCTGCCCATCATGGTATTAAATATATTTATGTATTTATATGACATTACATATAATTACCTAAATAAGGTTACTAGCACTGAGTGTATAATACAAATTTATCACTCTTCTAAACTCCTGACTATAATCCTTATAATAATCTATAAATCAGGTACTATTATTATAATTTAATGAGGAAGGAGCTCAGTACAGAGAGGTTAAGTAATGTCGGAAAGGAAAAATAATTTTCCCTCTACCCTTCTAGGTTCTTGGCTGAATTCCCCAAAATAAAAGAAAAATTAATAGGAGGAAAACAAACAGAAGTTTAGTAGCATGCATCCCTTCAGTTTCTGTACGCATGGCAAACTGAGTAACATACAAAATGGCTCAAGTCATCACTTTAAATGCCATCTCCAGCCAAAGTTAAGAAATGTTGGGGCTGGGAGCCAGTCCTGGGAATTAGGCAAAGTACAGAATACAAGGGTAAGGGTGTTATACAGATGTAAGTCTTTGCCTTCCCTGATAAGAATTTCTCAAGATTTAGTCATCTCCCTCTGCCTCATACAGACAGGGAGATGGTACCCTCACAAATGGAGATTTCCCCTCCTAAACGTAAGTGTCTCTTAAATATAAAAGAGTATCTTCTTCCCTAACCAGTTTGGCTCAGTGGATAGAGCATCAGCCTGTGGACTGAAAGGTCCCAGGTTTGTTCGATTCTGGTCAAAGGCATGTACCTTCGTTGCGGGCACATCCCCAGTGGGAGGTGTGCAGGAGGCAGCTGATCAATGTTTCTGTCTCATCGATGTTTCTAACTCTTTATCCCTCTCCCTTCCTCTCTGTAAAAAAATCAATAAAATATATAATTAAAAAAAAGAGTGTCTTCTATTGGTTTTCAGAACTTCTCAAGTGTCTGCTGTATTTTAAAAAATGACCAACTCAAAATAATTTGTATGCCAAAGAGGCATATTTGGGAGTGGCATATTCTGCTTATCTTCAGTAACCTATCTATGCTTACACAGCTGGTAAGTGGTAGAATTCAAACCCAAGAATTTACCCTGGCAGCCTAAGAGCTTAACCAGGACATTATGTGAGGAGCAATGACTGTATCCAATTATTTCTCAATGCTTTGAAATTTCTTGGATATTGGCTAATATAGGGATTGCAGGTAGACTCCTTTGCATACCTGCATTTTAAGAAATGGTAGAGGACTAACTGAAATTGAAAGTTAGTTTAAATTTATAGCAGTACTTTGAATGTTCCTCTTGATTCTCAAATAACTGATGAACACACATTATACTATTATGACACACATTTAATGCAATATCAATATGTAATATACAGATACAATACACAATTCTATAATATATAACAGAAAAGTAGAAAAATTTTACTTTATAGATAGGTAGATAGATAGAGAGAGAGATTCTTTTTCTGAGATAATAAATCTTTGGGATAAGAAATGTTGCAACATGACAGACAGTCATTTGATAACAACTGTGATTTGGAGCTTTCTTTTATATTATATCATCAGTGATTAAGTTACTTAAATGACTTTTAAGAGATAATAGTTATTGCAAACCAAAGTTGTTGGTCCTTTGCCCATTGCACACAGAGAAACTAGATTCTGGAATGACAGGTTTTTCAGAGAAACACCTCTCCCTTAAATAATCTAAAGTAAGGGTCTTGCCAGAAATATTACCAGAACCAACTTTTTCTGACCTCTCTATAGGGCAGGGAAAACTTCTAGTTACTGAACATTTTCTAATCATCCTAACAATGACCCTTCTCCCTCCTGAAGCCTCAGGTGTCTCCCTTCATCCTTAGCTCAAAGTGTCATACATACCTCATCTTACTTGTCTCTTAACTCCTCATGTATGCATGTTGCTGAGCAAAAGAAGCAAGTCGGAAAAGCTTACATTCGGTAAAAGGCAAAACTATCTATCTATATCTATATCTGTCTATCTATCTATCTATCTATCTATCTAAAGAGGTAATATGCAAATTGTCCGTTATGGTGTCACAGAAACAACCACAGGTGGGCAGGGCTGTGCATGGCGAGGGGCTGGGCTGCTTGAGCAACTGGTCACCAGGATATGTAGGGAGCACCTCTAGGTCTGCCCCCCACCCCTGTGGGCGGGGGCGGGGTCTTCCTCTCGCCTCTAGAAACAGCATGGCTGCCTCCCACCTCTCCAAGTGGTGTGGCTCTCTCCCGCCTCCTGCAGAATCAGCGCAGGTCTCTCCTGGCTCCCCCAGCAGCAGCGCAGCATCCTCCCAGCTCCTGTGGGCGCCAGAGGCTCGCTCCCACCTCCCACGGAAGCAGTACAGCTCCCAGCAGCGTGCTGCGGCTCCCACTGTCTCCTGTGGAAGCAGCGGGTGGTCTACTGTGAGCGATATCACCCGATGAGCCACTAGCATTAGAACAGAATTTTAAGCCTGAAAAAGATTAAAAATTAAGATTTAATTTAAGAGCAGGCTCTTCTAATTAAGAGAAACATGGTTTCAAATTCTGGATTTATATGACCTATTAGCTGAGTGATCTGGGGAGTCAATTACCTAAACTTAAAGTCTCCTTTTCTCACACCTAGTATGGAGATAATAATGTGACCTCATCTATGTATCTGAAATAGCTGAGTTAATTCATGTCAAAGCCTTAACATGCTACCTGGCATATACTAAGTGCTCAATAATAAGTCCTTATTTGTATTGCTGATATTATTGACAAATATCTGATTTTTAAAATAATACTGATATCTGAGACTGAATTAGTTCTGCTTCTGATTCATAGAATTTCTTATCAGGTAGGGATTATTGAATCAATCCTTCAATTTTAGAGGTGAGAAAATTGAGGAGCATATGTTTGAGCACTGGCTCAATGCCAGGTAACTAGTTAATAACTGATGATTCTTAGTCATTGGTTTACCATACAGTTACGTAGTGCCCTTTGATTTTACCATGCTGCCACTTTTTTCCAACATCATCCCGATTCAGACATGTTACTAAAAGGGTTTTTTTTTCTCTTTTTAAAAATATATAATTTTATTGATTTCAGAGAGGAAGGGAGAGGGAGAGGGAGATAGAAACATCAATGATGAGAAAAACTCATTGATTGGCTGCCTTCCACATGCCCCCCCCCACCCCCCTCGCACTGGGGATGGAGCCTGCAACCCAGGAATGTACCCTGATCCAGAATCGAACTGTGACCTCCTGGTTTGTAGGTCGATACTCAACCACTGAGCCACGCCTGCCAGGCTTCTCTGTTTCAAGGGCAATTTAGTGAAAAACAAAAACAAACATAAAAAAACACACACACACACACACTAGAATAAGTTGAAGCACAAGAACCTTGTTATAGCCCAGCCGGTGTGGCTCAGGGATTGAGCATCAATCCATGAACCAAGAGGTCACAGTTTAGTTCCTGGTCAGGGTACATGCCCCGGTTGTGAGCTCATTCCCCAGTAGGGGACGTGCAGGAGGCAGCCAATTGATAATTCTCTCTCCTCATTGATGTTTCTCTACCTCTCCCTTTCTCGATCTCTAAAATCAATAAAAATATTTTTTAAAAAAAGAGAACCTGATTATAGTTATGATGTTTACCCTTGCCAAAAACCTCTCCTCACATCAATAGTAACATCTACTCTTTTTAAATCTTCAGTCTCTTCAAATGTTATTGAATGATACTATAGAAATTATTAGTAAGTGCATTTTATGTGATTATTGAAAGGCTACAATAAAACATGTTTAAAAAGTGGCATGAAGCTCTGGCCTGTTTGACAGACCATCGGCCTGTGGACTGATGGGTCCCAGGTTCGATTCTGGTCAAGGGCATGTACCTTGGTTGTGGGCACATCCCCAGTGGGAGGTGTGCAGGAGGCAGCTGATTGATGTTTCTCTCTCATCGATGTTTCTAACTCTCTATCCCTCTCTATTCCTCTCTGTAAAAAATCAATGAAGTATATTAAAAAAAAGTGGCATGAAAATCACAATATGCTATATAAACATAATGTATTATTATAATATCTATGACACTAAGAGAGGAAGTTGAAAGCAGATTGCCTTAAAAGGAACTGATTGAACTAAAAGTGATAGCCAACATAAGAGTGCACATTCATTTGAAAAGTAGGAGGTGTTTTGGTTTGTTTTCATATTTTTTCCAGTATTATAAACAATGGCTAAGAGTTGTCATTTTAATTAAACAACATAACAACTTACAAGGTTATTGTCAGGATTCATGTTTGACAGAGAGTTGAAAAAGTGTGTGGTAAGCTCCGGGAGTAATGCAATATACATTGACAAAAATAAAAGTATGTATTTTAAGCATCTTCCTGTTCTGAAGCTCAATGTTGGAAAGATAGATTTTAGTGCCAACTTTTATAATAAGAATATACCTTTAACCTGAAATGAAGCTGTTCATGAAAAAATATTTTTAAGTTCAAAATAAGAACAAATATATAACCTGTAAGTTACAGGGAAGTATGAGTTCTGTACTACCTAATGGGATGCTATCATGATTACCTTTCCTGAACAAAACTAGCAGGTAATATATCTGGGGAGTCACTAAATATCGCTCCTTTTAAAAATCTTGCTGTAAGATCTGTAAATAGAAAGAAGAGTCTATAGTTTAAATAAATGTCCCTCAAATTCTTCTGCCAATTTAATTTTAGACATGTTATATTAAAACTATATTTAAATTATGATTCTTATTCATGACTGTAATAGGAAGCCCGTACATGACTTGTTTAAAGAATGGTGGAAAGAAGAGAGAAAACTAACTAATCTCATCTATTTCTACACAGAACAAAAGAATTTTGTACTTATAAAATTCTTGAGCAGATGGCGATTTTGGCAAAGGCATAGCAGATTGTTTTAAAGGACCCTGGAAAACGCATTGGTATATTTAAAGATAATTTAATGAGTGCGTATGAGGAGTCGAGTATTCCTAAATATCTCAATTAATGGGATTGAGCCTGATGACTTAGTAAAAAATGACAAGGTCCACAATTGGGAGTGGGAAGGGTGGTTAATAACAATTAACAAGTTAACCAGTATTCATATTCAAATATTTCCACTTCTTAAGTATAAAGATTAAAAGATATAATGTTTATATCCTACTTAAAAGTACTTTTATGTTAATGAGTTGACCTGAACATATCTTCCTAATGTCAAGTGAAAGTTTTGAGAAATAAAGCCGTAATGCAGATATTAACACTATTTAGCTTCTTGGTCGTCCATAAGGATAGCCTGAGAATGTACATGATAAGCCTTACAATTACCAAGTTAATTAAAATTGTAGAGAAGAAGAACCTTCTTTTAATGTCTATTCTTTCACAATGGATTAATTTTTGGTTTTCAAACCAAAACCAAAGTGATACCATTATAATTAACTCAATTATTAATTAATAGGAAAGGAGCAAAGGGAAGGACAGATAGTATAGCTATGCCATTTGTGCCAGAAAGCTGCAGTCTAACACCTTTAAATCTGTTCCCCACAAATGCCTGGTAAGATTTGAATGAGGTAGGAAAGGTGGTTATTTGTCAATCACACCTAGGAGCAGGCCATTGTCCAGAATAGGCATGGCCACTGCAAGGGCACAAAATCTAAGATACATAGCTTCTGAACAAAGGGATTTTTCTCTCTTGGCCCTCTGGCTCTCTTGGGACTCTTATTACAGGAACTGTGCTCTCACACTTACACTTGCTAGCATGGCCCAAAGCATATGGGCTTATGGTCTGGGTCTAGCTTGATGCTATGCAGGACTCAACTCCATGATGGAATGGAAACTCTGGACACTGACTTGCTTTTAGCTCTGCTGGATCCCCAACTGCACCTTTTCGGACCGGTTTAAGAAAATGGGACTTTGGAAACCAAGGCATATAACCCCACACAAATAACAAAGTTTCTACCACTCACATCCCCCCAGGGGAACCTCCAGAAATGCTGATTCCAGCACTCCCTAAGACCCCCACTCCCACTAGTGTTGGGAGAAATTCCACCCAAGGAATTCTCTGTTAACAAAAGGATTATCTGATCTCTTTCATAATGCCTTGCTCAGTGACAAGTCCTAACCTCATGACCAGTTTATGTCCACACTCTAAACCAATTGTCTTAATTTCAATAAAGATAATATAATTGTGGGGCACAACTAGGCTTAGTGTAGATTTAAAGTTCAAGACCATACTTATTGCAACATGGTTTTCTTCACACATTTTTTTATTGTTGAATCATTTTCATTTCCTTTCTAAAATGTTTCTTTTACATAACTAAAGATTCATTTTCAGTTTGTAGTTGTGGAAAATTTTCACTTAACATTTCATCCAAATGTAACTAGTCTTAACGTTCTTTAATGACTAAAGGAAGCGTGTGCTCAGTGGAATAAATGAATCCTTGTGAATTCTATGAAGAATCATTTCTGCTAAATTTAAATCAGGAGGGGGAAGGTTGTGCTTTAAGGATTGTACCTTAATTCTGGTTGCCTGGTAATATATATATATATATATATATATATATATATATATATATGTATATATATATATATCCTATCTAATAAAAGAGAAACATGGTAATTAGCTGTACAGCCACTACCCTTCCCATTGGCTAATCAGTGAGATATGCAAATTAACTGCCAACCAAGATGGCGGCTGGCAGCCAGGCAACTGACGCGAACAGGGAGGCTTGCTTGCTTCAGTGACAGAGGAAGCAAAGCTTCCCCGCCTGCCTTGCCAGCCTCTGAGCTGCAACTCTAAGCAACATTGTAACAAATATAGAAGCTAAAGAAAACCACCGGCTTCAGCTAGCAGGACCGCAACATTGTTTCAAATACAGAAGGTAAACAAAGGCCAGAAACCTGCTTTCAGCAGCAGAGGTCTCATAGCTGGAGCCGAGCCTCAGAGCTAAAGCTGGCCCAGAATTTTAAAAAAAGGAAAAAAGGAGCGGTTGGGAGCTTCAGTCACCCGCCAGCCTGAAAACGGCCCTCAGCCCCTCACCCAGGCTGGCCAGGCACCCCAGTGGGGATCCCCACCCTAAAGAGGGTGTGACCAGATGCAAACAGCCATCATCACCTCACCCAGGCTGGCCAGGCACCCAAGCGGGACCCCCACCCTGAAGGGGGTGTGACCAGATGCAAACAGCCATCATCCCCTCACCCAGGCTGGCCAGGCACCCAAGCGGGACCCCCACCCTGATTCAGGACACCCTTCAGGGCAAACCAGCCGGCCTCCACCCGTGCACCAGGCTTCTATCCTATTTAGTAAAAGGGTAATATGCCTCCCAGCACTGGGATCAGCAGAGCAGCGAGGCCTCCCTACACTGGGATCAGCGTGACGGGGGGCAGTGTCCAAACCCCCTGATCGCCCTGCGGCTCTGTGTATGACAGGGGGCGGGGCCACAACCTCCTTATCCACCCTGCTCTGTTCGTGACAGGGGAAGGCGCCCCAACCCCCTGATCAGCCCTGCTCTGTGTCTGATAGGGGGGAGCTCCCCAACCCCCTGATTGCCCTGTGGCTCTGAGTGTGACAGGGTGTGGTGCCCCAACCCCCTGATCGGCCCTGCTCTGTGCCTGATAGGGGGGAGCTCCCCAACCCCCTGATCGCCCTGTGGCTCTGAGTGTGACAGTGGTGGCGCCCCAACCCCCTGATCGGCCTGCTCTGTGTGTGACAGGGTACGAAGCCCCAACACCCCTGATGGGCCCTGCTCTGTGCGTGACAGGTGGTGGCGCCGCAACCTCCCCATCGACCCTGCCTTGAGTGTGACAGGGGGTGGTGCCCCAACCCCCCAATCGGCCCTACCCTGAGCGTGACTAGGGGTGGCATCGCAACCTCCCTATCTGCCCTGCTCTGTGCATGACAGGGGGTGGCACCCCAACTCCCCAATCGGGCCTACTCTGAGCCCGAGCAGGGGCTGCACCTAGGGATTGGGCCTGCCCTCTGCCACCCGGGAGCAGGCCTAAGCCAGCAGGTCGTTATCTCCTGAGGGGTCCCAGACTGCGAGAGGGCACAGGCAGGACTGAGGGACCCCCTTCCCCCCGAGTGCACAAATTTTTGTGCACCGGGCCTCTAGTATATATATAATGAACAGTTGTTCATATAGAAAATAACACAATAATTAATAAATAATAAATTCTGTTTCTTGTAATCACAACTGTAAACCTGCTTTTGCCCCACACTGTATATATATATGCAAGTTGTGTGTGTTTGTGTGTATCAGCAAGTTTATTTCTTTAGCAACTAGAAGCCCAGTGCATGAAATTCATGTGCGGGTACAGTTCCTAGGCCTTGCCTGCGATCAGGGCCATCTTCCCCACTTCCTGCAGCCGGCCCCGCCCCCTGCTGCCACCCACAACCTGGTTCCCCATTCGCCATCAGGTGATCAGTGCCTGACAGCTGGGGGAAGGGACTGAGAGGTCAGCTGTTCCCTCCTGCTTGCCAGCCCTGCCCCTGCTGTGGGTCACTCTCTGTGTGTGGGGCAACTGGCAAGGCAGGGGCCTTGGCCTGGCACTGCCCATGTCCCCGCTACCCAACCCCGGTTCCCTGTTCGCCAGCAGGCGATTGGAGCCTGCCAGCCAGGGAAAAGGACCAAGAGATGGTCAGTGCACCTCATAGTGACTGGTCCAGGGGTCATTCTGGTCATTCTGGTTGTTCCACTGTTAGGGTCAATTTGCATATTACCCTTTTATTATATGGGATGATTTGGAAGACAGTCTCCTACTGAAACCAAAATACGGTGTTTGAGTTCGATTGCTTTGTCTTGCAAAATAGAAAAATGAAGTCACAGACAAAAGCAGCAGGTGGAAACAAAGTTTGGAAGAAGCCAGTCCTGGAAAAGGTGCAGTTTGGGTTCCTGTTTAGCATCCAAGTGAATTAAAGTGTATTAGTCCATGTGCAGAGTCCCACATGGCCATGAGCCACATGGTTTCCTGCCATTAGCCCATGAGTCTAGCACACAGGGAAGAGAGAAGGGAGAGAGAGGAAGAATGTGCTTTTTAATCTAGGGAGCAGTATAGCCTTGCTAGCTCCTGATTGGTCCTTTCAAAGGATTCTGCTTTACTCACTATTTGGAGGGAGGGGGATTGGGACAGAGGGATGTTAATGACCTACCCCTTCCATAGATAACAGGGGAAGGGAGAACCAGTAAAGGGGGAATTCCTCTGCTGAGGCATGTGTAGTAGAAGCCAAATAAGGAGGTGAAACTATGGGGCATGTGCAGAAAGAGGAAAAATGGTGACCATATGGGGATATAGTAAGTCTAGCCTGGGATACTCTGAGAAAACTATCAGATAGAATAAGGGCGTGAAACCCTGGAATAATCAGGAAAGGGATTGGATAGAGGGAGGGCCCAGCACAAACCTGCAAAAAATTGGGAAGAAAATTGGTTAATGTGAAAGAAAGCTTACCCCTTTCCAAACCCAAGGTAATATAATCAAAGCTTTAAAAAGGTCTGAGATTCTCTGTTCATTCACTTGAGCCGTCTCTACAAAGCCACATGGGCCTGACAGCCACACCAGCCCAAGCACAGGCCCACCAAGCACAGGCTTAAGAGCAGCACCAATTGTGGCCCAGGTGACGTTGGGCCTTGATGATGGACATACTGATGGGGAAATGAGACAAAGAGATGTTCTGCATCTCTGGGTTCCGGCCTTCCTGGGCCTGATGGGAGCAGGTGTGGGACTGAGGCCACAGAGCTTGGACTTCTGTGTGAGACAGAGTTGAGCCACCTGGTTGTGGATAAGACATCGGGCACCTGGGGGAAATTTTTTGTTTTTGCTCCAATAAATGTTGTCACTGTTGCTCACATTCTCCTATGGGTGAGTCCCTGAAATGCTTCTCTCTTGCGCGACTCCATGGAAAAATTTTATTTTCACTGGCAACAGCTTAACACAACATAAATTCATAAATTCATTATCTTACGATACTATAGATCAGAAATCAACCAGGCTAAGATCAAGGTGTTGTCAGGGCTGCATTCCTTCTGGATGTTTGAGGAGAGAATCCGTTTTTTGGAATTTTCCAGTTTCAAAAGACTTCTTGCATCCCTTGACTCGGCACTTTCCTCTGTTTTTGAATCCAGCAATGGCAGGTCAAGTCCTTTTCACATGGTATTACCCGAACCTTACTTCTGCTCCAGTCTTCCACTTTAGAGCCCTGTGGTTACATTGGGCCCACCCCAGATAACCCAGGGTAATCTTCCTATATTATGGTCAGCTGGTTAGCAAATGTGATTCCACCTCCAACCCAGATTCCTTTTTGACATATAATGTAATATAATATAAATTTATGTTCCAGAACAAAATAGCAACAGATCCATAGACACAGAGAACAGACTGATGGTTGCCAGAGGGAAGGGGAGTTGGGGAACAGAGTAAAAAAGTGAAAGGATTAAGAACTACAAGTTGGTAATTACAAAATAGTCATGGCGATGTAAAGTATAGCATGGGGAACATAGTCAATAACTATGTATGGTGCTGTTAAAGGTAAAATGGCACCAGAATGTTACCGGAGACTGGACTTTGGTTGAGCAACCTCAGTACTTGAGTTCTGGCTAAGAAAGAATTCAGAGCCAAGACTCAAATAAAAGCAAACATTTATTTCAAAAGTTACAGAAGTGAGCTGTGGAAGAAGTGAGCCAGCTGGGCTGCATGGCTCAGGAAACAAATTACTAAAGCAAAAGAAGGGCCCTTCGAATTTAGGAAAAGAAAGAGATAATATGCCTGGGTGAAGGAGACGGGGAAGCGTGCAGGCCTGCTCCAAAGAAAGAATACCCCAGCAAAAGCAGGGGGTAGAGAAATGCTTGGGAGGGAGAGAGTTTCAAAGGTGGGGAGTGTAGGGGATGTCTCAGGGGGGAATCTCAATAGAATATTCATTAGCTTTCCAGGTGTGTCCTCTCAGGGTTGTGGTCTCTGCTGGTTTATAGGCACCAGGGCAGGGGATTATTAGTCATCAAATCTGGTCCTGATATCAAGGATGGCATCAACTCACCTGGCCTTGCTGCTTTTCTGGGTCTGGAGATGAAACACAGCTGAGGCCTAGATGTTAACTCTAGTCCTTAATGCTAGAACGAGTGGTCCTGCGAGGGCTTGTATAGGAGTTGGGTGAGGTTCTCCAGCCCCCTTGTTCCTCCTCTAAGGAGGTCTACCTCATGACTAGCAACATGGTAAGGTCAGGGGAAGGCCCAAACCACATGACCAGCCATAAGCCAGGGGCGGAAAACTCACCCTGTGAGTGAGGTCCTTGTTTTCCCAGTTTTTCCAATTGCTA
The DNA here is from genome assembly GCF_028538775.1 of Myotis yumanensis. Classification (NCBI taxonomy): domain Eukaryota; kingdom Metazoa; phylum Chordata; class Mammalia; order Chiroptera; family Vespertilionidae; genus Myotis; species Myotis yumanensis. The sequence continues at coordinate 143,835,768 of NW_027223754.1, forward strand.
GGATCCTGAGGCTTCCCCCGCTGGAAACCTTCTGTACCTGGCCTATTGTCCATGCTCTGCTCATGCCTGTCTAACTGCCTACTACAGTGCCAAATGGGTACTAGAAATAATTGGGGGAAACACTTTGTAAAGTATATGATTGTATAATCACTATGTTGTACACTTGAAACTAATACAAAATAATATTGAATATAAACTGTAATTGAAAAAAACAGTATATATATATATATATATATATATATATCCCAGTGCACGAAATTCATGCACTTGGGGGTGGTCCCCTCAGCCTGGCCTGCATCCTTTCCCAATCAGGGAGCAGAGAGTGGGCCTAAGCAGGCAGTCCGACATCCTTATCACTGTCATGGAGGCAGGAGAGGCTCCCACCACTGCCGCTGTGCTTGCCAACTGTGAGAACTGTGAGCCCGGCTCAGGGTTTCTGGCTGAGTGGCGCTCCCCCTGTGAGAGCACACTGACAACCAGGGAGCAGTTCCTTCATTGAGCGTCTGCCTCCTGGTGGTCAGCATCATAGCGACCAGTTGTTCCACAGTTAGGTTTATTTGCATATTAACCTTTGATTATCCTAGATAATAAAGGGATAATATGCAAAATGACCATCACACCCTCACACAAAGATGGCTGCCCCAATCTGGGCAAAAGATGACCAACACCATGTGGTCAAAAGGTGGATGCCACAAGATGGCCAGCAGGGGAGGACAGTTGGGGGTGATTGGGCTAGCAGGGTAGTCGTTAGGGGCAATCAGGCAGGCAGGCAGGAGAGTGATTGGGAGCAAGCAGTCCTGGATTGTGAGAGGGATGTCCGACTGCCGGTTTAGGCCTGACCCCTGTGAGATCGGGCCTAAACTTGCAGTTGGACATCCCCCGAGGGGTACCAGATTGCAGAGGGTACAGGCTGGGCTGAGGAACACCCCCAACCCCAATGCATGAATTTCGTGCACCGGGCCTCTAGTATAGGATAATGCTATGGAATGAAAATGTGGATATTTTTGAGAGGCCATCATTCTACTTATCCAGAGATTCACATTTTGCAATCAGAGTCATTTATGGACACAGTATTCTTCAGACACAGCTACATTTGCAAACTCAATTCTCACCACAAATAAAGCTGAAGGGACATAAAGAAGTTTTATTTTTATTCCACTTATGATTCTTTATTTGGGTGGTGATTTTACTTTCCCATCTCTTGAAAGTTTCAGTAACAAAACAAAAAATGAGAGTGAGAGAATATTATTGTGTATTTATATGATAGAAGTATATTTGGCTAAAAATTATGGAGGATGAAGAAAAAAAAGCATTCCATAATTGTCTTTAGCTGCACATTGCTTTTACATAAGACTTGAGGGTTCATGTATTCTATCTTGTCTTGGTTCTATTGCAAAATGCATAGAGTCCTATCCTCTTATAATTTTTCAGCTGCTGCTTCTCTTCACTGTATGTGCTAGATTAGGAGTTCAAAGTTGTAGGATTTAAATAAATACAGAAAAAAAACAGCTGTTAATCCCAGAGTGCCCTAGAGCAAAGTAAGTTTAAAAAAAAATATGAAATAGCCTGCCAAATTAATGTATTCCATATATAATACCCTTTACTTCTCTTTCTAGTAATAATGTCATGTGTGAATATGTCAAGAGAACATCTGACCACTCTTTATCAAGTTTTTTCTTCATTCTCTCTTAATATTTTAGTCTATGCCTATCTATTTAAGAGAGTAAAGTTATATGTTGTATTTTGCTATGAATATGGACATGTACCATACATTGCTTAATACTTTCTCCTTGCAAATATCATATTCAATTACTTAAAAATATATCAAACAATGTTTTAAAAATATAAATATTATTTTGGAAATTCCATAAAAGTTCATTTTTATCTCCTAATGCTTAGGCAGAGTTAAGTATAATAATTTAATCTGTTAAAACAAATAGAGAAGAGTTTCAGTTTTTTCCCCCTTAATAGTTTATAATATGATGCATAGTAAGGCAGCCTGAGCTAAAATATCAAAATAGGAGTTTTGCATAGGAATCTGGAAAGCAAAAGTCAGACTCTGGATCTGGAAGTAACTGTATTTACAGCAAAACAAGTAAAGAATTCTTTTTAAAAATTATCTATCTCTGTAATTATATATCTATTTGGGGGGGAGGAAGAAATTTTCCTCTACTCTTTTATATTCTTTTGGCTGGCCTAATAATGACATAATACAGATTAGCAAGATAAAATAACCAAATTTAATTACATACATACATATGGAAACTCCATATACATGTGAGAGTCAGGAACCTGACATACATGAAAGGTCAAGACAGAAAGATAGAATTTTTCTATATGTTGCTTTCTGAGATAAGGATGAGTTAAGAGGCCTTGGGCTTCAGATGGAAGGAAGGTCCTTCACAGGAGGATAAGAAGAGCAGATGTTCAATAAGTAGAAATTTGCCCTGCCCTATCGACAGGTCATAAAAAGTTATTTCTGGTGAAAACTCTTATTATGGGCAAGGCCCCAAATACAAGTAATAATTGCCTTAGCTCAAAATTTGCATTCCAAAGTAGCACACCTTAGGAAGGCCTATTCTGAACCCCATCACTCTCTATCTACTATAAAATTTGTCTTCATGACCCACAGCAGTTTCTATAGGAGTTAGTGAATCCAGAGTCTGACTTGTAAATAGACTTTGGCCACTTTGCCATCACAAATGTTAATGTAAGCATTCCCTGTTTCTCACATTATATTAATTTTGCTTGTTTCATTGCCCATCTTACTAGTCCAGGTCTTACTGATCTTCTTATTAGCCCAGAAGAAGTACAATGTGAAAAAATATTTAGGAGGAAACTATCTCTATTTTTATATGTGGCACTGATAATCCAAGAGTTGTAATATGTACATAAAATAAAGCTCTAGTTATAGTTTTCAGCAAAATTTTAAATGCCAATAAAGTAAGAGAAATAACTGTATAAACAGCAAGTAACCCATCATATCTCCTATTTGTAACTTGCTGAATCATACGGCCTAAGATTTTAAAAACAAACACAGGGGGTGGGGAGGACAAAGGCAAATTGGATTTTGAGGAAAGGGCCTATGAATATGTATTTTATGCAATAAAGATGATTCTGAAACACCACTAAGAATAAGAAGTATTCTCTAGTATATGCTTTATTAACATTATCTAGAAATAAATAATAACTTTCATTTGCAAGGAGAGGAATTAATGTCAGAAATATTATTTAAAAATTAAACATTCCTAAAAAAATAAAGATTAAACATTCCTTAAGTTACATAATTGATATAGTAAGAGAGGCAAGTATAGACCATCTCTGAATAGTTAATCCAAGGATACTCAATGATATTAAAAGACAGTATGGTGGCCGGCCAGTGTGGTTCAGTGGTTGAGTGTCGGCCTATGAACCAGGAGGTCGAAGTTTGATTGCCAGTCAGGGCATATGCCTGGTTTGTGGGCTCGATCCCGAGTGTGGGGAGTGCAGGAGGCAGCTGATCAATGATTCTCTCTTATCATTGATGTTTCTATCTCTCTCTCCCTCTCCCTTCCTCTCTGGAATCAATAAAAACATATTTTAAAAAAAGATAGTGTGGCTATGAAGGAAATGAGTATAAAGAAACAAACAGAAAAAGTGTGATGCTATCCTTAAAAAACTAATATTTGAAAGATCCATTCAATAATTATAGAAATGTTCAATATTTGTATTTTACCCAAGGTTTGCTGTTTTAAACTCTAAATAATTACTAATTTCTCTACTAAATATTTGGTAGAGAAATCTGAATGTACAACATGGATATTTTAAAAATTATTCCCTCAAGTAGAATTATATAATTTTACTTATATCCAATATAGAGCTTTACTACAAATCACTAATATTATGATTTTCATATTTGCATTATTAAAATAATAAAGTGTTTTTATTTTTGTTTTTGAAGCACACATTATGACTTTTTTTTTGTATGGCTATATAGTCCTGGAAAAGTTAACCTAACAAATATTAGAAGAGAAATGGGTGGCAAGGAAGAGCAAGAGGGAAGAAGGAAAGATGGTGGCGCAATGGTATTTATGACCCTGGCTTTCTGAGGACGGTCATGCCACCCTTACAGTCCTATTTCCATATTTCTAAATAGTTATACAAAATGTCAGGTAGAATTTACATACTGAGAATGAAAATATGCACTAGCTTTACATTTCCAATTGACAATAAATTCTCTAGGTTATCAAGAAAGAGGAAAGCTATTGTTTTTTCTCAATGTCAAAGCAATCTATAAAGTGTTATTCAAAAGATGCATAGAGAGATAGAGCATTCCAGTCCCTTCTGAGTAGAAAACCAGAGTTGTGATGCTACCAAATCTCAATTAGCCTCATCTTTCACTTCAAATTTGAGTGTTCTATAGTCTAATTCTATCTGAAGAAAAAATATTGCAATATAAAAGTAGACAAAACCAATAACTTATTAAAAATTTTGAGGCTTAAATAGAAAGAGCCCATATACCTCAAATATTCTTCCACAAATTCCTAACATAGTGACCACGTGATATTTTGTGTCTATTTATAGTGAAGGAACATGTACTTTTCAAGAAAAACTCTCTTGGTTGATACAAACTAACTATTGAAAAGTGTTGTTGTTGTTGTTTGTTTGTTTTTTAAACCAGCCTCTTCTTTGTCCTTTACCCTCTGAGGCAGCGTTGAATAAATTTAATTTTTAAAAATTAAAAGCCTTCAAACAATTTTGTATTTATAGTCATTCCCATTAATCATCTTTCCCCCATGTTAAATATACGAAATTCCTAATACTGCTTTTGAAAAAGAGTTGTATTATGTTATGATATAAAAAATTAACAAGTCATCCTATGAACATAAAGAATAACAATGACCTATAAAAGTTACTACAAATAGGACTGTTCACTTCCTTCAACATATTCTGACTTACATGGCTGACCTCTAGGCTATGAAGCCCCAGGACACTGCAACAAAATTTAACTTTCAGACATTCAGGGGAAAAAAAAAGTATTGTAGATAGTTTGTTTTCTAGATAGCTAAAGATTGAAGCTGGGTCTTACTTTACATATTCTTTTAAATCCAAGAAGATCCCCGAGTATTTAGAAATTTGATATTGATTATTTTCTTTTTTTCCTTTTTTAAAAAAGATGTTTCTTCTTTTTTTCTAATTGATTGGTTGTCATACATTGTGAAGATTTGATTTCTTACAACCTTGGGTCACCATAACTATTTTATTGACTTTGGTGGAATATTCCTCTTTTCTCTCAAAATATTTTGTTTTACGGTATTTGCTCTGAGTACACACCCTCTTTTCTTTATTACTATTAAAGATTTTAACTCAAAAAAACAATTGATATATGAACTATGCTTCTAATTCTTTAAGTCTTATCTTGGCTTCAGTTCTTCAATCTTTCAATAAATATATTTTTTTTGTATATTGTAGGTACTAATCTAGTTTCTATGGGTAAAAATAAATAGAATTTACCCACTATTTTGATATAATCTATTTATAATACAGGTAAGGAAATAATGTATATACAGAAACTGTAATGAGAAAGTCTAACATTGTGTTATGCAATTTTTTTTCAGGAGAAATAAAATGAAGAACTGCTGTTCTGATAGAGATGTTAAGAAAAACCTTCACAGAGAAGGTTTAATTTGAGCTGAGTTACCACCAGCAAATAACAATTTAAATGGTGGAAAAGAAGAAGTAACTACAGTAAGTCACAAGGCATGAGAAATCGTGCCTATCTGGATAACCACACAATTAGTACCGTATTTAAGAGAAAATTATTTCAAGAATAGAATTGTCAGCAGTATCAAACATCACAGAAAGGACAGAAGAATCTAATAAAACAAGGATTGAAAACATTATATTAGAATTGGAATAATTATGCCAAAAGAGATGTACGCATAAATAGAAGACTAGAGGGATTTGAGAGCTAAATGGAAAGAGGCATTTTAGACAGGTGTATAGAACATTTTTTAAACAATGAATCAAAGAATGAGTGAATAAATCAATTAACTGATAGCAATTCATTTTAATCATCTTCATTCCTATGAATATTTTACTTCTTGACTCAGTAAATATCTATGCCAAGAGATGAATTAGACATTAGAAATGTAATATGATTTTTTAAAATATTTTTTTATTGAATTCAGAGAGGAAGGGAGAGAGAGAGAGAGATAGAAACATCAATGATGAGAGAGAATCATTGATTGCTGCCTCCTGTACATCCCCTACCGGGGATCCAGCCAGCATCCAGAGCATGTGCATTTGATTGGAACCAAACCCAGGACCCTTCAGTCTGCAGGCCAACACTCTATCCACTTAGCCAGATCAGCTAGGGTGCAATACGATTTTTTAGAAAGCCCAGCCCTAAGGTCCTTGTATGATGAGTAAAAACCCCTCAATGTCTCGTTACTGCAGTTCCCTAAGCAAAAACAATAGTTACTTGGACTAATGAATCTTTCCAAGATACAAACTAACAGGGAGTAACTGAAATCCTAAAGTGATGCAGTCCATTATCTCTCAGCAATGTGGCAATTGCATTTTTATGCAGTAAGAGTGGAAGAGGCATATGTCTACAGTTAAACTTTCATGCTTCACTATTTACAGAAGTGGAATAAATATTCATCAATGACATCATGTATACAAACATATTCATCAAAGGTTAGAAGAAAAGGAGTTCTGTGATTAATTGTTTATTCTCCAATTCATCAAGTGGTAACAAATATGCTTCCGTTCAACTGCTGACACGCTCAGAGTGAGGAGTGGGGTATTTGCTGGTTCAAACTGTGTATGTCACTAATTCTAAGAGTGAAATAAAAATCCATCAGTGACATACCAAGTAATTGGAAATGCTTTGGAGGGTTGGTCTAGATCGCCTTCTCAGAACTTGCAGTCACATAAAAAAAGAAAAAAAAAATCTGCCCTGATTTGTTGATACTTCAGGTTCTGTAGGGAACTAGTTATGGGTCAAAGATTTGCACAACTTTGTATGAGACATATGACAGCAAACCTCGTACCGGCCTGGTGCTAGCATATTATTCATTATTTATAAGTAATTTAATGGAAAATTCTACCATCAGAAAATATTGCTATTATACTTTAGAAGGGTCTTATTAATTATACTAGAGGCCCGGTGCACGAAATTCGTGCACTGGGGGGAGGGGAGTCTCTCAGCCTGGCCTGCACACTCTCCAATCTGGGACTCCTTAGGGGATGTCAGACTGCCTGTTTAGGCCCGATCCTTTACCAGCAGCCGGACATCCCTCTCGCAACTCAGGACCGCTGGCTCTTAACCACTTACCTGCCTGCGTGCCTGCCTGATTGCCCCTAACCACTCTGTTTGCCAGCCTGATCACCCCCAACTGCTGGCCTGATCACCCCCAACTGCCTCCCCTGCCAGCCTGTTTGCCCCCAACTACCCCCTGCCACCAGCCTGATTGCTCCCAACTGCCTCCCCCTCACCAGCCTGATTTGGGTTGGGGGGCCGATTGGGGGTGGGGCTGGCCATGGAGAGGGGCTGTGGTTGGTGGGTTGGTCAACCACCCCCCCAAATGGGTTGGGGGGTGGCAATCAGGGCCAGTGGCCTGGGGGAAGAGCCATGGGTGGTTGGCCAGCCAGCCCTGCCCCTGATTGGGGTGGGGGTGGGGGGGCAATCTGGGTTGGGGCTGGGCAAGGGGAGAGGCTGCAGGAGATTGGCTGGCCAGCCCTGCCCCCTATTGGAGTGGGGGGATCAAGGGTGGGGCCAACCTGGGGAGGGGCTGCAGGACATTGGCCGCCCAGCCCTGCCCCCTCTTGGGGTGGGGGCGTGCAATCAGGGGCAGATAGCCACGGGGAGGGGCTGTGGGCCTATTGTGGTGGGGCAGGTTGGTCAAGGATGTGGCTGGCGGGGGGGGGGGGGGGGCGGGGATGGGAAGATAGGGGGTATTTGGCCTGCTGGCCTGCTCTTCCTTTTTTTTTTTTTGGCAACTCCACAATTTTAATTTGTGGTGCCTATGCTATGTCTGAAAAAGACCTTCTTCCCCTGCCCAGGAGAGTGATGGAGAGGGGGCAGCAAAAAATAGAAGACATCCCTCCCTATTGCACACAGACCCTATATACATGCTCACCTGGCCCAGGCCGGCGGGATGCTTGGCACATTCTAGGATCCCTGCTCAGGGCCTGGAGGGGTGACTGGTGGCAGCACACGTGAGAGGGGACCTCTGGGTGACCACTCTGGTCCTGGCTACTGGTCTTGGCACTTCTTGGTCCCCAGTTCCTTTCTGGTCCTGCCTGCAGCCTTGGTCCCCCTACCTGGCCTCAGATGGCCCCCTTGGCTCCTGGGTGCTCTGTCCTCCCCTCCTAACCTGGAGATCTCAAGGAAGGTTATGGCTTCTCAGAGACTCCTCGACAGCCCTATCACTCATGTTCACACAGGGAAGGGGTGCATGTGGCAAAAGCAGCTGTATAAATGCGGGTGCAGGAGCAAGTCCTCCGGGGTCACTTGGACAGTTTGCTGATGACGCAGATCAGGGCCACATTCTCATCCTTGAGGTGCTGGTTGTCAGCTCAGAGATTGGACAGGCCCTTCAGCTCCTCTTCCAGCTCAACGGCCTTGCACTCCAGGGCCCTGCACTCAAACCTCGCCAGCTCCAGGATGGCGGGCCTCTCTGCAAAGTGCTCTTGCCTCTGTATGGTGCGCTCCAGCTCCACCTTGAGCTGCTCCAGCCGCAGCGTGGTCTGGGTCAGGGCCTCACGAAATCTCTCATTCTCAATGTGCAGCTTTTCGTAGAGTTTCCTGAAGCTCCCCCAGGCTCTTCCAATTTTGGCTGGGGTTTGGGGTTTAGGTCCTGCTGCCTCTGGAGGGGAAGAGCTGGATTCTGGGCTGATGTCCACTGGCTTCACCTTCTCCCCCTTCACAGGCCCTCTCCTCTCATTGCCAACTCTGCGGTGCTCCCTGGAGGCCTGTGGTCCCTGTCTCTGCCCCTCAGGCACCTCTACTCTCTGGGCAGGGCCATCAGAATTCTTAACCCCAGGGACTCGGGGCTGCCAGGAAGGGTCCAGGCTCTGAGCACCCTGCTCTCCGTGTGGATGGGAGAGTCTGATCAGGGGAAGGCCTGCAGGGGGGAGGGGCTGCAAGGTTGGCTGCTGGCCCGCTGATCAGGCGGTGTGCTGGCTACAGTGGGCGTCATAGCGACTGGCCCAATCAGGGCCATGTTCTGCCTGCTCACCACTCCCCAGTCCCAACACGGCCTCCACTGCCCGGCTATCAGGCCTTTGGGATCACCAGCTCAGGGCGCCTGCTTTCCCACAGGCCTGAGGGGCTCAGGCCTGTGGGAAAGCAGGTGCTGGTGATTTCACCTGCATGCGTGTTCGCCAACCATCGGCTGATGGAAAGCACTGCCCGCTTGGGGCCGCTCAAACCTGGGTGGGCAGGTCGGGGGCACTGCCTCCAGGGCTATTGCCACTGCCGCTGCTGCCACTGCTGCTGGGCTTGAGGCACTGACTGAGGCTGCCAGGCATGCCCGTGACCTGCCTGCCCGAGTTGGGTAGCACATAGGATGCGCCAGCGGGCAGATCACTGCTGCCGCCCGGCCCATACCACAGAGGATACCCGGGTGGGTACCCAATAGCTGCGGCCCCACCGCCAACCCCAGGACCCGGCGGGAGGCCCAGGTGAGGGCGGAGCAGGTGCCGAACACCCTGGACCCAAAAGCCAGCCCTGGGTCCCCCGGGAGGCCCGGATGAGGGCAGATCGGGTGCCGAACACCGCGGTCCCACCTGCCAGCCCGGTTCCCTGCGGGAGGCCCAGATGAGGATGGAGCGGGTGCCGAAAACCGCGGTCCCACCCGCCAGCCCCGGGTCCCCCGCGGGAGGCCTGGATGAGGGTGGAGTGGGTGCCGAACACGCGGTCCCACCCGCCAGCCCTGGGTTCCCTGCGGGAGTCCTGGATGAGGGCGGATGGGGTGCTGAACACTGCGGTCCCACCCGCCAGCCCCAGGTCCCCTGCAGGAGGCCCGGATGAGGGTGGAGCGGGTGCCGAACACCTCGGACCCACCCGCCAGCCCCAGGTCCCCCGCGGGAGGCCCGGATGAGGGTAGAGCGGGTTCGGTCCCACTCGCCAGCCCCAGGTCCCCCGCGGGAGGCCCAGATGTGGGCGGATCGGGTGCCGAACACCGCGGTCCCACCCACCAGCCCCCGGTTCCCTGCGGGAGGCCCGGATGAGGGCAGGGACCTCTGCTGCCAGCCCTGGATGGAGGGGAGCTGGCGGTTGGCACTGTCAGCCCCGCCTGCAGTATGCAAATTAGCCGCCATCTTGGCTGGTGGTTAATTTGCATATCTCGCTAATTAGCCAATGGGAAGGGTAGCGGTTGTGCGCCAATTACCATGTTTCTCTTTTATTAGTGTAGATAACAAAGTATAGTCTGAATTTTTGTAGAGTTTTTCCATTTTACCTCTACACTATGACTTTGAAATATTTTACATAGTTCTTTTACTCTAAATTCCTTCATTATGAATGACATACGTTACACTCGAAAGGGAACAGTTTCTGAAATACTCTCAATTGTATAAAGTTTTATAATATCTGCAGCCCATTCCTAGAATGCCTGCTATCACACTAACAATTTTACATAAAAACTTTAGCTTTACATGAGCAATGATGCATAAAATGAATATCTCTGAAATTCAGGTTGCTGAGGACTGAAACTGGACCAGACATGAATGTTTACCAATTGCTTATTTTGTAAAAACTGAATAATATCAAACAAAAATTGAAATATTTATTGCTACTATACATTGATTTTGGATTAAGTATAAAATGATTTGATGTCCAAGTCTTCATGATACTTTGTTATTAAAAATTTGGATAAAAGAAAAAGTACTTAACATATCAATTATATTGAGTAAAACCAAAAACTATTACTGTGTCTCTCATAAAAAATAGGAAGCAAATGATTGATTCAACTATTTCTTGCTCTGTTCTTTGATAATACAACTGTGAAAAGATGTTATTTTATTGTTGTTTTTGTTGTTCACAATCTCTTAACAAGAGTGACTAGAATGAAAAGCCTAATTTCTTCTGGTGACTCTTTTATCTCATTTGCAAAAATCGGTAAGAAAGATTTTTTTTTCATAAAGTAAAGAATTTTCACTTTGTTTTTTATTGATTGATTCAAGTCAAAGCCATTGATAAATGAAAAATTTTAAGTGTTGAAGTAAAGTTAAAATCTCTTCTCCCTTGCTCCCATTTGCTCAGAAATACATCAAGATTCCAGATTCAAAGCTGTCTAATTAGAAGCATAATATGCAGGCATGAGCTGCTTAACGATGGGATACATTCTGAGAAATGCATCGCTAGGCAACTTCATCCCTGTGTGAACATCTAGAGTGAACTACTCGAACCTGGACAGTATGGCCTACCACACACCTGGGCTGTATGCTATAGCCTATTGCTCCTTGGCTATAAGCCTGTACAGCATGCTACTGTACAAAACAACAGAGCAATAAAACACAAGAGAAAATGATGCAATCAAGAAATGCATTAAACATGACATGTATGAGGCTGCTGCCAGCATCACACAGCACAGTGTTTTACAGCATCCTTTTCTTATAAGTAGAAAGAAAACACTATAAAATAATGATAAAAAGTATAGCATACTAAATACATCCAGCAATAACATAATTATTATTAAGTATCCTGTGCTGTACCTAATTGTGCATAAAAATGTGACTGGCGCCGAAACCGGTTTGGCTCAGTGGATGGAGCGTCGGCTTGCAGACTGAAGGGTCCTGGGTTCGATTCCAGTCAAGGGCATGTACCTGGGTTGCGGGCACATCCCCAGTAGGAGATGTGCAGGAGGCGGCTGATCGATGTTTCTCTCTCATCGATGTTTCTAACTCTCTGTCTCTCTCCCTTCCTCTCTGTAAAAAATCAATAAAAATATATTTAAAAAAAAAAAGAAAAGCTTTCTTAATTAACAAAGGACCATTTAAAAAAAAATGTGATTGGCGCCACAGTAGGTTTGTTTACACCAGCATCACCACAGATGTGTAATGCATTGCTCAATGACATCACCAGGTGACAGAAACCTTTCAACTCCATGAAAATCTTATGAGATCACAGTCAGATGCATGGTGCATGACTGTATTCAGAACCTACCTGAGAGGCAAAAAAAGTAGTAATGTACAAAAGAAAAGGCATTGTGATTGCTGTTTCTCAACCTTTGCTATTTCAAAACACACTTAAGAAGCAAATATTTGCGTGGAATTCTGGATCAACTAAGACAGTGCTTACAGTCAAAGGCAATCAGTCAAGGTTGAAATTCTAGGGATATACCCTTTAATTGGGCTACTTGGGGGTTTCCTGAACTTTGTAGGAAATAAAATGTTTGATTTGAAGTCTCACAAAGATATAATACAACAAGAGAAGAGTTCCCCAAAATAAAACCTGGTGCTTCTAAAATTAATTACCAAAAAATGCATAATTGTCACAGTCTTATGTAGTGGTCAGAAGGCAGAAATTAGGACTCTTTTCACTTATGGCTGTCTATATACTTTCAAAAATGACTGGATATTTTTTAAAAAATGAACACATTTAATATGAGTATATATATTACTCATATCTATACTCATTGGAATGATGATTATTTTCTCAGCTTCTGTGAAATCTGTATGTTCAACAGGGAGCAGAAGGTTCATTAATTTTACAAACATGCTCTTTAAAGAAATAAACATAGAGTGAATGCAGTAATTACTAAATTGTGCCAAAAGGAAAGAACAATAGCAGTTAAGTGGCTAGTTAGTTTTTATTTATATACTTGCAGATTAATATAATAGCTCTCACATATTTTCCTTGTATAATATCTACTTTATGTGAAAAACTAATTCTTTCAGAAAATAACATGAAATTTCTGCTTATATTCACTGTCACTAATAACCATATTGCTGCCAAATATTCAATAATTTTGATTAACTTAAAGTAGGTCTTTAATAAGCAATTAAATAAGGTGGTGAAATTCCCATGTAATTATCACAACATTCTTATTTTAAGGCTTTGTTTTAAGAAAAAAGCAGAGGGTACGTGGACAGAAAACTAGCAATGAGCCAATAGACTAAAAGGTATGGGTAAAAAGTTGCTTCAGCAAGTATACTCACAAAAACAAATTTCTCTTTTACCTGAAAAATGTATGGCTACCCTTTCCTAAAATACTGACCCTCTCTGTCAGAGGGCAGAAGGTACATGCATTTATACCAATAGGTACAGAGACATGGAATATTAGAACAGACTGATAAATATCAGAGTGGGAGAGGAGAGATTAACCAAGTAATGTATATGCATACTAGTGGCCCAGTGCACGAAATTCATGCATGGCGGGGTTTCCCTCAGCCTAGCCTGCACCCTCTGCAATTGGGGACCCCTTAAGGGATGTCTAACTGCTGGTTTAGGCCCACAGGGATTGGGCCTAAACCAGCAGTCAGACAACTCTCTTGCAATCTGGGACCGCTGGCTCCTAACTGCTCACGTGCCTGCCTGCCTGATTGCCCCTAACTGTCTCTGCCTGCCTGCCTGATCACCCACAACTGCCCTCCCCTGCCAGCCTGGTTGCCCCCAACTGCCCTTCCCTGCCGGCCTGATTGCCCCTAACTGCCTATACCTGGGCCCTGCCACCATGGCTTTGTCCAGAAGGATGTCCGGATGGTTATGCATAGTCCATGGACACAGACAATAGTGCCATGAAATAAAGGACTGGGATAAGGCAGGAGCCTGATGGGAGGGGGCACAAGGGGAAAGTGGGGGATATCAGTAATACCACAAAAATAAAAATCAAAAAATTTAAAAATACCCACATTTAAAACTCTGCACAAGTTCATTATTTATCGATTTCCAAAGGCAAACACTTTTTCATTGTGAAGAAAAGTAAATAAATGTTTATATTTTAACATAAAGCTGCCAAAATATTTTGTTCTTATGGCATGGCCCTGAAAGAAGGAAAAAAGACTCCGATATCATTGTTCTGTGAATCCATCTGAACTGATAGAACCATTTGTATAAAAGTGATCATTGGAATCATCTCATTTGGAAATGTTGTAAATAATTTTATTAAATAGTGTTTTGGATGTATTTGTTGTAGAAATGGACCAGTGAATAAAGAGAATGTAAGGATTTGTACAATGTGAAATACTGAATGTAAAATAAAAGTGATCATTTATCAAGTTTATGAGACTACCATGTAGGATACATGTAACTGAAACCAAAAGATGGGGTGTTGGAGTCGGAGTTTGTTGTCTCCTGAAATCGAATGAAGTCATGGACAAAAACAGTCAGTGGAACCAAAATTTGTTGAGAGCATCCATGCCCATTAAAGTCTGTTAGTCTATGTATAAAGTCCCCACATGACCATGAGCCACTGGGCGCAGGGAAGCATGTCTCTTGCCATCAACCCAAGAATCTAGTGTGGACATTTTTGTGTACGTGCTTGTTAACTCCTGATTGGTCCTTTCAAATAATTTTGCTATAGCAACATCATTGGGATTGGTTTATACACCTTACTACCTTGTGATTGGTTATCTGCAAGCTGCCTGTTTTAGCACATTTATCCATTTTAAAGCTCATGCCTTCCTAGCACACCCTTCTGCACAGTTGGGGGGGGCCTTAGTGATTCCACCTAGCTGGGTTCCCAGTTTTACTTCCCCTTCCCATGGTCCTGACCCTATCTACCTAGCGTCCTTCTGTCTCCTCATAACCACTCTGATTGCACATCAGAAAGAACAGGTGTCAGGTGATAATTGGTGACTGTACAAATGAAAAGTATCTGAGTTTATAAGCACTTTAGTTCAATATTATCTGTTTTGACTTGTGGATGGAATTGTTCAATAAACATTTGAATCACATATTAAGTGAACACAAAGGTCATCTCAGGTAGTACCTAATTTTATTTATTTATCCATTACTCAGGGTCTTGTGCTAGCTATCTTTATGATGATCTGCAAATAATGCCTTAAATAAATGTTATAATAAACCTAAATGAAGATTGGATTTTGTTTTACACAAATAACTTTTAAGGGGAGAGGAGGACATAAAATGAGACTTAATATTACTTTTCTTTCTAAAATTAAGTTTAGCAATGATGCCAGATTGATTAGGATAGTTTTAATAACTATGGACATTAGCAGCAGGTAGCAGATGTTAGGCTACCCACATGACTCTAATTTAAAAATGCATATTAGTGGGGTTTTTAAAAGAGAATATTTTAAAATCTCACATGTAATTTCTTCTCCCACACAGGTTATATTACAGCTCAGACATGACACATATTGTGTTATTTAAATAGATTTTCTGGCAGATAAAAGATAGATTCTAAAAAATCTTAATGCTAGTATTTTAAAAATTGTATTTTCTCTACTTAAAAACACTGCTTGCTCAAGTCGTTGAGTATATCTCATTTTATTGCACTATCAAAGTAAATGTTTTTACTATAGCAAAAGTCAACCATCAGTACACATTTATGAGAAGCAGGGCATAAAGTATAATCCTGATTTTATTGATGATTTGAGAAGTAAAATGAACCTTTCTTTAAAAAGACATTATGAACTCTCTCTGACTTCCATCCTTCATTTCTTAGCTAAAATTAAATTTCTTCTTGGATAAAAAAACAATATAGACTTGTACGTATGTGAGATATAGTTGGGGTAATAATACTCACTGAAAAATTAATCTTTTATTTATTCTTTTTGCACTGAGCTAGGTCTTGCAGTTTCTCACAAAAGACCTTTGAAGTAATTGCAGTTGAGAATCTAAATTGAACATAACTTTAACCATAAGTTCAAAACAGTAAAAGGATTGAAAGCCTTTGAAAGAGCTTACATTTGGGAAAACTCATTTTCCTGCAACATATTTAATGTTTTTTCACGTTTTGCTGTCACTGGCAGTCTTCTTGTTCATCACCTCAACATTTAATCTGTGAGATGTCATTTATCACCTGTATAAAAATTATTTTTATTTTTATTATAAAAATATTTATAAGACATCTGACTTTACATATTGTCAGACCAATCTGCATCATCCTCTTCCACTCACCCCATCATGTTGACAACCCTCATTGTTTGCCCCTTTTCTCTTCCACTCTCTCTGCTCCATTCTGCTGCCACTTCTGATCTCCTGAAAAGTCCTTCTTACCAACTGCCAATCTGCTTCACATGCACACGAACATATGCACCTTGGACACTGGGTTTTCTTTCTCAATAATTCCATCAACATTTACTAGTTTGGTCTCATACATCCTTTCAGGACTTCGGCTTACACCGGATGTGATCAATGGAGGAGTTACCATAACATGCAGTCTCTCCTTTTTAAAAGTCAGATATATTTTAATGATGAGTGACACAAACCATATATTAATCTCAAACTTTAATTTTGTTGTTTTATAAGGTAAGGTGCTTCAGATCTATATCAGATAACCATAGATATTTTGTTTGTTTGTTTATCAATAAAGCACTTATTGAACATTTACAATGAGTCAGTTACTAGAATAAATAGTAAAGACAAAATGATGGACAGGTGCTGGATTTGACAAATTTCTGGCACCATGATTCCAGACTTATAGCCTCCAGAACTATGAAAAGTTTCAGTTGTTTATAAGCTAGCAAGTTTATGAATTTTGTTATAGCAGCTTGAATGGAATACAGCATAGGTTGTTGATAAAAGAGTGGAATTTCATCATGTATCCAAGGGAGAAGAGCATGTGTTTTCAGGATCATGGTGGACTAGATTATCTGGCATCCTCCCACTGCAAAACAGCAAGTCCTCAATTTAAATGTTTTGAATACAATTCTGAGCACTTAGAGAAATAGAGAGAATTTCCGAAGACCACCAAGTAATCCCTTTCCCCTCACCACACACACCCAATGAAAAAACAATAATGATCCAGCACATAATCTTGGAACTCAGAGTTGGGACCAGTGTAAGAACCAGTAGAAATGGTTTTTTATCTTATAACAAATATCAATAACAATTCTTTGGCAGAAACTATAAACTATGGACATAAAACTGAGTAGGAGAGCTAAAACTCAGATATCTAAGTCATAATTTTAAAGGGATCAAGAATGGTTGAAGGTTGAGTGAGTCCCCGGAATCAGGTAAAGTCAGTCACAAATCTTGCAAAGATATATGAACTGACAATCAAACAAAGCAAAACCAAAAACCCAAGAAGCAAAAAACTAAAAAAAATCTATACTAATAAAAGGATAATATGCTAATTAGACCGGGTTGACCAGCCATCTTCCGGACATCGACCTCCTTCTGGATAAAGCCATGGTGGTGGGGACTGAGGCAGAGAGGACAGTTGGGGGAAAGATCAGGCTGGCAGGGGAGGGCAGTTGGGGGCGAGATCAGGCCGGCAGGGGAGGGCAGTTGGGGGAAAGATCAGGTCGGCAGGGGAGGGCAGTTGGGGGTGATCAGGCAGGCAGGCAGAGGCAGTTAGGGGCAATCAGGCAGGCATGCAGGTGAGCGGTTAGGAGCCAGTGGTCCCAGATTGCGAGAGGGATGTCCGACTGCCGGTTTAGGCCCGTTCTCATAGGATCGGGCCTAAACCGGCAGTCGGACATCCCCCAAAGGGTCCCCAATTGGAGAAGGTGCAGGCTGGGCTGAGGGATCCCCACCCCCCACCCCCGTGCATGAATTTCATGCACTGGGCCACTAGTATGTTTATAAAGGAGAATGATTAAATTACTAATAGTACTTATAAAAACTGGACTGTGGTCTGGCCTGAGGATTTTAGAGTGTTATCACATAGGCATTATTCTAATTGCTTTACACAGTAGTTATATATCCCAGCCCATTTTGTAGATGTGAACAATGAGGTTTAAATAGATTAGATTATTCTTTTCAGAAAAACATTTCTGTTGATTCCAAAGTTTCTCCATACTCCCCACTACTGTACTTTCCCATATTATTACAGGGGAAAAATATCTGGGAGGGAATATTTTAAAACATTAATGGAGTTATATGATGTTGGGATGATGAAATGTAGTTATTAATTCTGTCTGTAGTGAAAGGTCCAGGAAGGAGAGTCAGGAAAGACTTGGCATTGGAAATGATGTTAAAAAGATAAAAATGACTAGCTTTGTAAAAGATAATTTACAAGCATTTGGCTATTAGTCCAAAATAAAATGTTAAGAGGTGGTAATATAAAATTACTAGGTTTGTAACAGTTTATTAATCTTTTTAAATAAATCATTGAAAAGGAGGAATATGAAATTGAAGGCCTATCCTTTATGAAGGTAAAATATGCCTGAATGACAATACATGAGGAAGGACGGCCGTCATAAATAGAGAAGTAGGCAGGAAGTGAGAGGATGCTCATGACTGAAAACTGCAGACAAAAAAGGTATACATTGTTCTCCAAGTAGAGAAACTACCAGTTCAGAAAATGAAAACAATGTATTTGAATTTGTGTTGGGAATGTTTCTGGATCCTGATTGTTATCAAGGGGAAGCCGGGGGAAATGACTGCATTAATAATCACAGAAACATTCATATTTCCAGGGAACAATCTTTTGATGATCCAGAGTGAAGAGAAATGTGACTTTTTAAGGATTTTTTCTTCTTCAGAAATCTATTAAAGTGAAAGCGAAAACAAAAAATATCCATGAAGCTCTGTGTGATAAGAAAGAGATTTTCTGAAGGATGGAAATTGACCCAAGACTACCCAACAGGAACTTCCTATAAATAACTGCTATAGGTAGAAATCATCTCATTCAAATATACACAATACTTTTAAAAGAAACAGCACAAGTGAGAAGGCTAACCCCTATTTTGTAAAACTAGTTTGAAATTCTCTGCTATTTTTTAGACGGCCTCTTATTCTGAAAAAAAGAACTTTGCTTTCCAGCCTCCTTGAATAATAAGGAAGATAAACTTAGCTGTCTGACCTTGTAGGACAGAGACTAGGATACGCCCATACTCTCAATGCCATGCCAGGTGTATTTTTTAATTGGATAGAACTGTGTTGTTTTCAAGACCACCAGCGAGATAACCACTAAGCACACATAGGGCTGGCTCTTTCATAAAAAGGCAAGTTCTGCTTGTAGCTCTGCAGAAGGAAGGAGGGAGAAATGGAAGGGACAGATGAAGAAAGCTCCCAAGTAAAAGTACTGCCATGGGACATACATAGACTTTTACATAGAAATCAAGGGAGAGAAAGCATCTCTTTAATGTCAAAGCAGAAATTCAGGAATTTGGGGACTATACAGAAATACAATAAAAGGAAATTAAAAACTAGCACAATTAAAGAATAAATTCATTTAGAAATGAAGTCCACATTGGTGCTATACAAAGGAGATAGGTAGTGCTAAAAAGTATTAATGGGCATTGAGGTCAGGATTATGTAAAAAGTGAACAAAATAAAATATAAATTAAAAAATTAGGAAAAATTTAGAAGACAAAGGAGATCCAAAATGCACACTTTTATCTTTGTAAAAAAGATTTCCACCTACTAAAACTAAATATAATTTGAGAAAACATTTCCAGGGACTAAAAAATACTTGAATTCACAGTTTGAAATGGAAACATATTATAGGGGGAAAGAATTACACACAGAATTATTAATACCCAAATATAAAAAAGTAATTTAAAAAAAGCGTCTTTCAGGGGTTTAAGCAAAAGGTCATATCAACTACAAACCTAGTCTCTGACTTCCTCATAGAAATATCCAATACTTGACATCAGTGGAACAAAGACTACCACGTACTCATGAAAAAAGAACACTACGCAGGAACTTCATATACCCATCTGACCTCTGGCTCAAACGTAGAATTGAGAGATCAGTGGGGCTTAACTCAGCCAAGCCTTTCTTGAAAAAACAAAACAACAAACAAAAAAACCAACCCACAACTCCTACAGCACTCTTTCAGCCAGTAAAAAACAAATTAGAAAAAGATAGTAAAGGACTATTGGAAAGCAATGATTCCATTTAACAGTTTAACCAAGGCTAGAAGAAGTGGGGGTAAAACAAGTTTGCATTTCCTGCAACCACCATGCTGTGAGGTCTGTAAGTCATATAAAGAGACCATGTATAGTTCTTCTTGCCATGGCTTCAGGAGGAATCCAGCGAACAGCCAACACCAACCAAAGGATGTGTGTGGACAACTAAGGGTGTTTCCAGTCCCACCACTGAGTGTTCCCAGGGACATTGCGTGCAAAATGATGTCATCCCTGCTCTGTCCTGTTCAAATTTATAGCCCACATAATCAATGAGCATAATAAAATAGTTATTGTATGCGCTTTCAGTGATTTGCCAAGAAGCAAAAATAAATGGAATACCATTAACCATTCAATTAACCTTCCCAATCATTAAAAGTAACACACATGCAGATACACAAAAGATAATAATAGAATGTATTATGAAATATTTCAAATGTAAATAATAATATACATCAGTCAAAATTCACAGGTAGTTTTCAATTCTTAAATTATGCCTCAGTAAAAAAAAAACAAAAAAACTAAAAATGGATGACAGAATTAAGAATATATATTTGAAAATGGGGCCAATCACCTAAATATTTGTTTCAAATGAAGACATTAATATGAATATAAATTATTTCCAAAAATCATTTAAAGTGCAGAGTAATGGGATTTGTAATTTACTACTTGTTTTAAAACAAAACCAAATAGCAACAAAAAGCACAAATGCATGTATATATAGAGTACATATTTGAAAATATACATAAATGATAACAATTATTTTTCCAGTGGGAAAAACTGGGTAAATAAAGTATATGAATATTATTAATGCATGTCCATTTTAACATTTTTTTTATTTTCTAAAGTTTTACATAAGCCTTCTCCCCCCGCATTGACCCCCCCATTCCTCTCACCCCTGAGCGCAGGCCCCCACCACCCCAGTGTCTGTGTCCATGGGTTATGCTAATATGCATGCATACAAGTCCTTTGGTTGATCTCTAACCACCGCCCGCCCCCCACCGCCCCCCACAATTTGTCTCTGGACCTACTCATTTTAACTTTTTTGTTGCTAATTAAGTGCATTTGCTTCTTGTTCGAAGGGGAAAAAAAAAAGCTATTTTAAAATAATTAACTCATAATTGTCTTGCTCAGCCAGAGTGGCTCATTAATTGAGCATCATCCTAGCACGGAAAGGTTGGCAGTTTGATTCCCAGTCAGGGCACATACCTATAAATTAATTCTGTGATTATCTTCAACAACTGTTAAAAGCATTCTTTCAAAAAACATTTATCTTTTAAATAAATATTATTATGAATCACTGGTTCTACTAATGGAAGTATGACAGATTCCTATATAAACTAGTGCTATGTAGGGGTATTTCTAAAATAATTAAAAATATGCTTTATCTTATGCCATTTAAGAAAGTCTTATATTATAAAGGAATTTTTAAATTGTTAAAATACATTTTCAGGTGTTTATGAATGCAAGCAAATAATATAACAATATAATATGAATAATGGGTTCATTTTGCTGATGTCCATAATCTAAGAAATTCTTGAGAATCCAGACTATTAACTCTTTTTTTTCATAAAGTAGCTCTTAGACATTTTTTGTGGTTATATAAAATTGCATATAATCTATAATCCTTTCTGCCTGTACCACACTAATCATTGCAGACTTATGATGCGAAAGATAATTTAGGTAGCTTGCTCTTCAACTCACTGGGATAGAAAGACATTTTAAAAACATCAATAATACGATGCCATGTAAGCCGTTGGTTGCAGGCACTTCATTAAATTTGTTGAATGGCAGAACAGAAAGTGGAGTTAGTTAAAAAAGACAAATAGATACTAAGCTTATATTTACTTTGGGATGTAATAAAGACCAAGTTGACTATTTTCCTTGGACTAGATTTATTCCCTTCATTTATTAACACATTTAGCTAAAGCTAAATAACTAATAAGTATGTTTTAGGAGTTGTGAGAAGATAATAATTTTCTCCAGTAAGATAACAAAATATTTCTTCTAAAAATATGAAACCTTTTCTGTTGCTTCAGTAAAACTTCCCTCTCATGGGAGATATTTGCTCACCAAATAAATATTTTTTGTTATTTATTATGTTTAACATTTCCCTTTGATACTGAAATAATCATATGTTAATATGAAAAAAGGTGTGTTCATGAGTAAAATTAATTAAATTGTAAAGCCAAATTTGTACACAATATATATTGGAAGTCTCATCTATACAGGCATCTTAACTTTACCTGATTAATTCAAACCAAACTTATTTATAAAACTTAGCACTGCCTCTATTTTCTATATCTAATGTAAATCTCTGCCCTTTTTTTTTTCCTTTTCTTTCATTCAAATACTCAGAAAATGTTGCATTTTCTCTTTCCCATTCTGAAAGAAAGCTTTCTTCTCACAAAATTGTCAACCATCCTTTGTTTCCCAACGATATCAAATTTTCCCCAAACCTGATGCTCTAAGTCTAAGGGCTATAGTTACATAACTACAATCACTTCTTGCCTCAGTATTTTATTTTAATTGTTTGACTTTTACATTTGTGACTCATGTCTATATGAGGCTCTTTAAAAGCAGGTTTTTTCTGTTTTTTGGGGTTTTTTTTTTTTTTTTTTGGTTTGACACATTTCATTTTTTAGTTTTCCATTATAAACTCTCATTTTGAAAAAAAATATTAATTATAACTTCAGGATATTATACTATTATAATACCATTGTTCTTTTTTGGCAAGTCACCTATCTGTCATCTACTCCTTTTGCATTAAAACTTCCAATTTAAAATGGTATGTCCACAAGATAATATATCAGACATGTATATTTATTCTATTATAAAGATATAAATAAGTAGCAAAAAAAAAAAAAAGAAAAAAAAGCCACTCCCATTGATAAGATGGATAAGAGGAAATAATGCTGAGACAAGAAAATGGAATGCTTTAAAATATGTGGCTTTTTAGAGGCTGACATTTTAATAATACTTCTTTGGAGTTGCATTGTCCCCATTTTCTTTGCAATTCCCATAAAGAGAGATTATTATCCTAATTAGAGCTGTTAGAGCTTAGAAGAGAAAAATGTGTGAGCAAGCTCTTTCTTTTTCTTATCCCAAGGAAAATAAGTCTCCTAAGTTATGAAGATAAAGTCAATAGAATTGTTCATAGAAAAGATACTTTTACTTTCCTAAGAAACAATTTGGGTCTCTAACATAACACTCAAAATTGATAAACATATATAACACTTTATGTTTGAAATATTTTGGGCTGAAACTCTTAGTAAACTATTTTCTATTGAGCCAGTCCTTAAGAATGAATGTATTTCCTAGTGTTCATTATATTTAAATATATGGACCATAATGAGAAGCAAACAAAATTTCTAGTGCTCAGACCTAAAGGATGAACATCAAATACTTTAATTTGCACTCTCAACTTCTATTTTAATGCTCCAATGCAATTTACTACACATTTTATGTAAATATGTATTAACTTTTATTTTTTTAATCATACTTGGCTGTTGTTTTCTCAAAATCTACTCCATAATATACTAAAAAGAGATCAGAATGATTTTAGATACCAGCAGATCATTAGGTTGCCTTTTAAATTAACCTAAATTTTAATTGTTTGTCCATTCCACCTTAAAAGATGCATTTTCTTCTTTATTTCACCTTTAGTTCAAGCACAAGTCCAATCTTCTTTGTCTCTCAAAATATTCAACATGGTTTTTTTTACACACCCACAAGCTCTGCTGTAGTAGATAAATAAACATAAATATAAGAAAACTGGTCTTAAACAAAGAGTAAAATGTACTACCTAGTGAAATAACTGAAAATCAAAACAGGCACAGCAAAATTTTTAAATAGCATTAATGCCAAAAATTTTTTTATCATTAAATATCTTTTTCTTCACTATAGTTTTTAATAATCAATATTTTAAAATTTATTTATTATTCAACTTATTATTTTATCCATCATTTAAATTTTTAGGGATTAATAGATGTTAGACATTGTATTCCATTTGCAAGACAAACAGAGGAAAAATCATGTAATGCTTCTCAAGGAGCCAACTATTCAGTAAATTTTATTGATCAAATGTTGATCATTGAAATTTTATAGTTTGACCAAATAATTGTTCACCATTCCAATGTGAAAGCTTTTGATCCTTTGCATGATTGATAAATTACCACATGTTCTCACATTTGAGAAAAAGATTCAAGTTGCAATCATAAACATGCATTTTATTCTTTACAATTCACTGTTTAGTAAAGAAAACAAATGACTATTGATTTTGGCTTTAACCACAAACTTATATGATCACATTCAACGTATAACCAGCACACTTTCATTAACCCCATTTCCTCTTCAGGCATTCATCCAGGCCGTAGAAGTTTATACCTGTAGTTGGGAAAAAATATTATGTGCCTTCAAAGGGGTTCAAATTTAAACCTTGAAGAAGGCTATATATTAAGGGAAGAAACAAGTGTAACAGCATAATAGTTTTATGTGAAAACTATAATGAAGATATATATACAGAATGAAAAAGAAATTAGAAGGTGTATCCCAGTAGCCCTAAGGCCGTGGTCGGCAAGCTGTGGCTCGCGAGCCACATGCGGCTCTTTGGCCCCTTGAGTGTGGCTCTTCCTAAGCCTTAGGAGTACCTTAATTCAGTTAATAACAATGTACCTACCTATATAGTTTAAGTTTAAAAAATTTGGCTCTCAAAAGAAATTTCAATCATTGTACTGTTGATATTTGGCTCTGTTGACTAATGAGTTTGCCGACTACTGTGTCGCAGCAGGCTTCAGAGAATAACTGATGCTTGAGATGACTCTTAAAAGATAACATGTGAGTATATCAAGTGGGTAGAGCAGTGCATTCCAGCAAGAGATATGGACACTGATGAAGTCGTGGCCTACAGCCTTCTTCAGTGCTTCTAATGATGTGTAAACACTTATTTCCGTGCACTGTGTCTCTTTAAGAAAACTAGAATGGTTTCTATTTCTTGAGACTAAAATTTAATCTAATATTCCAGACCCGGCAAAAGTTATTCATAGATTTAGAGGCATGGTGTAATCAGAGAGTACCATGGAGTTAATAATAATTAGAAGCCAAAGCTAAGTGTAAAGAAACAGAAGTAGGCCTTTGAATGTTGCATAAAATTGTGAAGGAGCATGTACACTGTGGATGGCAGTTCAGATTTTGTGTTAGGTGATAGAATACCACTGGAGTAATTTAAGTAATTCAGTAACATAACAAAGATGCACTAAGGAATGACTTTAGAAGTGGCATTGTGGTTTTTCTGAAGAAAAGCAAACTACAAAGGCTGATATGAAGACCAGCTATCCATCCTAAACATTCAAATGGTCCAATAGAGAGATGAGGAACACCTTCATGATGCCACCAATGAAGTAAACTGTAGAGAGAAGGTATTTAAAACATATGTCAGAATTACAGTGGATAAGATAAAGTGAATATGGATGATGAAGGGGGAGGTGTGTCTCTAAAGAACAGCTCCACTTTCCTTTCCGGCCTGGGTGAGAGGGGTGCATATCATCTGGGGTAGAAGGAGCAGAGGTGATTTGCCAAGAAAGACAGAGGAAACAAGGGGTGATGGGTGTACAGCTGGAGAAGACAATGATGAGTTCAGGTTTGATAATCCTGCAGCATTGAGTCGTGTTTCCTCTCTTGTCCATGACTGAGCTAACATTTTCATCTCTCCAGTAAGGAAAAAAAAGTGTTTTTTTTAAAAAAAGACATGATTATTCAAAAACCCTAAATTCACCATAAAGACTTTAATATCTGTGTTTTAGGTCTTCAAGTAAGGAGTGACTCTCCTCACCATCTGTTTCACCTGTTTATCTGCATGGAATACGGCGCTGTTCTCTATTTCTGCTACAAAGGTGAAAATACTATTTTCATAGGGGACTCTGGAACGGATGTCGGGCCTTAGTGATATTTTAAAATTACAACTTACCATTCGAATGGAAGTAAAGGTTTTGAGGGCTATTGAGCAGCAAATGTTCCCCCGTGTATCACATTATAAAACAGAGACCTGGTTTAGGAATTTGATATAAACTTTATATAAAAAATGCAGTATTCAATTACCCCCAACCGCCCCCAAAATGTCAAATTCTACACCTATAGTAAGATTTTCTAGTGCCTACACAATGAGCTAAATAAAACAGACAGTGACAGACATTACTTTTTTTTAAATCCTCATCTGAGGATATGTTTTTATTGATTTTAGAGAAAGGAGATGAGAGGGAGGGAGGGAGGGAGAAAGAGAGAGAAGAGAGAAACATCGACTAGTTGCCTCCCCTAACTGCCCTGAACTGGGATCAAACCCACAACCTAGGTATGTGCTGTGACTGGGACTCAAACCTGCCACCGTTGGTGTATGGGATGACACTCCAACCAACTGAGCCACCCAGCCAGGGCTAATTATTTTTTAAGAATGTATTTAACCACTGCTTTTGAGATACAGTAGTAGTATTCCCCTCTTACCTACAGTTTCACTTTGTGATTTCAGTTACCTGCAGTCCACCACAATCCAAAAATATAACACGAACAATTCCAGAAATAAATAATCCATAAGTTTTAAATTGTGAACTGATCTGAGTAACATGATGAGATCTTGATCGATCTAGCCCGGCCCTGTCCAGGACATGAATCATCCTTTTACCTGGGGTATCCATAAAGTAGACACTCCTCAGCCATTAGTCACATTGTACCCATCTGGGTTATCAGATCCACTGGTCAGTATCATAGTAATGCTGTTCAAGTAACTTTTATTTTACTTAATAATGTCCCCAAAGCACAGGAGTAGTGATGCTGGCAATTCAGATATTCCAAAATTAGGACTTGATGATCCTAGATCACCTGAAGCAAACAACACACACAATTTATCTTGAAGGCCAACACAGAACATTTTATTGTTTTACAAAATGAGTGGAATCAGAAACTACACATTTTTGGAGAAGGTTTACTAAATTTTCAAGTTATAGATATTACCTATAAACTATTTTGTGTCTTCGAGTACATGAAAAGCAAAACCATATAACCTTTAAAGACCTTTGAAAAATTAAAGAAACTTTTCTCTTATAAGAACATACATATATACAAGGGCACAAATCAGATATGTGTAGTATGATGATCACAAATGAACACAACTGTGTAACCACCACCAAACTTAGAAGTAGAACATCACTGGTAGCTCCCTATCATGCCCTCTGCCAATGTCTGTCCTTCTGTCCTACTCAAGGTGATCACTTTCCTGACTTTTAATATCATACATTAGGTTCAATATTTTTGCCTTTTATAAAAATGGGGCCATCCCACATGTATTCATTTTTGTTGTTGTATTTCTACTTTTGTGCTGTCTTGTTTGTATTTGTGAAATAATCCCTGTTGTGTGTAGCCACATTTTATTCATTTTTGTTGATGTATATTAATCCTTTGAATGTCTCTATAAATATATTTTTTTTCTGTTGATGAACAGAAAATGGGAAAAGCTGCTCTTGCTCTCTCTATGGGAAAATAAATCTAGAAAAATGTGTCTCATGTCCCTTTGTGTCCAGTTTATATATGCCGCAGTTCTTTGTCTGAACTTGACCCTTTTTAATTGGTCCCTTTCCTTACTTTGGGACCCCCTATGCTTTCCTCATTGGTCATTCTGCTGCATAGAATTAGTTTCAAAGCTCAAAGCCCACATGGTGCCCCTTTTTTCTCTCCCCCTTATCTTGACGGTTGGAGCTGCCTTTGATCTCCCAGATGCTCAGGCCAGAGATATCTCTGTCCTTGGTTTATGGCCTTGGTCTCTGTCCTTGGTTTTAATTCTGCTTAGGCCAGAAATGTTTCCATCTGCCTGGAGCATTTCTCTATCCTCTGTACAGGTAAACAAGCACCCTGGTATCTTCAAGTCCCCATCTATACATCCCTCTCCCATGGACCCTCTTTATCTCTAAGACTCCCTAAACCTGCCTATTTTATCCCTAGAATTCCTTTCAATATAAATTTTTTATGAGGTACCTATTCAGTATTTTAACATTTTATTCTACTGGATCATTTTTCTTAATGATTGGTACTAGTTTTCAATATTATCTTTAGACAAATACCTTTTCCTACAGACCTCATATTAATTAATATATTCTAAGTTAATTACTCCTTAAAGTAAGTACTATCATTGCCTGGTATGTTATGTGTAGGATGATCCATAGAAAATAGTTTGTGGCTTAGCTGGCATGGCTCAGTGGTTTAGCACTGACCTGTGAACCAGGAGGTTGCAGTTTGATTCCCAGTTGGGACACATGCCCAGATTGCATGCTCGATCCCCAGTGTGGGGTGTGCAGGAGGTGGCCAATTGATGCCTCTCTCTCCTCATTGATGTTTCTCTCTCTCTCTCTCTCTCCATTCCTCTCTGAAATCAATAAAAATATATTTTAAAAAATAGTTTGCATATTTATTACAGAAATTTAAAAAAGTATTCTTAAAATGGAGAAAATTTTCTTTATTGCTACACATTTGTTATTTTCTAAAAAAGACCCTTTCCTTCAGGATTCATTTCCACTTTCATAGTCATTGTTGCCAAAAACTCACCAAGTAATGCTTAAGTAGGAGATTCCTTTACTGGCAAAACATTTATCAACTCTTAAGAGAGAGAGAGTCGTGAGGGGAGGGAGAGTCTTAAATTAGTAATATTTCATATCTATCTATCTATCTATCATCTATCTATCTATCTATCTATCTATATAAAATAGAGAAATATGCTAATTAACCAGGATGCCGTAATGGGTCGACTGGACAGGAGGAGGTTGCCCACGCAGATTCAGGGGTGGGGCAGCAGGGGCTTCCACGCACCTGTGCTTGGGGAGGGCCTGGGCAGCAGCCCCCGAGGCTGCTTCAAGAGCCGGAGAGGAAGTCAGGGCCAGACCAGCAGCGGCAGCAGCTGCTGTGGGGCCTGTGGAGCCAGGCAGGGATGGACTGGAAACTCCAGGCTGGGCGGCACAGCCAGACCTGCCCCCAGGTGGGTCCAGCTTTGCAGCTTGACAGCTGGGCCTGCTTGGCCGTAGCTGCAGAGACCTGGAAGCAAGCAAACTTGGCCCACATGCAACACCCAGCAGGGCCTACTTGCACATCACTGTGGTGTGGAGCAGGCAGGCCCCGCAGAAAGCAGAGAACCATGGGGAGCAGGCCTAAGCTGTCAGTAGGACATGCCCTGAGGGCTCCCAGATTGGAGAGGGTGCAGGTTGGGCTGAGAGATCCCCCCTCCCCCATGCACAAATATCGTGCACCGGGTCTCTAGTATTTTAAAATGAAATGGGAATATGATATGACATCACTATTAAAGTTTATTAACATATTAGAAGTAAAGTGGAAATTTTGGGAAGAGCTTTTTTTATTTAGAAAAAAAAATTTGAAAACTTCATTTTCAGAGAGAAGAGGATAGAAAGACATTCATTTAATGCCAACCTTAATTTGATTTAGTCAAAGCCACGCCATAATCATTACAGATGTCCGTGAAAATAGAACCTATTTTTGCTGAGTTCTCACTTTGAAAGATAAGATTATGGGTAGAAAGCTATGCAAATTTTTCAAAATTATATGAATTATCCTGTAGTATTTTGAGAGTGACAAAGATTTTCTTATTTTATTGAAGGCTGAACTTTAAAAAAACAAAAACAAAACACTGCAGAATTATTTTGAAGGAACTTCTGTCTGATAAACTTACAGTCAACATAAAGTTTTAAAATTATTTTCTTCCTAAAATAGTCAGTAATAAGGTGTAAGATACTTTATAAGGATGACTTAGATTGAAGAAAAAGAAAATCATTTCATTGTCCTTCAATTCAAAGTCTTGCAGATTGCTGGTACCCTTTGATCCAAGAGAGTCAATTTCTGACAGGAGGAACTGTTAGAGGAAGGATTCTGTTTACCAAAACTTACCTTGGAGGAATAGTGTTTAACATTCATTACAAACAAAACAGTAAACAAAAGTGATTGGATTTCAAAAATTTATTATTCATAATGCCAACTCAAAGATCTCACCATAATTTTTAAAAACATGTTTTTATTGATTTTAAAACAGGAAGGGAGAGGGAGAGAGAAAGGAGATGAAAAGAAATGGAAAAGAAATATTAATCAGTCTCCTCCTGCACACCCCTACTGGGGATTAAGCCCACAACCTGGGCATGTGCCCTGACTGGAATCTAACGGGTGACCCCTAGGTGCATGGGGCAATGCCCGACCAGTTGAGCCATACTTGCTAGGGCTCCCACCTTAATTTTATCTGCTAATTTCATCAAATATATATTTTTTCATTTACATTTATTTTAAACTATAGTCTTTTGTGTTCTAGCAAAATATTCTTTGAAATGTCCAATAAGTTTGTTCATGAGAAATTGAGTCTTCATAATGGTTATATTAGAAGAAATTAATTACTTTATACAGCAAAATAAATTGCATGATAGTTGACATGTTTTCATCTAAAAATCTAGATGAGAAAGTTTCATTACATTAATCACACTATACTCGTGATTCCTAAAAGAGAAGAATTAAATCTCATGAAAGAATATTTGAGATTTATTTAGTGGATGAACAAAATTTTCCTTTTTACATGGAAGAAGTTAAACTACTGATAACATTTTAGAGACACATATTTCTGTAAGGCCAACTTATAAAAGGATTCCCTTGTAACTATGATCTTTGACATCTTACCTAATAATAGACAAACATGTAAATTAGCCATTCCTCCGCTACGCTCACCAGCCAATCAGGAGAGTATGAAAATTGACCCAACAAAGATGGTGGTTAATTTGCATATGTAGGGGTGAAGTGGCAGAACAAAGACTGAAGGCTCCGTCTGGAACAAAAGCCTGGGTCCCAGGTGCCAGAGGAAAACCGGTGCCAGCAGCCAGGGGAAGAGAAGGCCTATTGCACGAATCTCTTCATGCAACAGGCCTCTAGTTTCTTTTAATAAAAAATAATGGAAGAACTTTCTAATCCTAAATTATGTTACTAGAACAAATAGTTTTACTTAGGTGTGGATTTAGGATATTGCAGGTTATTTTATTTCTTAATAGGAAAAGAAGTTGTAAGAAAACTGTTGCATGAATTATAGCATAACATGTTTTTCAGGGTCAGTCATAAATCAAATAAGGTTGTTTTGGATACTCTTCATTGCTCTCATTACATTTTGTCTGAAATTTCAGTTATCTTTGATAACCTGAGAATCTGTTTGTCAGTATACATTCTGAAATTAGCCCCTCAAGGATAAGAACAAAGGTAAATGGCTTTCAATTTTATCTATGACTGGGTTCAGAGATGGTCAGGAAAAATAATAATAATAATAATAATAATCCACAAGACACTTGATTAAAGCATTTGCTATCTGTTCTCTTAATATTGTCTTTTACATAAGAGAAACTTTCATTGACTTAAAAAATAAGATAATGAATTGTAATAAAAAATATATATATATATAGAGAGAGAGAGAGAGAGAGAATTACATAGCATTTTAAAAAATCAGGACAAAAAAATGTACAAACAATTGGAGTAACAAAAATAATTCCAGAGAGAAAGTAAAGAAACAAATTTAGATAGGATCAGTTTTCTTTATTTGATGTATATATTCAAAGTTTGGACCCTCAATTCAAAGGAAAATATATACTATATAGTAAATATATATTCAATCTTATAAAAAATGGTTATTCATATGTGGAATGTATAGATATTAAGCATATGTATATATCCAGTTTGTTGCACCAGGGTATTTTATGGCAAACTGTATAGATCAGGAAAGAGAGAAAAGCCTATCGATGTAGTTTCTCATAACTTTGAAAGAATTGCTCAGAAATATGGCAGTCTTTCCCTCTGGTCTGTTATAGGTGCCACTCCAGAGAGAAACAGATGCAAGTCTCTGCCCATCATCAGGTGGAAATTGGAGGCAGAGCTAATCACTTCAGGAAATCTTAAAACAGCCTACATTAAAAATATATTCAGCAAACTAAATCTCAAACAAATTGTGACCATGAGAAAAATTTCATACCTATAATGAAAAAAGTTTTGTTTCAGTAACAAACAATGGCATTTATCTTTTTTTATTACAATTGATTATCTTATTTTTTAAGTCGATGAAAGTTTCAGGTATTTTCCTGCATTGATTTCTTAGTGAAAGTACTTAGTTCTACTAGATCTACTCGAGTCTTTCATATTGCTATTGATCAATAAGTATATTGGGATGAAATCAGTCATCTTGACTTCTTTAGACAAGTATTTATCTGTGAAATTATATAAGGCAAGCAATCCTTAAATGATGTTTCAAATTGCAGTTTGTCATATTCAACAGTATTGACTTGTCTCCTGGTAATACCAATTAAGCCTTTTCTCATTTCCTCTTAAAATTTATCATTTAACTGTAGGTTTAGACCAGTCAAAACAACTTGCATGTTTTTTTTTCTTTTTAAAAAAGATTTCATGACTCCTGTTTCATCACATAGTGCTTTACTTAAGGAGAAAGTGGCATAAAATATGGAGTTAATGTTTTGAACATTTTTTAACAAAAGGGATACTGATGATATAATAGTTAAACTTTTTTCTTAAATACTGCAGAGAAAAAAGATTGTCTTAATGATAATGGTAGTATTTATTTACTGCTTACAGAATAATAAGCACTGTGGCAGTCTCCTTATTTCTTAAATTTACCTGCAAACAAACAAAAAAGAAAGAGAAAAAATATATAAAGAATTTCTGTGATTATCTTCACTTTACAGATAAGGAATTGGAAGGGAACTGAAGAAATGGGCAGATGATCATATGCCTGCAACTGGCAGATTTAACAGTTCTGGCTAGTTCTGACAGTTTTGGTTGAGAGCAGAAGTAGACAGTGAGTAAACAACATAATTAAAAGTGAGGTGCTATATTCTGAGCTTACTACTCACCTTAAACCAACAAAAGGAAAGAATGGATAAGAAAAGTGTAAAAAAAGTACAAAGAAAATTATATTTGCCAATGATACATCTGGCAAGGGGTCAATTTCCAAAATATATAAAGAACATATACAACTTAACACCAGGAAGAAAAACAATCCAATTAAAAAAATGGTCAAAGGACCTGAATAGACAATTCTCCAAAGTGGACATTCAGATGGCCAATAGACATGAAAAAATGTTCATCACTAATCATCAGAAAGATGCAAATTAAGACTACAATGAGATATCACCACACACCTGCCAGGATGGCTGCCATCAATACATCAACAAACAAGTGCTGGTGAAGATGTGGAGAAAAGGAGTCCTACTTAGTACACTGTTGGTAAGAATGTAGACTGGGATAGCCACTGTGGAAAATAGTATGGAGTTTCCTACACAAATTAAAAATGGAGTTTCTGCTTTTGACCAGTGATCCCACTTCTGAGAATATAACCTAAAAATTCGGAAACACCAATCAGAAATAATATATGCACCCCTTGTACATAGCAACATTATTTACAACTAGAGGCCCGGTGCACAAAATTTGTGCATGGGAGGTGGGGCATCCCTCAGCCCAGCCTGCACCCTCTTGCAATCTGGAACCCCTTGAGGGACGTCTAATGGGATTGGGCCTAAATTGGCAGTTGTACATCCCTCTCACAATCTGGGACCGCTGGCTCCTAACCGCTTGCCTGCCTGCCTGGTCGCCCCTAACCCCTCTAACTGCCTGCCTGATCACCCCAACTGCTCGCCTGTGTGCCTGATCACCCCTAACCACTCTGCCTGTCTGCCTGATCGCACCTACCTGCTCACCTGCCTGCCTGATTGCCCCTAACCACCTCTGCCTGCCTGCCTGACTGCCTGATTGCCCCTAACCATTCTGTCTGCCTCTCTGATTGCCCCTAACCACTCTGCCTGCCTGCTTGATTGCACCTAACCACCTCTGCCTCAGCCCCCACTGCTGCGGCTTTATTCAGAATGATATCCAGAAGGTCATCCGGCTGTCCAGTCTAATTAGCATATTACGCTTTTATTATTATAGATAGCCTAGATCTGGAAACAGCCCAAGTGTCCATCAGTAGATGAGTGGATAAAAAACCTATGGTACATATACAAAATGGAATACTATGCAGCTGTAAAAAAGAAGGAACTTTTACCCTTTGAGACAGCATGGATAGACCTGGAGATTATGTTAAGTGAATTGATCCAGTCAGAGAAAGAAAAATATGATGTCACTTATATGTGGAATCTAATGAACAAAATAAACTAGTAAACAAAATATAGGGAACCAGAGAATTTATACATGGCGCAGACTGACAGATGGCAGATGGGAGGGGAGTGAGATGAATGGAATGAAAGGTGAAAATAATATAGTCCAAAATCATATATGCATAACCATGAACACAGAAAACAGTGGTGAAGGCCAGAAGAGGGAGAGATGTTGGGTGGATTTGGAAAAAGTGGAGGCGGGGGACAGGGAGACATCTGTAATAGTGTTAAAATAATAAAAATATTTTTAAAAGGAAATATAGATGTACATTTTAAATATATGTTTGTTCTATTACCTATGATGAGTAAGAGGAATGATCACATTTAGGAATACACTTGATAGGAATATGCCAGTGTCACATATTTAAATCTTCATGTTGTCACAACACTATTCCTTAAATGAAATCATTTTAATACTCATCTTATTTTCTGAGCTATTTTTGTCTTTATCACTTACTAAGAACCCACAAGGTGTTTAAAGATCTTCAGAACACAATCCCTGCTCTCACAGAGCTTACCTGCATAGGCAATGTAATCAATAACATCATAATCAACATGTATGGTGCCAAGTGGTCATTGGAATTATCTGGGGGGAGTAACTTCAAAAATTACATAATTGTCTGATCATAGGCTGCACACTTAAGGCTAATATAAAATAATGTCTAAATAAATTAATTAATTTAAAAACAATTATAGAAGGAGTCTTATTGTTGAAATGGATGGTGGGCAGATTTCCTCTTTCACCAAACATTAAAAAGTAAGAGAGAGAGAGAGAGAAGGGAGTGAGTGATTTCCCCTCGAGTTGAGTAGATTTTAGGTAAGCTAACTAAAATATTTTATTTATGTCCCCAGGGATCCAAGGGACAACATAGATTGACACACACCTGCATATAAAAGATATCTGAATGGTGATAGGCTCTCTGGAGATGCTGGTGGCCCTACAGTAGAGGGCTGAGCTTCAGGGAATAACTACATCCCCACTGATAACATGCCAAGGGTGGATGTTTCACATAAATCAAATGTGGGGCATGTTAAAGAGAGAACAAGCCTGGAGGCATCTAAATAAAAATTCAATATGGCCTCAACAAAGAGTATTAAAGGTGAGACCCCAACAAGCAGGGACTGTATGGTAAGATATGAAAAATAAAGCCAGAAAAATTATCACTCCTATTACAAAATTGCAGATGGTACACCCCATCTATAGAGAATTCCTTAGAGTATGCAAAATCTTACATCTAGGAATTAATGTGCTTTAAATACCTTCCAAACCCAGAAATGCCAGTGCTAAGCTAAGAAATGCCCATCCAGTTAGATATCACTAGCACCTTATCCTCTCTACTCTCCTTTCAACTCTGAAAGGGTCAGAAAGAATGATTAGGAAAAAAACAAGGACAGAAACATGTCAGAGGATAATCACACACCTTCTTCCCACCTCAGGATCCTCACTAACTCATACCACAGTTAAAGGAGGAGGAGTTTTAAGTGATGCGTGAACTCAGATTGTTATATTTAACTAGATATAATTGAGACTTGAGATCAGGGAAGTAAAAGATGAGAATTTAGGGTAAAGAGGGAAGCACCTGTAAAATGTATGTTGTGGTAGGACACACGAAGAACATGAGGAACGAGAGAAAAGATCATTGCAGCTGAAGTAAAAAAAAAAAAAAAAAAAAAAATGCGGGAAACTTGGGACCAGAAGAGGTTAGGGAAGAGCTAAATAATTCAGGTCTCCGCACACCTAGTGCAGGAGTTTTCTCCTAAGAAAAGGCACTGGGAAGCCACTGACATGTGCATACCAAACAGCTTAAGGTAAAACCAAACCATGTTTCCTGTTTCACGAGTGAAATGACTGTGAGGTATGGAGAACGAACACTGAAATTAAGTCCAAAATGTTCCCTTTGTCAGAGGCTCTTTTCCCATAATTAGATTAAAGAGATGATCCCAAATTGCACCGTGTTCAAAGATCTTTCTAATCTCTTGGCCGCTTGAATCTGGACAAACGTGACTCTGGATAAAGGCAATTAGAGATGCAATTATCAATTGAATTGTGAAAAAAAAATGTGTTGTTCTCTACATTTTTTGTTATTATCTAACTTCCACATACCCATTAGTCACATAAAAGATTAAGTAATATCTAGACTGACAGTTCTGCGAAGAGGAAGAAAGGAGAAAATGTGGCTTTTTCCTTTTATTTATTTATTTTTTGGTAACCATCTTCTTTAAAATAACAAGCTAGAATTTATTGATGTTTTGAAAAGGAAAAGGAAACGATGCTATTTGCAGAACTTTGAAGATTTATCAAATGAGGAGGGAGCTATTTGAAGAGTAGAAAAACAAATGTTGGTTGTCTGGGGAGAAGTTTACAGAGAAGATCCTCAGAGCTCAGGGTTATATGCCTCAAATTCACAAATAGTTTGGGAGTTGCTAAAAATAGAATATTACTACTGTGCAGCCTAAGATAATAGCGTAGATACAATAATTGTCAGTAGGAAAGAGCAAAGTCTAGTGTCACCTGATCTGATCTTAAACCTACTAATTTGTAGGCTTTTAAACTCTCACCATTTATTTAAGGCATATCTAGTCTGCACACGTTTAGGGCACGTTCAATCATTAAGATGCCCATTTTTCATTGCTTGGAGAAAAATAAACCTACAAAAAGAAGTTTCCTAGGGTATTGCTAGAAATGAATCAACAAACTCAATTAAATTCTCAAGACATACAAAACTCAATCAATCCACTGGTAATGACTTAACACCATTTCATGAATGTGATTTGTGTCTCATAATAATAAAAATCCTAGTGAATAAATATATGGTGCATGGCCAAGTTGAAAGTTATTTTGTAAATATCTAGTAAATTAAAATAAAATGGCATTTCAAATTCTCAAACACTTGTTGTTGTAGAACAAGTGATTGGACCCTGATGACTTAGATAATGTACCTCTCTGGATAAGCTTCCTGTTATTTAGTGACCCAACCTCCCTGGAAGAGTTACACAGCTATGACAAATTTTATTGCCCTCATAGTATCATTAACCACCAAAAAATATACACCCATATAAAGGTATACCTTGTAATTTACATAATATACAATTAACATGCAGTGTACAAAGACATACTGGTAGGTTAAATATTCAAATAATCACATACTAATCTCTGACAGTGCAGAATATGATAATGTTTTTAATAAGCTTATTAAATTAAATGGAATGTTTCATTACTAATCATTACATATTTGGTTGGATTCAAACAAATGATCCAATATATAGCTTAGGGAAAATTAGCATATAAAGACAGAATTCTGTAAGAAAGTTTGCTTGTTCTTGCTCACTTTGGATAACATAATTTTAATTATAAATGGTTGAAGATTAAACCTACTGAGATACCTGAATGAGAGCATCACACTCTCAGACTTAATGAAAATGAAAAAAAAGAGTTATCAAATCTGAAATCAAATATTGTAAGAGAAATATTTGTCAAATTTTTGACTCTTTAAGTTCAACCTCAGTGGAGATTTGATGGAGACCATTATCCCACATGACTAAGGATATAGATTTAGTGACTAATATCTTCGGCTCTTCCAACTCTTTCAATACTTTTGGTCAGATAGCATCTTTCCACACTTTCAATGTACTGAAATATCTCATTCCTGCTTTTAGGGCCCTTAGTATGGCTAAGTTAATTTCATATACTAAATTTTAACCAACCAATTTATATACAGGAATTTGTTTCTCACACTCAATTTCTATAAAATGCTGATTGGCTACTTCATTTGTTAATTAAAGTAACTGCATAACCCTGGAGTTTTTGTATTTTTTTTTTTCCTGAATGCCTTGAGTCTAAGTTTTCTCGGCTTTTATTTTCTAACAATCTTGGTAGTATTTTCTTCATGCTCTGCATCAAAAACCAAAAATGTGTTTAAAACCCTGAGGCTTCTATGTATAATAGAGATTGCTGATCGTCCACAAAATTCACTTTTTCTCTTGAACTGTTCCTTGAGGATTAGTTCAGCACAGGGCCACCCCTCCGGAGTCTATAATATTTTTCCCAATGGGAAGTAAGCAGAGCCACTTCCAGAGTATGCCTCTAAAGAGGAATGCAGCATTCACTCCTCTGTCCTTTTCCCTTTGGAGTTCACTGTACAGGCCTATAGGAGCAATACAATTAGTATAACACATTAAAGGGGGAAAATTAGCTTTATTGGAGGCCTGTACAGTCTCAACAAATCATATTATTCCTATATCCCAGTTTTCCTGTGTTTTAGTTTTCTTCTGACATGTCATGCAGACAAAACTTTGTAGACTACTTCCACTGTATTTCTTATCATTACATCTCATTTATTAATTATGGAATTGATCTCATCTGAATTTAACCAAATCCATCCTTTGGACCTCACCTGAGA
The DNA here is from genome assembly GCF_028538775.1 of Myotis yumanensis. Lineage (NCBI taxonomy): Eukaryota > Metazoa > Chordata > Mammalia > Chiroptera > Vespertilionidae > Myotis > Myotis yumanensis. The sequence continues at coordinate 143,874,367 of NW_027223754.1, forward strand.
CATACCAAGATACCTTAGCAACAGTATTAAAATATTTTTATGTTCTGTTACACAAATTTCTATCACAATTGTATTATTATGCTAGGGCTACCATAACAAAATAGCACAGACTTGGTAGCTTAAAAAATAGGAATTTATTTTATCACACTTCAGGAGGCGAGAAGTCCAAGATTCTGTAGGTTTGGTTTCTCCTGAGGCCATGCTCCTTGGCTTACAAATGGCTACCTTCTTGCTGTGCCGTCACATGGCCTTTCCTTTGTGAATAAGCATTTCTGAAGCTTCTCTCAGTGTTCAAATTTCCCCTTCCTATAAGGACACCAGTCAGATTAAATTAAGGCCCAATGTACTGACACATTTTAACTCTTGAAAGGCTCTATCTCTAAATATAGTCACAACCTGAGGTACTGGGAGTTAGGACTTCAGGTACACAGTCAGATTTCAAAGATGATAGAACAAAAGAGCTGGGATAATCCTTTGGCTAAGTAAATGATCTAAATTTCAAGGAAAATAAATGGTCAGTGATTAATTTAAGCAAAAGGGAGACTTATTGAGGAATAAGGCATTGTTAGGTATCTTAAGAAAACTGAAATGTCTAGGGAAGCAGTTTTAGAAGCTATGAATCTAAAGCTATGAATTCCAGCCCAAATTACACTTTAGAATTAGTATGATGAGCACATTGCTACCAACACTGAATGCCCCCAGACACACCAACTTGCACTGATGATGCTACAATGAAACTCTCACACTGTTGATCTAATCATCGTCATGGCTAGTTTACAAACTGGATGTCACCTATCCAACTATTTTCATGAATTATCAGGAAGTGCTTTTCCTGGTTCCTGGATTTTGGATTCATCAAGTCATAAGCCAAAATTCAGGGGAAGTTTTCTGACTGGCTAAATAGACTCCTGTCTAAATTGAGTTTCTGGCACATTTATCTTTTAAAGAGAAGGCAAGATGAATAGATTACAAAATGTAGAGAAATTTCCCAACTATAAGAAAGAAAATTACATGAGGGACAATCAAAATTTTAAAAATAATAACTATATTATTCTAGCAATATTATATGTAATGTAAGAGGGATGATTTCACAAAAAGAAATCGAGATTTCTTTATAATGGATGAATAAATACAGGCAACTAAAAAGTCTCTATAATACATACAAGACAATCTCAATTAGTTACAGGAGCAGTAAATTAGAAAAATGAGTCAAACAAAAATTCCCAGAAAGAACTTTAAGTCTCTAGAAAAGAGCTATAAGAGAGGAAGGAAGGAAGGAAGGGAGGGAGGGAGGGAGGGAGGGAGGGAGGGAGGGAGGGAAGGAGGGAGGAAGGGAGGAAGGAAGGAAGGAAGGAAGAAAAAAGAAACACTGTTGGCCTTCACTGATGTCGATGGAAATTCAATTAGATTTCTTAATAAAACAATACTTTCACACCCAAAATTTCTGGGAGACATCTATTTTTAGTGTGATAGAGTATGCAATTCAGATCAAACTACCCATTAATAACAGTTATTAAACTTTGACTGCTGCAAAGGTGTCAGATATCACCAAAAAAACAACTAGCGTAGAAAATAAATATCCAGGAGAAGAGAGAATTTCAGAGTGCTCAGCTAGGCATTTCCAGCCTTCTCCCCCTAGAGGCAGCTGAGAACTTCAATAGAGTTGTTGATTTACCTGTGAGCTAAAAGAACAAAAATGTAAGTTTAAGCCTCATCCAGAAAGTCCAAGATACGGGTAAAAATGTCGAAGGCTTTGAATTAGAATGAAAAGAGGTTAACCCTTAGGAGTAGGAATAATCCTGAAATAGACTGGCCTGTACAGGGATCCCAGCTTTGAATCATCTCAATCTGTGAAATTAGATTAAGGTCACTTAAAATTGCTGGTAGCCACTGATACCCATGGAAATATACATGAATCATCCATATCTGAGATAAGATATTATCTTGTCTCAAATAATTTAACAAATGTTCTCAGACAATATCTGACATAATAAAAATAAACTGGCACATGATAAGAAAAAAAAATTATAGGAAACCAAGGGAAATAATACATACTATAAACAGATTTACAAAAAAAAAAAATCTGTGCTGATTATACAATTAACAGCACAGATTTTAAATGACTATGTTTGAAACAATCAAGAAAATAAAATACATGATTGAAAATTTTGGCAAAGAACATGAAATTTATAATAAGTACCAAATTACACTTTTACAACTGATAAATAAAATGACTGAAATTAGGAAGTTATTAGATGGGTTCAATAACAGATTAGTATAGCCTAAAAGAAAATAGTTAAATTGCGAAATAGGTCATAAAATATTTAGAAAAAAAGACAAGAAACCTAATAAAAAGAGAGAAAGGGAAGGGTGACAAACATAAAAGAGAAAAAAGACAAGGGTATTTAGTGAGAATGTCTAATAGCGGTGTAATAGGTATCCAGAAGAAAATGAGCAAAAAATAAAAATGATGCAGAAGAAATATTTGAAGGGAAAATAACTGAAAGTTTTTTTAAAAAACTGACAAGTCATTAAAGCCACATATTTAAGAAGCACTAAAAAACCAAATCTGATTTATACAAAGAAAAACAAAACAACACAAAGACATATCTTAGGACTTGCATTTAAAGAAGGACAAAAGGAAAATCTAAAGAGCATGCAGCACATTATTTACACCAAAACAGTGGGTACTTTCAAAGAAGTATAATTTGGCTCACAACTGACTTCTTAACAAACGTAATGTAAGGTCAAAGACAGTGGACTCGTATTTTCAAACTGCTGAATGAAAAGAACTGCCATCTCAAAATTGTATGCTCAGTGAAAACAGCTTTCAAAAATAAAGGTGAAGTAAAGATATTTATAGGTACAATTTTGAGCACTCATCAAACCAAAGGAAAAAATTGAAGCCAAGGTGTTTTTAAATCAGAAGAATAATCCTATATAAAAACTTCTGGATGCAAAAAGAAATAATAAAATTGAAAATATGCATCGACACTTGTTATTACTTCTTTTATTGATAGCAGCCATTCTAACAGGTATGAGGGGGAATACCTATTTGAAATATTTGAAAACATTTATTTATAAAGATGTATGCACCCCTATGTTCATTGCAATAATATTCACAGTAGCTGAGACATAGAAACAAGTGAAATGTCCTTTGATAGATGGCTGAATAAAGAAGATGCACATATATCAATGCAGTATTACTCAGCCATAAGAAAACATAAAATGCTGACATATGCGACAACATGGGTGGATCTTAAAAGTATCAGGCTAAGTAAAATAAGCCTGACAGAAGTCAAGAACCATGTGATTTCACTCAAACAAACAAACAGAAACTCATAGACACAGACAACAGTTTAGTGGTTACAGAGGAAAAGGGAGGTTGGGGGAGGTAGTAAAGAGAAAGGGGGGGTCAAATATATGGTGACAGAAGGAGATTTGACTTTGGAGGGTGGACACAAATGCAAAATACAGATGATGCATTATAGAATTGCTTACTTAAAACCAGTATAACTATATTAGCCAAGGTCACCCCAATACACTTAATAAAATTAAAAAAAGAAAAAATGTATCTAAAATCTAGTAAAATAATAGGTGCTCTAATATCTAAGTGGGTTTACATATGTAGAGAGAGAATTAAACTCACAATAATAGCATATATCTTAGGGAATGGTGAATGAAATGAAATTGTGCTAAGTTCCAGAAAGAAATAAAAGTAGCAATTCATATACTTATATAATTAAAGGATGAATATTGAAAACTCTACTAAAATATGATCAAAAGTACCAAGATTATCATACTATGCTAAGATATGTGAAATATTGTAAAGAATGTTTGCTTTTTGTTTGTTTTTTTTAAAGGTGAGAAACAAAGTACATGGTGCATTTACTTATCAGGAAAAAAAATCGGGTCCTTATAAATTTCCATCAGCTCAGCCCAAATTCTTAGGAGAACAAGATAAGACAATTTATAAAAATGACCCTGACAGTGAAATTCCCTCATATACTAATTTAACAGTAAACCCAAGTATATATCTAGTCATATTTAGAGAGTAAACTAGTATTTCTGGAGTATTAAAAATATATTGATTCAAATTCAGAGGCAAAAGTTAAGTAGAATTCACTTATCACACATTTTCATGTGTACTAAAGCTAGCCAGTATATACATAATTTGTTTAAACCATTAAAGAGATGTAGAACTAATTTGTGTCAAACTTATAAAACAAATTATCAATGATATTATAATCTAAGGTCCTACCATACCCAAGTTAAAATCAAAACAAGTGTACAGATTAAAAAAAAATAAAATAAAATAAGCACAGTAATTGAACTTAACTGCCCAGAGTTACTTGTATCCTGAAAGGCATAAATGCCAAAAGTAACAACAATTTTGCCCTTACTCTGTTGTCTGGGAAGTGAATGCCTTGTTGAGTGACGACTTGACAGGTTGCTGGATTTGTTGATGGCTAGAGAAGTAGTCTGTTCCCTCAGGCTTATTGCTGGTAAACAGGGACCAATCATCTCCTTTTTCTATTTTACCATCTCTTTTTATTACACTGCGATCTTACTTTTCCTTGGGTTTTCTATTAATATTTTTGAAAATCTTTCTTCTTCGTTAAACAGTTAAAGAGCATATTTTTCCTCATCTTTGCTTATTTACTACTCTTACATACCATACCATTTTTCACCTAGCAGTTCAACTTAGAAATTTAAAAAGTGCTTTTTTGTATACCATATATGATATTTAGGAACCTATGAATCTAAGAATATACCAAAAATACTTAAATTATTATGCTCATTTTCTTCACTTATTCACCAAGGCATTATTTACCACAAAAACAGTGATTTCTGTGTTAATAAATGAATGACACTTTGAGGGGAAAATAAATGTCCAAGAGCTAATACATCCAAATATTTTGTCATTTAAAGCTAAAGCATAGGATGTATTTATGTATTTCAAGTATGCTGCTATTACTCAAAATATTCTTGGAAAGTTTATTTTATATATTTTTTAAAAGCTATTTTGATACAAGCATGTCACTGGAAAATTTTTCAAGGTGTTCATTTTATGCTCCTTCCTTCACCTCTACCTGTCTCCTCTCAAGCAGGTAGGAAGCTTTGCATCTTAGGGGAAGTATGTAGCAGAATCTAATTAGAAGTAGTCCTTAACACATCATCCCCCAGATGCTGTGGAAATCAGTATGAAGTTTCCTCAAAAACATTTAAAAGTAGAACTACCACATAATCTAGCACTCCCGCTTGTAGGTAATTTTACAAAAGAATTGAAATCATGACCTTGAAGAGATATTAGCATTCCTATGTTAATTATAGCACTAGTCACAATGGCTGAGATGTGTATACAACTTAAATGTCCATGGACAGATAAATAGGTAAAGAAAACGTGGTATGTACATACAATGTAATACTATTCAGCCTTTAAAAAGAAGGAAATTCTGTAACACATGACAACATGGATGAACCTTGATGACATTAGGCTAAATGAGATAAGCCAGTTACAGAAAGACAAATACTAACTGATTCCACTAATATGAAGTATCAAAAATATTCAAATTCATAGAGCCAAGGAGTAGAATGATGGTTTCCCAGAGAAAAAAAGAAGGGGGAAGTGGGGAATTACTAATCAAGGGGCATAAAGTTGCAGTCAAGCAAGTTGAGTAGGTTCCAGAGATCTGCTGTAATACATTATACCTACAGTCAATCCTATATAATAAAAGGCTAATATACAAATTGACTGAACGGTGGAACAACTTGTTGCTATGACATGCACTGACCACCAGGGAGAAGACGCTCAATGCAGGAGCTACCCCCTGGTGGTCAGTGAGCTCCCCCTGTGGGAAGCTGGGCTCATGGCTGATGAGCACAGTGGAGGTGGCAGGAGTCTCTCCCGCCTCCACAGTAGCACTAAGGACCCCTCAAGGGATGTCCAATAAGCAGGCAGTTGGACATCCCCCGAGGGGTCCCAGACTGCGAGAAGGCACAGGCCAGGCTGAGGGACCCCCCTCCCAACCAGTGCATGAATGTTGTGCACTGGGCCTCTAGTAATAATATATTGTACACTTAGCAGTTTGTTAAGAAAGTAAAGATCATGTTAAATGTTCTTTCCAAATTAAAATAAAAATAAATAATTCAGCTAACAAACAATTTTTAAAAAGCCATTTCCATTTCCACCAGGAAATCCTAAGCCTATTATTGGAGAAAACAGATAATAGAGAGACTTTCTGCAGACCAGAACAGATTTTAAATTCCTCTCAGCTGGAAAGAATAAAAAGTTTAATGATATTGGGAGAAACAGCATTTGGTTCTTTGATTCTGGCAGTTTTTTTAAAGAGGAAGCAACAACTAAGAGAGGAAATGACCAAATAATCCATCTAAGAGAGAAGAGGCAGGACCATAAACCAAGGTTATGAAACTCATACAATTTCCTGGGCCCCAAATTTGAATGCAAACAACACAATGAAAATATTTGAAGGAACTATGCCAGGAGACATTTTTTGGCTATCTCAATGGTAACCATACTTTGCACTTGATAAAAAACTCAATAACTTGGTACAACATTATAGGAAGAAAAGTTCATGCATCATGAGTTTTCAAATTTCTTTAAGCCTGTTACGATGTAGCTTCTGAAACAAAATAGATCTGACTTATTAAAAACAAAAATGTGCCTGGCTGGTGTGGCTCAGCATCAACTTAGGAACCAAGAGGTCACCTGTTGGATTCCCAGTCAGGGCACATGCCCAGGTTGTGGGCTTGATCCCCAGTAGGGAGCATGCAAGAGGCAACCAATCAATGATGTTTCTCTCTCATCTCATCTATGTCTCTATATCTCTATCCCTCTCCTTTCTTCTCCCTCTAAAAATCAACAGAAACACATATTTTAAAAATTTAAAATTTTTAGCATAAATTTGTTGACTTATTTATAACTATCACAAGCCTAAATTTTTTAAGTTTTTTCTAATCAAAAGAAATAATGCTTCTTTTCAATTGAATAAGCTAATATTTATAGTGGGGACTCTACCTTTTAATATGCCAAACACTTCTAGAATAATGATTAAGTATAGCTATGGTAAATTGTTGCTGTACCGGCCATCATTTATTCACAGCTCCCATACCCTGGAGTAGCTGCTCCCATGTGAATTCTGTGTTTGGGTATGTAACTTGTTTGGGCCAGTGAGATCTGGAAAACTTAGAAAACAAACAGACTTGACAAATGTGTATACTTTGATATTTGTCCTCTCTTGGCTCCTTCTGGAACAGCTGGGCTAGCTTACTAGAGAACATGAAACCACATCAAGCAGAGGAACACCAACCCATAGGAATCTTACCCACATCAGGTAGACATATAAATGTGGCCACTTACAACATCCAGCCTAGTTCTCCCAGACTAGGGAAACTCCTGAAACTAGAAGAACCATCAACCAACCCACTGAAAATGAGATAATACATTATAGTTGTTTCAAGCCACTACATTATGGAGCAGTTTTTATGCAGCAAAGCTAACTGATGAAATATTCTATAGTTGCTGAAAAGAATGGTTAATTATTGATAGTGCTCCTTTTTATTCTCAAACACTCAGGTCTGGGTGGTAAATTATATAGCCACCATAATCTATATATATAAAGAGCCAGTGGCCATCACAACCAAACAGATGGCCAAAGAGACAACCAAGCAGGCTGAGTGGGGTGACCAGGCTGGCGGGGGCGGGGGGGGGGGCAGTGAGGGGCAACCAAATGACCAAACAGCAGGCTGTGTAGCGTGACTAGCCCAGCAGGGGGGGTTAGTGAGGGGTGACCAGGCCAGCAGGGGGGTTTGTCAGGGGCAACCAGGCCAGCAGTAGGGGTAGTTGGGGGCGACCAGGCCGGCAGGCAGAGGCGGTTAGGGGTGATCAGGCTGGCAGGGGGGCCAGTAGGGACAATCAGGCAGGCAGGCAGGTGAGCATTTAGGAGCCAGTGGTCCCAGATTAGAGAGGGTGCAGGCTGGGCTGAGGGGAACCATCCCTCCCATGCATGAATATAGTGCAACAGGCCTCTAGTAAAAAAATAAAAACCAGTATCCCAAGATTCAATCAGAAGCAATTCGTTGTATGTGGAGTTTGAGAGGTCCCTGTATAAAATCCTATTTTCTTCATGAGTTAAAAACTATTTAAGAGGCTGGCTGGCATGGCTTAGTGTTTGAGCATCGGCCAAGAACCAGGAGGTCATGGTTTGATTCCTGATTGGGCTCATGCTGGTTTATGGGCTCAATCCCCAGTGTGGGGTGTGTAAGAGGCAGCCGATCAATGATTCTCTATCCCTTTCCCTTCCTCTCTGAAATCAATATATATATATATATATATATATATATATATATAATTATATTAAAAAGAACTATTTAAAAGATGGTTACAGAAATCAGACAGTTGAAAATGAACATATTGGCTTTGTCATTGACAAATGCTATTTTAGAACATGTGGTTTATGAATTTGAAAACAATGGGTTAGCTAATTCTTCACCTCAGAATTAAATTTACCCACCCTGACAGAGATCAAAATCAAAGAGGGACTATATGGCCCATATTTATAATTTGCCATTAACAAGTAACTAATCTAATTCTGGGCATCTGTGGTTCAATTAAAAAGAAATAAGGATTGTAATAATCCTTCATAAATGCAGCCTGCTAAGTAGTGAACATTTGATTAAATGCATGTTAGTTCTATCTCTTTAAAGGACATTTCCTTATAAGGAAGGCAGCACAGGAAAATTCTCTAAAGTTATTCATGGAAAGCCTAAACAGGCAACCTTTGTGCCAGCAGGTCACAAAGAGGCATCCTTCATGCTGCAATTGCTGATCCACTTACTTCGCTTTGACAACCCTTATTTCTGCTTACACAAGATTGACTTGTTTGGCTCCCTGCCTAGTCCATGCTACTTGCTTGGACTTTGATGATCTTGAACTTTATTGGCTTGCCATAATCCAAATAACCACAGAACTCCATGAGCCTCAAGCCACTGGGACCTCAGGTTATCAATTTCCAAGTCTTTCTTGAAAAAAATAAAAATAAAAGAAAGAAAAAACTATCACTTGAAAATCAAGCCCCTTAAGCTTCTGCTCTTTTCAGTGTCATAACCAGCTTGTCTCTGACTTATTGCCTTATCACATATGTCAATCTATCTTCTAGATTCATAATTTGACCAAAATTGATCTGCCAAACTATCAGAGACTTCTGGATCAGTGAAGCTAACAAACCTTTGTCACTCTTCATTTTTCCCCATCTCTAAACAGCACTCAGTATTATGGTTGATACCTTCTTCCATCTTGAAGCCATCTCTGTGCTATAACACAATGTCCTTATTTCCCTTGTATGTTGGCAACATCTCATTTGCAGGTTTATCCTCTTTTACACCACCTTTAAATATTAAAATTTCTCAAGTTTCTGTTACAGGCCATTCCTTTTCTCACTATCCTTATACAATCTTCTTCAGGCTTGTAAGTCAACACTAAAATCCACCAATTTATATCTTTACTTATACCTCACCTTTAAGCTTTTTTTTTTTTTTTAAATATATTTTATTGATTTTTTACAGAGAGGAAGGGAGAGAGATAGATAGTCAGAAACATCGATGAGAGAGAAACACCGATCAGCTGCCTCCTACACATCTCCCATTGGGTGTGTGCCCACAACCCAGGTACATGCCCTTGACCGGAATCGAACCTGGGACCCTTCAGTCCGCAGGCCGACACTCTATCCACTGAGCCAAACCGGTCTCGGCATCACCTTTAAGCTTTAAGTACCCATTAAATTAATACTCCCTAGGCTGTCTGCTTGCAGGTGTTCAAAAGCAACTCAAAATCAGTATTCAAAACTGACTTTAAAAGAATACCCAAATCTTACCTTTCTCCATTATTTCCAACTTAGTAAATTAAACCATTATCTATCAGTTTTAAATCAGAAACCCAGAATTATCTTTTACATCTTGTTTATCTTGAACCATATTTTAAAATTATGTCTATTGTGTTTACTAATAAAAATATTTAACTTCATCATCTTTTTTTCTAGGCTTGAATATCAATAGTTTAATCCAATCTCAGTTACCAAAACATGCAAATTATACTTATAAATTCTAACAGCATTGTGTTTCCCTACTAAATTGGACTTTTTAGTTACAATGTTAAATGTGTTTAAGTGACTATCATAAACAGAATTCTGAGGTAGTTTCCACAATTCCCATGACCTAGTGTTTACACTGTGTATGATTCCTCTCCTTGAATGTGGGGACTATATTAGCCAATAGAAAATGAAAAACTGAAGGGTTTTTGCAGATGTAATTAAGTTTATTTTTAGTTTAAAGAGGAGAGGCCTTCATGGCCTCAATTAATCAGGTGAATCCACTAAAAGAGGCACTTGATCAGTTGAAAGCTCTTAAAAGAAGTCAGACTCTCCTTGTAGGTTTGCTGAACTTGCAGCTTTCATGGAGAAGTTGATCTGACAAGGAGCTGTCTGTGTATAAGCTCTAGGAGCCAAGGGAGGCCTTCAGGCTATAGCCAGCAAAAACTCAGGGTCCTTAGTGATGCATCTGTAAGAAAACTAATGCTGCCAACAACCTGAAGAAGCTTGAAAGTAGAGTCTTCCCCTGTCAAGCCTCCGAATGAGTACAGGCTGAAAAAAGCCATCAGTTACAGCCTTTGGGAGTTACTGAGAAGAGGATGCTGCTAAGCCATGCCTGGACTCCTCCTGAACCACAAAAATGGTGAGATAATAAATGTATATTGATTTAAGTTATTAAATTTGTGATCATTAAAAATTAGTTTTGGCCCTAGCCGGTTTGGCTCAGTGGATAGAGCGTTGGCCTGTGAACTGAAAGGTCTTGGGTTCGATTCTGGTCAAGTGCATGTACCTTGGTTGCGGGCACATCCCCAGTGGGGGTTGTGCAGGAGGCAGCTGATCGATGTTTCTCTCTCATTGATGTTTCTCTCTATCCCTCTCCCTTCCTCTCTGTAAAAAAATCAATAAAATATTTTTTAAAAAATTAGTTTTGTTGCAGAAACAATTTCAAGAGTTAAGGAATTCCAAGTTAATTTCTTGCTCAAATTCAGTAGGCTACAAGTTCTGATAGAGTCAATTCATTCATTACATAAGATGAAAGGAAGAATCTACGGATATGGAAACAGGTAGGATGGTAGTTCTGGTTGCTGAGAATAAGTTCTTTTCAGATCATTTACATTTTCCAGAGAAGTCAGAAGCAAGTAAACTAAGAATAGATTGAAGAGTAGGTGTAAAATAGTCATCGCAGAGAGAGAGAGAAAAATGCTGTAGGATTGCCAAGAAGTTAGAAAGAAACATTTGAAGTTTGTGATAATACATTTAAAGTGAGGTCAGTCTGCATGTGTTTTATTTCTCTGTCTCCAGCCATGTTCAGCTACTTGGAAGAAAACATGGCATGAGCAAATAATATAATTATACGTATCTGACGTTATTCCTGGAAAGAATGATAGAAGAAGAGAAGACAAGGGAATTGAGATGCATGCAATGGAATGATTTTAATGATGCAGCATGAAATGAGTTGGGTAAAAAGGAAAATGATAAGATGAAGAGAATGGTAGATGTGAAATGTGGGGCATCAATGATAGAGGGGGTACTAGCAGGGTTGAGCAACTATTGAAGTACAGGTATGAGAAATAGAAGCTAAAATTATAAGAAGCAGTGCCCAGACAGTAAAGTGCTTGAAACTGAGTTTATAGAAATGGTACTGTTTTCTGATAAAGACAAATTTGACAGCATGGGTGTGGCAGTCAAGGAAATAAAGTGAAAAACAGTTACTTGAAGCAAACAAATCAATGAGCTGCATCATTCAGATGCAAGAAATCAGGGATAATGACAGTAGTGGGTGAGAGAGGGTAATACAAGTGCTAAAACCTTAAGGAGATGTGGGGCAGTGACTATTAGAGTGTTAAATAATTGCAACATGGAGAGATTGTGTGTAACAATCTGATAATACATATTATGGAGACTATAGCTTTCTTATATAAAAAACAAATTTTAAAGTGTTTTTTTAAATTTATCTTTATTGTTGAATGTATTACAGATGCCCCCTTTCCCCCTCCCCCCTTTTACTCCCTCCACCTTGTTTCTGTCCCCTCTCCAGGCCTTCCCCTCACTATTGTCTGTCCCTGGGATATGCATATATACATATCAGTTCATTGGTTAATCTCCCCGTTCCACCCCTTCCCCTTCCCTCTGAAATACATCAGTTTGTTGCATGTTTCAATGTCTCTGGATCCCTTTTGTTCATCAGTTTGTTTTGTTCATTAGATTCACAAATAAGTGAGATTGTGTGACACTTGTATTTTTTATTTTGCCTAGCCTGAAAATGGCAATGAAGTCATATAACATACTCATACTATCCTATGGTTCAGTTTCATGTGAGCTATGGGAGAAATAAAAGCCACTATGTGAAACAGCTGTAGGAGACTCCTGAGGTTCAGTGATCTCACCAGAGGTATTCAGAGTTCAGCCACTTTTCATAGCTACTGCTGCATTGGTCCTGCTGCAACGGGAAGTGGACTGTTACCAATAACTCTGCCCTAGTTCAGGGCCATAAGTTTTTCTTTAATGTTTCAAAAGGTTCCCAATGATCCCCTGTTTCCACTCTTACTCTCTGCTATACTATCTTCCACTCTGTGGCAAGAGAAACATTTCCAATTGAAAATCTCAATCACTCTTGTATGAAAGTATTCAATTATTCCTCCACAGAAAGTAGAATTAATTTCCAATTACTTAGCATTGATCAGCACTCCAAGCTTTTGATATTTTGACATGACCTCTTTCTCTATTTTCACTCTCTACTCACTCATCACTTTACTCAATATCAGTTTTCTGAATGTGTCATAGTCTTTTATGTTGAGGTGACTTGTTACTTCTATTCTTCCTGACTAGAATTCCAAATCATCTTTAACTCATAAGATAACTTTGTGCAATTAAAACAAGAATAAAAACAAAATAAAAACAAAACCAGTGGTCCCTCTACACTGATGTAGCCCTTTGGCAACATGACTTGGCCAAGCAACATTTGGAGAATGAAGAAAGGCATCCCTCACTCTGGGTAGAAACAACTGTAGTAGAAGTGACCAATTTGGGTACATGACATAAGTGGAGGCCCTTTTCTGTAGAGGACTCAAAAGCAGCAACAAAAGTAACAAAATTAGTCTATTATTATCACCATTCACTAGCGATTTAAACATTAGCAGTGAAAAAATACTAAATCTTTTTTTTTATGTTTAAAGCAATCATTGCAATTACTCTTTAGTTTTAATTTTACATATTCTATATAATAAAAGTGTAATAATGCAAATCGACCTATTGGCAGAATGACTGGTCAGCAGGGGGCGGGGCTGGTGAGCAGGCAGTGGCAGGCCAGCCAAGGTACATATCAGCAGGCAGAGGGAGGGGACAGCGATCAGAGGGCGGGAGGGGGTGGTGGCGACCAGCTGCACCATTCCCTGATCAGCCCACCCAGTCACCTCCCACAGAGGGAGGCCAGACTATGGCCATAAGTCGGACATCCCCTGAGGACTCCTGGACTGCAAGAGGGCACAGACTTGGCTGAGGGACACCCCCCTCCCCCGAGTGCATGAATTTTCATGCACCAGGCCTCTAGTATAATTATATATTTAATGAGGTATAATATATAGATGTATTAATTCTATATTTATATTATGTTATATATTTATATGTGTTATATATGTGTTATACACATGGACATACCTACACGTGTGTGTTTACATTGATGTTTAAATGTTAGAGTTTATTTTATATTATTTTACATTTTTAAATATATATATATATTTTATTTTTCATTTATAGTTGTCATACAAAATTATATTATTTTCACTAGTAAAAACTAGTGATTAGATATTTTTATAACTTACAAAGTGATCACTTCAATAAAACTTGTACCTATCTGACATCTGACAACTACCATACATAGTTTTCACAATATTATTGACTGTGTTGCCTATGCTCTACTTTACATCACTGTGGCTATTCTGTAATTACCAATTTGTATTCCTTAATCCCTTTCTTTTTTTTTATTTAGAGAATACTTTATTAGTTTCTGTAATCAAACCCGTGTAAATTAAGACCTTACATATTTAATACAGTGTGTTACGCCTGTACAAATGGAAAAAAATTATGTTGAACGTTTCTAGACCAATATGGCTGTTAATTTCTGTACAATGCCAAGCCAACACAGTACAACTGGGATAGTTTTTCCAAAGACTCCTTAATCCCTTTCCCTTTTTCACCCATTCCCTCAACTGCTCCCCTTTCCATCTGGCAACCATCAAAATGTTCTCTATGTTTATGAGTTTGTTTCTCTTTTGTTGTTTGTTTATTTTGTTCTATTCTTTCATTTGGGAAATGTTCCTTTTTCTACTGATTTTGGCTGTCTCCCTGTGTTTATTTCTATGTATTAGGCAGATGTGCTATTTCTCCTGGTCTTGGTAGAATGGCCTTATATATTAGGTGTCCTGTGGGGCCCAGCATCACAATCTCCTCGGTTACTGAGCTGAGTACTTCATGTGTATCTCTTGTGTGGGTGGGTGTGCCCTGTGGTTATAGTTGAGTCTTGATTACTTATTTGTTGCAAGGATTGGCCATGACTACAGAGGAAGAGTTGTTGTGCAGGGACCGACCCTATGGGTCAGGATTTGCTTTAGCAAGACTCTGGTGCCTTCTGAGTCTCTGCCTTGTGGTGGGTCATTTGAGAAGTTGGGTGGGTATGTGAGTCATTTGTGGAGTTGGGTGGGTGGTACTCTGGTGTGGTCTAACACTGGCCACAGGTTTTGTTGGTTCTGAGAAATCTTTGAAGGGGCTCTGGTGCAGGTTAAAGCCAACATTTGCCTATGTCCTACCTGGGCCATTTGGAATGAGCTACAAAGTGATCTTCAGATGGTTGCCACTTGTGCTGGGCGTGGATGAATCTGGAAGAAGCTAAGCTGTAAATTGAGGCTGGTTATCGCTAAGGCTGGCCTTGGGGTACTTAGCTCAAGAACTATGAGGCACACTAAGGCCAAATGCTACTCTGTGGGGTCTGTGAACCTTTAAGAGATTTTAGGAAATTCTACAGCATGAACCAAGACAGACTGTATGGAAAAGCCACTGGAATCAGCCTGGGTGGATCTGTAAGTCAGTTCAGACATATGATTAAGAAAGTAGCAATGACTACATATCTATTTGTAATAAAAATGCTTTAGAGATGTATAAAAGAGTTGAGGAAAATAAAAAAAAAATAATTAAAGAGGTACCTATGTCACCATGATATATTCAGGAAACTAGAATGAAACTATAGGTTATGTGTGATTAGAGGTCAAAGATACAGAAGAATTTCAGCAATAAAATATTAAATACTTCACGTGATAAGCAATGAGGTCTCAGAAATTAACCTTTATCTCAAAAGTTTAGAAGCATTGAGTAGTTTTAAACAAAAAATGATGAGATAATATTTAAATTTGAAAAATTGTTTTGTCTACACTGTATAGCATAAAGAAAAAGAAACTATTGCTGGAGGTAATGAGACCCATTATCCAGCTATCAAGGTGAAGGAAGGAAGGAAGGAAGGAAGGAAGGAAGGAAGGAAGGAAGGAAAGAAGGAAGGAAAGAAGGAAAGAAGGGAAGAAGGAAGAGGAAAGGAAGAAAGAATGACCTAAATAAAGAACTGAATTTCCAAGAAGTTATATGACTTGCTATATATTTTACAGCCAACGAGTGCTAGAACTTGAAGTTTGGACTTGCTCCAGGGTTTTCTCTAGTATACTATGTTATCTTAAGAGAATGCAGTCACTGTCAACCCACCATCTCCTCAGGACCACCTCAACAGGATTTAAGAGAATTGCACAGAACTCTGAATGTTTCTGGTGAGAGCATGTCTCCCAAGATACACCAGAAATTTCCCCATGTGCCACTGCTATGGCCTGAGACTGATTTGACCAATACAATATGGTAAACATAATGCTACTGCAATACTGGCACTATCCTTTAAGAGAACCAGTGGGTTTTCATTTTGCTATTCTTAGAATGCTACCTTGGACTAAATCTTGACTGCCTTGAGGCCACCTTCCTCCGAGGTAGCCTAAGCTGGCATGTGGAGAGGCCACATGAAGAGAAAGGCCAGGCAAGATATCAGTGAAGAGACTGTTTTGGACATAGCAGCACCATTAAATACCAAGTGGAGAAGATATGTGGTCTTGAACATATTGACCCAATTGAGCTACCTGAAACCTCTATAGCTAAGATAAGCCCTGGCACACAATTGCCCTCACAATTGTGAGTATAATGAACAAGTTAGTAAGCTACTAAATTTTGTGACAGTTTGTTCTGCAGCAACAAATAATTGAAATTATTCATTGATTTATCCATTTGTTCTTTATTTTTGTATCTTTTAAGTTGATACTTTTATGAATGTCAGGACTTGTCTATTTGTCTCATTAATATTAACAGTTCCTAGAGCAATAACTGGAACATAGTAGTAATTAATACATATTCATTGAAGGAACAAATTCAAATGGATTAAAAAGAACATGAAAGAACCCTTCAGAGAATGTATACCACTTGATAACTGACTGGATACAGCTGGTTGATAAAAAGAAGATGCGGTTTGCTTCTAGATTAGTGGTTCTCAACCTTGGCTGCACTTTAGAATCACCTGGGAATCTTTTTAAAATCCTGATTTCTGGGCCTCATCCTCTGGAAATTCTGTTTCTTTGTTACTAACGTTGTGGCCCCACCCCTTACGGCCCCACCCCATAACAAAGAAACAAAGAAACAGAATTTCCGGAGGATGAGGCCCAGAAATCAGGATTTTTTAAAGATTCCCAGGTGATTCTAATATGCAGCCAAGGTTGAGAACCACTGGTCTAGATTTTAGGTCTTTTCAACTAATGCAAACAGAGAAATCAGGAGAAAACTGGTTAAAGACTATAAAGTAATATATTTGGTATATATTCTAGTTCAGCTATTAGGACATCTAGGAGGTAATGATAAGTGGTGAGTTCCATAATAGAGCTTAGATATCAACAAGTTGTATCCTTGATACAAAATAAGTATAATTTCAAAAAAAGAATAGGTATAGTTTTAAAGTATAAAATAAAAAATAGGAAGAAGGTAAAACTGAATGAAGTCCATTTGGTTTGATATGTAGGAGGTCATTTGGAAACTAAATTAAAACAGATTCAATAAAATAAGGGAAAACTAACTTAATGATAGTAGGTGGAGAATTAATGCAAAAATAAGATTTAGAAAGATCGAATATCAACTACTCTTTCAAGAAAATTAAGTTATAAACAAAACAAAACACCAAAAAAACCAAAACAAAACAAAAAACAACAACAACAACAACAAAAAACCACCGAAGAAAGAGAGTTCTACAGAATGATTATGAACCTGATGATCCCACCATTTGGTATAAAATATGAGAGCTTGTGAAAGAAGATAGGTAAACTTAACCTCTAACTATTCCTAAAGTAAATTAGAAAATTGAGAACATGATGGCACTTCTCAGTATTGAAAAAAACAAAAAGCCATGGGGATAAGTGAGAGCATAACAGGGGCAAACTTTTGACTCCTTAGTACAATTTATAACACTATTATCACTGCTTGAGAAATATGATATAATTTCCTAGAGCAATATATGATATATCTGAGATCTGTTTTATGTCTAAGCTATTAAAAATCTGATATAAATAACAAATAAAATAATATTTATTTTGAAAATAATTTGACTTCTGTTCAGACTTCAAAGAAATTGTTACTAGTAATCAAAGATCTAATAAAATTCTATTTATAAAGCACTGAACAGCATGTGTAAAATTATTGAAGCAGACTAGAGACTACTAAGTCAAATTGATGATTATACTGCTTTCATCTTAAAGTGCAAATAATATCAGCTCATGAGTCATTGTGTCATTATGTCTAATAATAAGATATGCTGATACATGCTTATATTATCTTGCTTTTACTAGATAAGTAAATGTAATTATACTAGGCAAAGTGTGTGTGTGTGTGTGTGTGTGTATGTGTGTGTTTAAATGTGTGAAGGGGAATCAGGACCATATTATCTACACTAATAAAAGAGAAACATGGTAATTGGCGTACGACCGCTACCCTTCCCATTGGCTAATCAGCGTATCCTTATGCAAATTAACTGTCAGCCAAGATGGCGGCCGGCAGCCATGCACTGAAGTGAGCAGGGAGGCTTGCTTCCTCCAGGAACTGCAGACTCCAACGTTCCCCGCCTCACTTGCCGGACTCTCAACTGCAACTCTAAGCAACTATTACTATGTTGCAAATAAGAAGCTAAACAAAACCGGCTGTCAGTCAGCCCCGGACTGCAACATTGTATCCATGTTTTCAGCAGCGAGGCCTCAGAGCTAAAGCTGGCCCAGAATAAAAAAAAAAAAAAGAAAGAAAACAAGGAGCGGTTGGGAGCTTTTAGTCAACTGCCAGCAGGAAAACAGCCCTCAGCCTCTCAGCCAGCCTGGCCAGGGACCCCAGTGGGGACCCCCATTCTGATCCAGGACACCCTTCAGGGCAAACCAGCTGGCCCCCACCCATGCACCAAGCCTCTATTCTATATAGTAAAAGGGTAATATGCCTCCCGGCAATGGGATCAGCGGAGCAGCGAGGCTCCCGGCACCGGGATCAGCGTGACAGGGGGCAGCGCCCAAACCTCCTGATCAGCCCTGCTCTGTGCCTGATAGGGGGGGAGCTCCCCAACCCCCCGATTGCCCTGCGGCTCTGTGTGTGACAGGGTGAGGCGCCCCAACCCCCCGCCCCCATGGGCCCTGCTCTGTGTGTGACAGGGTAGAACCATAACCTCTCCATCGGCCCTGCCCTGAGTGTGACAGTGGTGGCACCCCAACCCCCTGATCGGCCCTGTTCTGTGGGTAATAGAGGGTGGCGCCCCAATCCCCCTCCACGAGCCTTGCTCTGTGTGTGACAGGGTAGAGCCATAACCTCCCCATTGGCCCTGCTCTGAGTGTGACAGGGTGCAGCGCCCCAACCCCTTGATCCGCCCTGCTCTGTGTGTGACAGGGGGCGGTGCTCCAGCTCCCCTATTGGCCCTACTCTGTGAGTGACGGGGGGGAGCTTCTCAACCCCCTGATCAGCCCTGTTCTGTGGGTAATAGAGGGTGGCGCCCCAATCCCCCTCCACGGGCCTTGCTCTGTGTGTGACAGGGTAGAGCCATAACCTCCCCATTGGCCCTGCCCTGAGTGTGACAGGGTGCAGCGCCCCAACCCCTTGATCCGCCCTGCTCTGTGTGTGACAGGGGGAGGTGTCCCAGCTCCCCTATCGGCCCTGCTCTGTGAGTGACAGGGGGCAGCGCCCCAACCCCCTGATCGGCCCTGCTCTGTTAGTGACAGGGGGTGGCGCCGCAACCTCCCCATTGACCCTGCCTTGAGTGTAACAGGGGGCGGTGCCCCAACCCCCCAATCAGTCTATCCTGAGTGTGACTGAGGGTGGCATTGCAACCTCCCGATCCGCCCTGCTCTGTGCATGACAGGGCGGCGCCCCAACTCCCCAATCGGCCCTGCTCTGAGCCTGACCAGGGGCTGCACCTAGGGATTGGGCCTGCCCTCTGCCACCCAGGAGCAGGCCTAAGCCAGCAGTTCGTTATCTCCCGAGGGGTCCCAGACTGTGAGAGGGCACAGGCTGGGGTGGGGGACCCCCCCCGCCCCGAGTGCACAAATTTTTGTTCACCGGGCCTCTAGTAAGTTTTATAATTCTGGGAAGGTAACAGGTACTTTAAATGGTCTGGAAATATTTGTCACTTTGATTATTTTAAATGTATCTCAACCATTCATATATCATTTAATACTTAAAGTTTTACAATATATAGTAAAAGGATTGTGAAGGAATTGAAGACTGTATGATTAAAAAAAAACAATATATTCCTATTCTCCATATGTAAAATAAAAGGAGGGAGAGGAAGGAAAGAGAGCGACAGAGAGGAGAAAAACGAGATGGAGGGCAGAGGAGTTGATAGATATGAACTTGATATGCTCCAAAATGTTACACTTTTACTAGACTGCCAGGAGCCAGTCCACCCTTGCTGCTTGACACAGTTGCTGCAGGGAAGAAACATCTGCACAGCTTATGTTTCAAGGGACCTGGCGTATATGACATATGTTAGCTCCCCCTCTTAAGCGCTATGTGTTTTAACCAGACCACCTCCCCGAGAAAGGTTGTTTCCCCAGGTAGGGGTTAACAGGACTAAGGAAGAGAATAAATCAGTAAATCCCCCGAGTGTTACAGAAATACCATGTACTACTTATGAAGAAGTTCGACTAAGACTGTTGGCAATAAATTTTGGACTTGTTGGGCCCACATCCCCATGGGTCTGCCCACCAGGGAAAGCACCAAAGCCTATACCCCTGGAGACCCACCAACACAGGGCAGTCCCAGGGAAGGCAAGCAGTGAGGCTGGGAGCACATAACCTTTACTGGGTAAGATAAACTCCTTCAGTCACTTCCTTGTAGTTTATCAGTAGAGCAGTGACCTTGGAATAGCCCTTGTAATGGAACACAGAGATTAACCTACACAAGATTAAAATCAACAGAACTAGATAGAGACAGGATTTTTGGCAAAGGTCAGATAAGAAACAAAGAACTGTAGAATGTTACCCAAAACGTACCATGATGTAATTATAGAGGCATGCTTATGGGATCAAATAGTGTAAATATAGATGTAATAGGACAATAAAGAGAGAACCCAACCATTCAGATCACCTGAACACTGCCCCCATGTTTTTCCTTCTTCGCCTATGCCGTCCCCTAGACCTGCTGGGGCTGGACCCCAACATTAGACAATAGCCTGGAAAATTAACCTCCAGAAT
This sequence comes from Myotis yumanensis, assembly GCF_028538775.1. Classification (NCBI taxonomy): domain Eukaryota; kingdom Metazoa; phylum Chordata; class Mammalia; order Chiroptera; family Vespertilionidae; genus Myotis; species Myotis yumanensis. Next base: position 143,895,257 of record NW_027223754.1, read on the forward strand.
ATGGTATCTTAGAAAGAAGAAAGAAGTATAAGAATAGACTAAGATAAAAAGTGTTTCTAGGCATCCCTGTCTCCCCTTAGGAAATATATGCTGGGTTGCTGGGCTCGGTAGTTCCCTTGGGCTAGATTTGTTTTCCAAAAATGTGGAAGTACTTCTGACCAACTCATGAAATTCTATATCTTTGTTTTATCTTAGAAATTATAATTTATGAATTATATCATAATTGATAGTGCAAGTGACATCTATTATGAGCATATGAATAGGAAGTGATGGCATGTACCGTATACACAGACACATACAGTTCATTTTGGAACTATGATCTTTAAAATGTTATTTAATGTTATCTCTGGGCCTCGACTTTATTATATATAACACTAGAGTAATGTTTCAGGTGATTATAAGCCAAAAGATGTCATGAAAAGTGGATAAAACAAATAATGTTTTTTAAAAAACTTATTTTTATGATTAAGTCAATATTAATAGAATGAGGAGGAAGAAAGAGAAAAATGTTCACTGCTATTCAGAATTTAAGTTTTCTATGTTGGCCTTTGTAAAACCCTTACCTCTAGAATATTGCCAGTACATTATAAGTACATTATATGGCTACTTACACAAGTCACCTACTTACACAATCATAGGCTAGTCTCATTCTGATTTGCAATCATTTACCATTACACTTGGTCTCACCTCTTTGAGTCTTGTTGGGTCCGAGCTTGTGTTGGCCAAATAAAATAAGTTCAGTATTCAGTAAGGAAAGAAACAACTGAATTGGAGCCAGTCTAAGAGAAATCTTTCATTAGAATCAATGTACATCACACTCCATTGGCTAGTGATTGGTTATGACAGGTAATGAGAAAGAAATCCCAAACTTTTCAGTAAGAAGCAAAAGGTGTAAAAACCACACAGTGCACAGATGGTGGTGAAATGAGGCTTTCAAAGTGCTAAAATACTGAGTAATTCTGACAGCACTGAGAAGAATGAGCTGTTCATCACTCATTTTTATGTGTGACACTCAACTTAGCATGCACACCTATTTCACATGGATATAATTAACAGTGCATTATCCTCTCTTGTTAATTAAAATGACATACTATAAATTGCAGTGGGTGGAAAGTATGCTGATTAAAAATTATCCGAGAAAAACCATGTATAAACAATTTAATAAAAATCATACAAATCATCAAATTATAATTTGAGTTATTAATTTAAATTTTATTATTAAATTAAACTCAGTTTATGAAATTTTATCAAGTTAGATGAGGTTTTTTTCTATGATTATAATTATTATGTTTTTTCTAAAACCTTTACAAAAATAAGTAAATGAATTACAGTCCACAAAATGGGTCAAATATTTGATAATCAAAATGTATATCAGAAATGGTTTGACTATTATTTTAGTGACATGCAAATTAAATACACTTTAAGCATTTATTTTACTCATCACAGAATAAAGAGAAAAAGAAAATGTATTATTTGTTCTTGTATTCTATTAATGTGTATAACTGTTTTCTATTTATATTGAAAAAAATTGTGTAACATAGAGAACCGTAGAGGTCACTTTAAGTGTTAAAAATAAAGTTTTTTTCTAATAGATTTTGGCTAAAATATCAGACTCACTTCTATGCATGAGGATATACAATATTTTTTAACAGTAAACAAAGAGATCCAAACTATCTTTTATTTTCATTGGAATATAAATGACATATATTATACCACTAGAGGCCCAGTGCACAAAAATTTGTGCACTCAAGGGGGTCCCTCAGCCCAGCCTGTGCCCTCTCGCAGTCTGGGACCCCTCGGGGGATGTCCACCTGCTGGCTTAGGCCTGCTCCTCGGTGGATTGGGCCTAAGCTGGCAGTCAGACATTCCTCTGGCAGCCTGGGAGCCCTTGGGGGATGTCCACTTGCCAGCGGGGAGCAGGCCTAAGCTGCAGTTGGACATCCTTAGTGCTGCTGAGGAGGCAGGAGAGGCTCCCAGCACCACCGCTGTATTGGCAGCCGTCAGCCTGGCTTGTGGCTGAGCAGAGCTCCCCCTATGGGAGCACACTGACCACCAGGGGGCATCTCCTGCATTGAGCATCTGCCCCCTGGTGGTCAGTGTGTGTCATAGTGACCAGTCATTCCTAGTCGTTCTGCTGTTAGGGTCAATTTGCATATTACCCTTTTATTAGATAGGATAGAGGCCTGGTGCATGGGTGGGGACCAGCTGGTTTGCCCTGAAGGGTGTCCTGGGTCAGGGTGGGGGTCCCGCTGGAGTGCCTGGCCAGCCTGGGTGAGGGGCTGAGGGCAAATTTCAGGCTAGCCACACACCCTTCAGGGTGGGGGTCCCCACTGGGGTGCCTGGTCAGACTGGGTGAGGGACTGATGGCTGTTTACAGGCTGGTCAAGCCCCCCAGTGGGGACCCTCACCCCATGGGGGGTGTGGCCATCCTGAGTGAGGGGCTGATGGCCATTTTCAGGCTGGCCACGCCCCCCAGTGACCCTAGCTCCCAGCCTCCCCTTTTTTTCTTTTTTTTTCTGGGTTTTATTTATCTTCCATAATTGAAACTTTGTAGCCTTCAGCAGATCCCAGGTCCAGCTGGAGCCAGGTATCTGGGATTTATTTATCTTCTATAATTGAAACTTTGTAGCCTTGAGCAGAGCTGAGGGACGGCCAGCGTAGGCAGGAAGCTTGGCTTCCTCTATCACCTGGGGCAACCCAAGCCTCATGCTCACTCCAGCTCTGTGGCCAACGCCATCTTAATTGGGTTAATTTCTATACTCACTCCTGATTGGCTGGTGGGAGTGGTTTGTGGGCGTGGCTTGAGTGTAGCAGAGGGACGGTTAATTTGCATGTTTCTCTTTTATTATATAGGATTGTATAATATAGCATCATATTAGTTTCAGATGTACAACACAATGATTTGATATATGTATATACTGTACAATGATCAAACCAAGTCTAGTTAACATCCACCAATTGTATACATAGTTAATTTTTTTTATTGTATGAGAGCTTTTAAGATCTACTTCTTAGCAACTTTTAAATATACAACACAGTATTATTACCTATAATTTCCATGTTGTGCATTATATCTTCAAGACTTATTTATTTTGACCACCATGGGCGAAAATGGCTGAAGTACTTTTTTGCTGACATTGAATTTTAGAGTTACTTAAAATATATCTTCTAACTTAAATGATATATTTAAAAATCCATGGATGTTTTTGTTTTTGATACTTGGCTTATTATTTAATAATGTAAATATTAAAAATAACACACATGCCGAAACCGGTTTGGCTCAGTGGATAGAGCGTCAGCCTGCGGACTGAAGGGTCCCAGGTTTGATTCAAGTCAAGGGCATGTACCTGGGTTGTGGGCACATCCCCAGTGGGAGATGTGCAGGAGGCAGCTGATCGATGTTTGTCTCTCATCGATGTTTCTAACTCTCTGTTTCTCTCCCTTCCTCTCTGTAAAAAAATCAATAAAATATATTTTTAAAAAAATAAAAAATAAAAATAACACAGAAAGCATGGAATCTGTTTTCAAAATAATATGTTCTTTAAAATAAACTTCCTCATTATAATCAGGAAAATCATTGATGAAATCTAAAACATACACTAATAATTAAAAGACAAGTCACAAAAGTAAGACAGAAATCAACAGAATCCAAGACACTCAGAACTCATTGTTAATTCAATATGTCTATTCCTGAAGTTTTTATTGACTTGCCCTTAAGAGACATATAAGAAACGATATTATAATGTTGATTTAAGTGTGACAAAAACCCAGCACCATAAGTTATTTCTCTCTGATTATATTTTTTCTCAAACTCTCTTGTATTTACTCCTTTCTTTCCATTACAACCCTAACTCTGCATTAACTCTCACATATACTATTGTAACAATTTAAAAAGGATATGATTAAAAAATAGTGAAAATTTAATTTTAACCCTACAATACCAATATCCATACCTACAAAATGAAAAATATGTAAATGTAGTGTATATAAAGTACTATTTAACTTTTATTTCAGATAACACTATTTTTTATACCTTTGATTTCTAAAATACATTTTAATGACTTCCCGTAGTTGGCAAACTGAGATTGAATTCTCTACTTTGTCCTTTCTAATAGTCATTGAACAATATGAATTTACTTAATACCATTGAACTATACACTTAAAAATAGGTAAGATCATAAAATTTATATTATGTATTTTTGCACTAAAAAAATTGGGGAAAAGCCATGATGTGATTCTTATATAGATGCACAGTACATTATTATCAACATATTGATAATCTATAATTATATATAATACATATAATTACCAGGCTTATAGGCTTCTTCCCAGTTGCTATGAGTGCTGGCTTCCAAGTAATCAAAGGTACCACCTTTTCTGAAGAATTTTTCCTGTCCATACAAGAGCTGCTCAATTGTTCAAGTGGGCCATTATCTGTCCAGCAACTGTCAGATGACCACAGCCAATGACTTTCTTACATGGTGATACTGAAGGTTGTCTCCCTTGCCCCCAGGGAAAACAACTCTGGTTCAATTAGTGCTGCAAATGTCTTCATGGAATCTTGCTGAAGCAAGTAGTTACCTAAAAACAACACTCTTGCTTGGCTTTTCCCTATGGTTTATGCTTCTCCCTTCACCTTCTTTCTCTTGAAAGTTCTACTAAGTAAATGTCTTGGCCAGGTACCAGCTCTGGTTCCTGGATATCAAACCTAAATAGTAGCAAGAATAGCATTTGTGTAAGTTATCTATATAAAAGCCTAGTGACCATTATGACTGAGCGACCAGAATGACTGGAACAACAGGTCGACTGGTTGGCACTGACCACTAGGGGGCAGGCGCTCAAGAGTGCCACTCAGCCAGAAGCCAGGCTCATGGCTGGGAGGGAAGCTTTGGCGGAGGGAGCCTCTCCCACCTCCACTGCAGCACTACCCAGTGGAGTGGCGGTGGTGGTGGCAGGCACTGTGGGGCCAGGATGAGCGGCAGCAGCGCTGCACCCAGCCGCCTGCTGCTTCGGCACTGCTACATCCCTTAGGGGATGTCAGCCTGCGAGGATTGGGCCAAAACTTGGCAGTCCGACATCCCCTGAGGGGTCCTGGATTGCCAGAGGGCACAGGTCAGGCTAAGGGACCCCACCCGTGCACAAATCTGTGCATTGGGCTTCTAGTTCAATAATAAAAGAAAATACTCTCAAAATTGAGGTCAAGTGGAAGAACATAGGAGATGCCTCTATAATAAACAACTCTAATTTTCAGCATAAACATGATCTTAAATTTCAAATTTGATAATGTGCCCAATGCTTTAGGAGTGCCTGTTGCAGTTCATGTATAAAATTCTTTAACTTCGTGAATGTTGTCTAGAATATCACAGGTCTGGAAAAACAGATTGAAACCATTCATAAAATTTTGCCTATTATGGAAGGTAAGTCCAGATGGATGGCGTAGAAGATAGCCATGGACCTGATGTTAGCAACATATTAATGTTATTATAAGTAGGTTGGCTTACAAAGTAAAAGAAACTTTAAAAAAAGCCTAATGGGCATATGGGAACATCCGGGAGGGTATTTTACAATGGTGAATGGTGTATGGCTGAAAGATGATTGCCTAGTTATTTCTAATAACCTTTGCCAGAAAGTATTAAGCAGAATACATTATGACTATTTAAGCTCATGAAATGGTGCAAAAGTAGAGCATGGGCTATGGAATTTTGGCAAGCATCCAACAACAACAACAAAAAATAATAAAAAAGTAGCCACTTGTCTGGTATGCCAGCTCTTCTAGCATGAGAATATGAAAGAGACACTAATGAGAAAACCAGCAGCTGTCAGACTTAGGAATGAGTTGGCACATGGAATTTCTAGATATCACATTGGCACTAACTTATAATTTATTATATTACTAGAGGCCCAGTGCACGAAATTCATGCACTGGGGGGCGGCTCAGCCCAGCCTGCACCCTCTCTCAGTCCAGGACCCCTCAGAGGATGTCCTCCTGCTGGCTTAGGCCCATTCCCCATGGGACAGTTGGAAATCCCTCTCACAGTCTGGGACCCCTTGCTCCTTACTTCCCGCCTGCTCACTGCTCCTTACCACTCAGCTCACTGCTCCTCAGCACTGCCATGGAGGCAGGAGAGGCTCCCGCCACTGCCACTGAGCTCACCAGCCGTGAGCCCTATCTTTCTGTGTAGTTGTCTGTGGGCCAACTGCTCTCTTCCTTCTCACTTAGGGCAGGCAGCATGTGAGGGCAGAATGCACTGTGGTGGAACGCAGAGGGCTGCCGGGCCCACGGGGTGAGAGGTGAACACAGAGGACGCTATCTCACCCAATTCTGGAGCAGGATGGCTGGCCAACATCTGCCTGACCCCACCCAGGGAGGGACCGAGCAGGATGTCTGCCTCTTCATTCTCCACCCTTGCATCTGTGACACCTGTCACCCTTGCCAGGCCTCCCCCAAAGTGAGTTCAGCTCAATCCCTGAATGTAAAAGGGCATGGGGGGTGGGGGTCCTCCACTCCAGTGCCCCCTGATTCCCAGCGATAGGACCTGGTTGACAGGACCTGATCTCAGGACGGTGGCCACAGCTGCAGAACATAGATCTGTTTCAAGAAAAGTTGGGAATGCAGACTTACATATGAGCCCCTATTCCAAAAAGGTGGCAGTTTATTCATATTGTGGCAAAGACACCTTCAAGAGTAACATAAATGGGTAAAGTCAGGGCCAAACCGGGCCATTTCCTCATCCAATCTCTCTGAGGTGCGTGGACAGAACCAAGTCTCAGCTCTTGGCAGGACACTTCTGGGTTTTTTTAGGCTTAAAGGACAGAAGTCTGTCTCCATTCTTTTTCTTTGGGATTTTTTCATAATCGGATAAAAGGATACATATATTAGGGCAATCCACTCGAGATACAATATTCCAGTTGCACCCATGTGATGATGACAGTGCCCCTCAGAGGGAGGGAGCCAACAGATGGGGAGCAGGGAATTCTGAAAACCAAAGCGATGACAGAGATGCTAAGCCTTTCCTTCACGTGTCTGACACCCCTCCTCAGGCGGCCTGCAGGCTGGGCGTCTGCTGGACCTTTACCACTTGATGTCCTGGCAGGCTGCCCTGGGCCCTGCTAGGTGGTGTGCAGGGCTGCCTGGGCCCAGGGGGAGTCGCTCCCCCTCCGGCCCCCCCCTCCCGCCCCAGCCACTCCTGGTACAGCTCCTGCACATGGGCGCTGGTCTCTGGGGGCCACATCAGGATGGCAGCATAGATGCCTTCCATCTACTGCAGCAGTGTCCTGTCTGCACACCCGTTGTCTGCCTGGGCCTGGCCCCTGCCACTTAGGCCAGGCCAGGACCTCCAGGGAGTGGCAGGGGAACTTGCCCCTCTACAGCTTCAGGACCACTTCTGGATGTTCCAAAAGCCTCAAAGCGTAGTAGAACCTCTCCATCCCTTTCAAGGGTGACCTCCTGGAAGTCTTTGTTCCTCAGGGTGCAGTAAGTGAGCACCCCCACATCCTCGCTGAACAGCTCCTTGGCCGTGTGCCTGAAGATGTGTGCCTGGTACCCGTCGGAGCTGGCACCCTCGTGGAGCCTCACCTTCTTCTCCTTCATGTCTCCAAAAAGAGTGTCCACGGCAGTGTCATCCGAGGCGAGGTCACTGTGGTCCATTATCTGGATAATTTCACCTGAGGTTAACATGTAAAGCTGTGGGAACATCTCAAAGGGCCTCCAGTTTCTTGTCATAACACAGGGCCACAATGATGTGGAAAATCTTGTCTGGGGACAGGTTCTGCTGTCTGGTGAAGTAATCATTTACCAGAGAGCCCATGATCTGCTGGATAGACTTGGCCGTTCAGAGGTGGGGGTGGTGGGGTGACCCAGTACACACTCTACATATCAGTCCCAGCCGGGGAAGGTGGAGGTCAGCATGGGTAGCTGGGGCTCTTCCTCACGGTGCTGGCAGTACCGACGCACAAAGTTCTTCTGACTTTCCAGGATGCTGAAGTCCGCAGCTATCTTCATGTCAAAGACAGTGCGCCCCAAGGCTTTGAGGAAGCCACAGAGCCTTCTGGTTGCATCAGTGACACTGAGGCTGAATTTAGCAGCAAAATAAGGCAGAGACTGAGGACACACGGACACTGCCAGCATGTTGTGCTGTGCGGTATCACATTTCTTATTAAGGTTCAGAACATGGAAGAAGACCTTGGTGTTCTGTTGAGAAACTTGGACTCCTTCCTCTGCGGTCACACAACTGTCACATGCCAGGCAGTCACTCAGAAATATCTTGGCATCGGCCAACTTATGGAATTCTCCCTTCTCTCCATTCTCCTGAGCCAGACTCCGGACGTTGACTGCAGCATGCTCTTGGTCATTGGTTTTTGGTTTTTTACTACATTCCTTCTGTTTGCAGTGATCACACTTCATCTGGAGCGAGGCAGGCGGGGGCCAACTCAAGTGACCTGGAGGAAGCACAGGGAGAGCAGTCAGTCACTGCTGGCTGCCCCAGGATACTGGCACTGCTGGCAGTATCCTTTCTTCCTTGTGGAGCATCTAGGGAGGGGAAGCAGCTGTAGTGCCCGAGGCTGAGTTCCAGGAGGCTGGCAATGCTGTCGGGATCATGCAGGAGGCTCTGGTCCGTTGGTGCCTGGCTTGTCCTCTGGAGCGTGAACCTATAGGACTACTAAGGAAGCCAGTCCCCAGTTCTGCCCCGCCGCCACCACCGATTGATTGGAGTCTGAGGGCCAGGAAGAGGGACCAAGAGGCCTGCCTTCCAGCTGCTCACCAGTCCCCGCATCACTCACTCCCGTTCCCTGTTAGCCATCCCCTGATCAATTCGAGCCTACGGGCTGGGGGAGGACCAAGCAGTCTGCCTTCTGCCGGCTCATCAGTCGCTACTGCCACAGATTCATTGGAGCCTGAGGGACCCAGGTTCCCCGGTTAGCCATTCCCTGATCAATGGAGCCCGAGGGCCGGATGGACCGGTCATCCATTCAGTCATTACGGACCCTGGGTTTTTATATATTAGGATAAGCAGAAAATACAATTTCTAGTTCTTTAACTGTGTTCATTTAGATTTACTTTGTGAACAATCATTGTTATGGCTAGTATTCTGTAAATGCTGATTAATGTTGGTTGATATTGTTACTAATATTTTGCCTTGGTAGTCTCTCAATTGCTAGACAATATAGTGTAATTATCATTGTATTATTTAGTTGGATATCTATACTTTCAACTTTTTTTTAGATTTTGCATTATGTGTTTTAAATTTCTGCTATTAAACAGAAACAAAGAAAACACAGCCTTTATTCATAATATTGTTCTTCTGTTAATAATGTATTATTTTTTTCTCATTTTTTAAAGATTTCTTTACTTCTTCTGTTTTAAGAGATGTGGCTCTTTTAAAAATGTATCTTGCTTTGGATTTACAGAGATTTGTAAAATTATAAGTTGATGTTTTTAATCACATTTGATAAAATCGGCCCCAATTCTCCCACTCCTCTTTTCTTCATTCTACATATCTTAGAACACTTAATATTACTACATAGGTCAGTGTAATTCTTTCCATTCTTCAAGTCATTTTTTTTCCTAGTTCTTGACATTAGATAGTTTCTATTAATTTATCTTCAAAATCAATCCATTTTTTTCTGCCTCCTATTTCTTCTATTAAACTTATCCAGTAATTTTATTTACCATGCCAGATATTGCAATTTTCAATTCTAGAATTTCTACTGAGTTTGCTGCTGTTGATTTTTTCAATTATGTTGAATTTAACCAAGTTTTAAGTTCTTGAACATATTTTTTATATCTTCTTTAAAGACTTTGTTTGCTACTTCCACATCTGGATTATCATTTCACCATTTCTGGTATATATATATTTTTTTCTGAAAAGTTGGTCACAATATCTTACTTATTATCACATTTTATAAATTTCTGTTGTATGCTGGACATTGTAAACAACATTTGTAGATTTCCTGGATTCATTATGTTCTGATAAGCGTTCAATTTTGCTTAAGCGTATAATTAAGTTACTGGCAATTTATCTTGAAATTGTGGAGGCTTTATTTTATACTTTACTAGAGCAGACTTTTGGAAAACTCAAGGTTTTTAGTAAGTACTTGTAACTTGACAGGACTTAAACTTCAAATTCTGCCCCCCTCTTTTGGGAGAAACTGAAATCTCTTTTTAGTCTTTATGTTCTTCAATTTTTGTTTTATTTTCTTATTTTCCACTTGGCTCTTTGGAATGGCCTACTTGCTTGTGCAGTTCAGAGGAAAGCCATTGCTTTAAAAGAGTTTAAATACTTTGTGTGTGTGTGAGTGGTGGGGGGGGCGGGGTGGTAGGCATGCCATAATTTGACTTTATCCTTTTTGAGATTTACCACTTTAACTCCCAGCCACTCTGGTTGCCTAAAATTATTTCTGGTGAATTCCCAAGCTGATAGGACCCACACTTTTTGCTTGAGTTGTAGCCTCCATACTCGCATGGACTGGGGCAAAGATACCTACACTTTGGATCTCACCCAGTTAACTTACATTGTAAGGATTGAATCCCTTGAAGTATCTTCCTGATTTGAATAGCTCTCTATTGTGTTCTTATAATTGTTCCTCCTACCACCAGAGTTTATAATTGTTATCTTTGGGCTGGTTATTCCAATGTGAGCTGCTTTGCCATTTATGGAACTGGAATTCACTAATTAATTCAAAAAGACAATATATAGGCATTGTTGTATCATTCACTTAACATATTTATAATTCAGATTTTTATCAAACAGATATTTAGTCTTTGATAAGCCACAGGGAACATATATTAAGGAATACATTTCAAAAAATAATAAAAATATGGTTTAGTGATAACACATTCAATTACTGTGTGACATATATGTAGTTGAATTCACTGTCAATTTGTCTAAAAACTTAGCTAAAAATAACCAATTTATATTTTTATGCTTCTCACTCTTTCAAATTTAGTGGCTTGAGATCTAAATTTTAAAAGATCACAAAAAGATGACAGTTGGTTTTCAATTTACAGGGTATTTATTATATCTTACACTAGTGGCCTGGTACACGAAATTCATGCACATTAAAAGGGAATTAATTAGAGAAAATATTTTAGGGTCCAGGGTGCAGGAGAATGGGATTCCTGGTTGGCAGGCTACTGAGAGCAAGTTGATCAACAGCCGACTCCACGAGGAATGGGGCTCCCTCCTCCCTCCTATCAGGATCTGGTTTGAAGGTTGGCCACACCCCGATTGCACAAGACCCAGAGTTCTGCTGCGCCCCAGCCGATGCGCAGAGCACACTCCCGCCATGCTGAGACCCATCAAATTTATCCTAACTACCCCCCCTAACTGCCCTCCCTTCCAGCCTGGTCTCCCCCAACTGTTGCCCCCCCGCCACCAGCCTGGTTGCCCCAACTTTCCCACTTCTGGCCTGGCCGCCCCATGCAGCCTGCTGTTCAGTCATCCCTCTGGTCGTTTAGGTCGTGACAGCCCCTGGCTTTTTATATTAGGATACTTGGTTCCTCTGTTCACAACACATCCAGAAATGAACTGAGCAGGAAAGGTAATACTTGTAAATTAATAAATAATAATAACAGCAACAAAAACACCTCACTGCAAATATGCCTGCTAACAACAATATGATTGTTAAACTTCAGTAATATCTATAACTGGAATTATAATACATGGTTGCCTTTCAATAACAAAGAAAAGTATGAGTCTTACAATTTAGTAACCAAAAAGTGCAGTTAAGTAAGTTTTTTCTTTTAGTAAGAAAGTGAATGATTGAAGATAATTATATTTTTTTCAGGTAGTCAATATTTTGCCAAATATCAACATCCTTCCTATTGCAAGATCTCATAAGAAATATTAAAAGTAGCAAACTTAGTTAAGGAAAATGTTTTGCTAATATCCCTTCAAGTTGATGCAATACTCATACAGGCTCTTTTCTTATTGTTGCAAGGTTGCTGCAGAAGCACCAACCTTTTACATTTTTTCCGGAAGTAAGAGGGAAAATCCTTTCCCTAAATTTCAAGCAGTCACCCTCTATAACTTATTGTCATGTGAGCATCTAGTTCTGGTCATAGCGTTCAGAAGTATGTGATGGCTTGATTCTAAGGGACATTGCTCATATAAATCCTTTTTTGTCAAAAGACAACTGGACTTTCACCCAAAATACACAACTAGGAATGCGCAAAAACATGATTTCCTTGTTTTGGGAATAAAAATATTGGGCCACAATATAACTAATGTTCACTGAACAGTCAATTTACTGGAATATTTTTAACCTTTGGACCCCAACTAGGGAAATGCATCATCAAGCGATTATAGATATGACTTTAGTTGGGATGCATCCCCCATAAGTAAAGTTTACCAAAGTGAGGTTTCTGCTAAAAGAAAAGAATAAAGCATTATGTTAGCTCGTTCAGCCCATGCGGTAACATAGAGACATTCTATTAATAATAGGACTCACATTTCATTTCTCTTAAGCTATTTCTCTTCTTTTGTACACATTAAGCTTCTCACACTGTGCATAACAAAAGATCCCCACAACAAAAATGCAGGTAATGATCAATATGCATTTCTATTCTGTATTCTCTCTCTTTGATGTGTCTGGGTTGGATGGGGCTGAAGAAGTTCCTGGAAGGATTATTTTGAGATACCTTTAAGCTGCTTATTAACAGGCCCTTATTAGAAGTTTCTTATTACCAGCTTTCCCAGGCAGCTGTGACATGTTTTGAAGAAAACTTTCTTGTTCCATGGAAATCATAATGCCTACTTAATCTGCAATGAATTTAAAAGAGAGAGAGAGAGAAGAAAAGGCCAATTAAATTATAAAACACCTCTAAAAGCACTGCTATACACTACTAACTTTTATACCTTAGACATAGTAAATTACAGGACCATTAATGAAAAATTATATTTTGCTTTGAAACCAGTCTGGCAGCAGTAATAAGTACTTCCATACAGTGATGGGTGCCGGAAGTGTAAGCAATGCTAGTAACACCTTTAGAACTCATAAGAATCCATAAATGAAATGCTTTTAGAGAAGCCAGTATTTACTAGCAACACCTTAAACAAAAGAAAGGTCTAATATTGATGTGTCAAACAATTTAATTACCACTTATTTTGTGCAATCAGTTCATCAGACATTCCAGATCCCCCCTTTCTTTCATGTTTGTAAATATAAGTCATTATGACGCTAACCATCTCAGTCATTGCTTTGTATGCATTGTATATAATGACAGCTTTAATCCTTAAAATGAAAAAGTATTGTTACTACTCCCATTTTACTGTGAAGAAACTAAGATATGAAGAAGTCACAGAATTGTCCACTGTTACAGCAGCAGTTATTACAAAACTAGTGTTCCTAGGCCTGGCCTGTGATCAGGGCCAATCAGGACCTTCCAACTACTGGCTAGGGTCTTCCTTCATTCTGCACTGCCCCCGATGGTCAGCGAGCCATCAAACTCCTGGTCTCCCAGTCAAACTCCCAAGGGGACACTTTGCATATTAACCTTTTATATATGTACTAGAGGCCCAGTGCATGACAATTTATGCACTGGAGAGGGGTGTCCCTCAGCCTGGCCTGCCCCCTTTCACAGTCCAGGAGCCCTCAGGGGTGGAAGGCGACCTGGCGATCAGGGGAAGGCGACGCCCCATCACACCTCTGCTGCTGCCACTGCCAGCAGCGCAAACTTCAGCTGGCCCTGGTTACCTGAGCCTCAGTCCGGCCCTGGGCAGCTGGGCAGCCGATATCTGACACTTACCTGTGCCTTGGGCTGGCCCTGGGTGGCTGGGAGGCTGAGGGGACTGGGGGACTCCAGAGGCAGGCGTGGCAAGCCTGGGTACACCTGGGGGCAGGCCTGGCCTTGCCATGCACCTGCTGCCCCGGCGGAGCTGAGAGGACTGGGCGCTGCCATCTTGTGGCTGTGGGCACCGCCATCTTTGAGGGCATGGCAGTCAATTAGCATATTCCCCCCTTATTGACTGTGGGCATCACCATCTTTGAGGGAGGGGCAGTCAATTAGCATATCCCCTCCTTATTGGCTGTGGGTGCCACCATCTTTGAGGGCGGGGCACTCAATTAGCGCATCCCCTCCTTATTGGCTGTGGGCGCCACCATCTTTGAGGACGTGGCAGTCAATTAGAATATTCCTTTCTTATTGGCTGTGGGTGCCACCATCTTGGTGATGGTGTGAGGGTAAATTAGCATATTCACTCTTTATTAGATAGGACTAGAGGCCTGATGCACAAAATTCAAGCAATAGTAGGCTTTCCTTCCCCTGGCTGCCAGCACAGGCTTCCCTCCAGCACCTGGAACCCAGGCTTCTATCACAGCCCTGGCATTGTCCAGAAGGTCATCCAAAAGGATGTCTGGCCTAATTAGCATATTACGCTTTTATTATTATAGATAGATGTGACCTATAGGTAGTCTACCTACAGTATCTAGGCTATTAACCCCTAGCCCACCCTAACTCTATTTAAAGGGCAATGCATGTATTTCTGAAACTTCTTTTATAAACCTTCCCGTAAGCCTCACTTCCCCAGATCTCTAAGGTGGTCTACAGTCCTACTTAGCAGATCCCTTTAATGTTGGCCAGGCTTCTTACTAGAACCTCCACAGACATTTTAAATATTCTTCTTTTCCATCCCATGACTTTGCTAATAGGATTCTTTGACTACTGAAATATCTTTGAGATACTGTTTAATGATCCAGACACTGTGCAATTCCTATTAATAAATCTATTCTAGTTTATCCCTTCAAGATTTGGTTCAATACTCACTTTCTCTAGGAAGCAATATGTAACAACCTTTTATTCTTTCCTCACACTAGCCATTCCTAACTTAGTGTCTTAGTACTAAAATTTGCATTGAACTTTATGGATGCATTTATTGTTGCTAATGCATATGCACAGAATTTTATGGTGAAATGAGTATGGGATTTAGAATAAAAAGATAAAAGCCAAAGTTAGATAATACTGGCCAAGGCATTTATTGTAACAGATATTCCTTCTTTCTACCAAAATGTTAATAGCAGCAATTATGATGTACTTTAATTCATATGATACTTAGTAGGATGAAATACAATATAAATACAGATGTTTTATAAAACCATATAATATAAATACTGTAGTTTCTATCCTTATCTTGGACCCAAACCACACCCACATAGCCCTTAAAATTTAACCAGTCATTTGCAATTGATCATGCCCTGTTTATAAATCAACTAGAGGCCTAGTGCATGAAATTCAGGCACAAGGGGGTGTCCCTCAACCCAGTCTGTTTCCTCTCGCAATCCGGGACCCCTCGGGTAGGGTTCTTAGGCCTGGCTGGTGGTCAGGGCCTATTGGGGCTTTCCTTCCCCTGGCTGCCAGCAGCTGGCCTTACTCCCACTGCTGCCTCTGCTTGCCATCTATGTGGTGTGCTGCCCCCCATCCCCTGCCACTGGTCACCTCCCTCTGAGGGTGACAGGCATGGGGTGCCATCTCTTGGCTGGCCTGGGCCTCCCTCTGTGGGGCGATTGATCATAGGGCCCCTGCAGAGGGTAGCCTCTCCCACCCAGAGCTCTGCAATTGATCCCCATGCAGAGGATGGCCTGGGTCTCCCTCTTTGGGGCGATTGATCGTAGACCCCCCTGACCAATTGCATTGCACCCACCTTGACTGTCCTGGTGCCAGTGCATGTCATAGTGTGGTCATCCAGAAGGTGGTCTGGAAGGTCATCCAGATGGTCGTTCTGCTGTTCAGTCGTTTAGTCGATTTGCATGTTACACTTTTATTATTATAGATAGGCTGTAATCTATTTAATTATGTTGTTTATTGTTTGTCTTCCCCACTATAATATAAACACCATGAGAGGAGGAACTTGTGTCTGTTTTGTCAATGTTATAAGCCCACTTGAAGGAAGAAGATAGTCAATAAGCACATGAGCCCAAATTGTATGAGCCCAAAAAATAAGCACACATCATTATTAGAGTGAGGACAAAAGAAGTTCCTTGCATCAGAATATGTAGGATGGCATTGTGATGAAAGGGTTGTATGTTGTATCTTTGGATGATTTGTGTACTTTGAGAGAATGGGAGAAGACCCACTTGGGAGGAATGTAAAGCTATTTAATATCATCATCAATTATCTTAGTTATTTACAGACTTTAGGTAATCAATGTCTAGGTATTCAACCAGCAAACTGGATATTATCTCTGGTTTTATCTGGTTTTCTCTATCAGACCTCACATTTTGCATCAGCCAGAAATGCCCCATTATACATGTAAAGTAGAGGCCCTGTGAATGAATTCATGTACGGGTGGGATCCCTCTGGGTGACCTGCAGGGATCGGGCCGAAACCCGCAGTCCAACGCCTCCTGCAGCTCCTACCTGCCACTCCCACTCATCCTGGCCCCACTGTGCCTGCCATGGGCTCGCACCCAATCAGTCCGGATTGGGAGAGGCTCATGCTGCCGCAGCAGCACTCACCAGCCATAAGCTCTGTGTCTGGTGCCCTGCCAAGGTGAGTGGCCTGTGAGATCGGGTTGAAAATGGCTCTCTGACATCCTCTAGCGGTCCCGGATTGCGAGAGGGAACAGGCCAGGCTGAGGGACCCCACTGGTGCACGACTGGGCCGGCAGGGGGGGACTGCAGGAGGGCTCCCGGGCATGTCTGGCCCATCTTGCTCAGTCCCAATCTGCTGGACCCCAGCAGCAAACTAACCTACCAGTCGGAGCATGTGTCCCTGGTGATCAATGCACGTTATAGTGAGAGGTTGAGCAGCCTTAGTTTATCATTAGCATATTACACTTTGATTGGTTGTTTGGCTGTTCTGCCATTTGGTCTATGTGTATATTACCTTTTTCTTATATTGGATGATATTTCAGCCTTGTGGACATTTTAGGACTGTATTGTTAACTTTAGGTAGTGTAGTGTGGTTTGTGAGCAAGTCTCAGGCTATCTATATTAGAAAGATTACATGGAGGACCATATTTTTTTAAATTATTAAAACCTGCAATATAGTAATTGCAGCAACTGCAATAGTATCTCATCACCCTTCTCATCTTCCACATTCTCATTGTCCACCTTCTTCTTCATGGGTTTCTTAAGCTATTATTGTTGTACATTGAAGTGCACATTATTAAAATATACAATTTTATTATATATATATATATATATATATATTTAAAATAATCACTGCAATTGAAATAAATGAATATAAGAATCACCCATAAGTTTCCTTATGACTGTTTGTTATTTATTTCTCCCTCCCTAGTTCTCTGTCTCTAGGCAAACATAGATCTGATTTCTATTAGTGTGGATTTGTTTTCACATTCCAGAAGTTTGGAAAAGTTGAATCCAAATGTACTGTTTTTTTAAATTGAGGAAAGAAGGGAGAGAGAGAGAGAGAGAGAGAGAGAGAGAGAGAGAGAGAAAGAAAGAGAGTCAATCAGTTGCCTCCCACACTTTCCCTGCCTGGGAATCAAACCTGCCACTTTTTGGTGTATAGGATGATGCTCCAGACAACTGAGCCACACTGGTTAGGGTCCAAATGTACTCTTTTTTGTCTGGTATCTTTCTCTTAAAATTATTTTGAAAATTTTTAATACTGTTGCAAGTATTGTTAGTTAATTCTCTTTTATTGTTGTTTATAATTATACTAGTAGTCCTGCGCACAAATCCATGTGCCAGTAGCTTGCTGCCACCCTCCAGTAGCTCTCAGCCCACTGCCCCGCCCTCCTATAGCTCCCTCCCCTCTCCCCCTTATAGCTTGCTGCGCTGCCCCCTCCTGTAGCTCTCTGCCACCCACTTGTAGCTTGCTGCTCCACCCTCCTGCTGATCTGTGATCCCGTTGTTACATGGTTGGTCATTATGCTTCAGGGCGTAATGACCATTTGCATATTACATCTTTATTATATAGGATTATATTAATATACCACAATTTGTTTATCTATTCACCTATTAATATCCAGAAAGGTTCTTTCCAGGTTTTAGTTATTACGACTGAAGCTGAGGTAAACACTTGTGTCCAAGTCTTTGTATAAGAATATACTTTTAATTCTCTTGGATGAATACTTAAGAATGGAATGGCTATGTCACATGATAAGTATAAAAAACAACTAGTTTGTTTTTTTTTCAAATTACTAAACTGTTTTACAACATAGTTGTGACACTTTACATTCCCATTAGCAGTGTATCAGAGTTCAAATTGCTCCATATCCTTGCCAACCCTTGGTGTGATCAGTTGTTTTAATTTTACCATTTTATTCAGTGTTTAGTACTATCACATTGTAGTTTATCTTTTTCATTTTCGTATTTTTGAACGTTCTTAGCATAACTTATTATTGACTTTATACTTTTTATTCTTATGCTATTTGCAGTAGGACTATTTCATCTAATTTTTCATAACTTACATGAGGTAATACAGATGTGTATGTTAAAATAATTCCATAAATGATTTTAAATAAAAGATTACATGAGTGATCAAGGAGTAGAAAGATATTTCTGGGCTAAGAATATATGATAGGAGAGGCTGAGAATAATAGGAAAGAATATGTCGAGCAAGCTGCATACAGTCATTCCCTGACCTGAATAATCCTGAGGGACTCATGCATGGTGAAGTGCTAAGTGAATAATGTACATGGGGAATGGTCTCTGTGCTACAGAAAAATCACAGCAGGTTTTCTTCCTAAGTGATAATAAGTTTACTTTCTGATAAATAATCTATGTTACAGAAAGACTGAGAAACAGAGAGAAGAGCCAGCTAAATTCCAGCAATTGGCTAATAACTTTGTGAGAAAAAGATTATTGACTGTTATATCTTCAAAACTATTGGTGTATGTAACTCAACACTATAAGGATAAAAAGTACTTCTGTTAACTGAGTCATTACACATTAACACTCATTGCCAGGAATTGAAGAAAAAGATGCAGAGACCTGCTCCACTAGCTTGTCTCGCTGACTATTGGTCCTTACCATCATGAAAAATTCTCAGCACAGGCCCAGAAGTAGAAGAAATTTTGCTTAGGACTTTGAATTCGATTTATCTAACCTTATCCCTCTGTCACTCATGTTATTTCAAAATCACCACAGCAAGTATGAATTCCTTCTTGCTGCCATGTTTCCTATACCGCCTTTCCTATGTTGCTCAACACCACGGTTCCTTTAATAACACATTACTGGCCAATTCTGCTGTGCCCTGTTAGAGGCCCTGCTCAGTTGTAAACAATCTCTTCCTTTCCCTGCCATCGCCTGCCACCAGTCTCATGACTTCCTTGCTGACCTTTAGCTGGAGAACGTCCAAATTGTCATCTCTAGGAGTCTTTAGGCCTAGAAGTGCATTTCAAACTGCCTGTAGGTCATGGAAGATGTGCACTGAAGCTACTAAAGATGAAGTTTGGGAGCCCCTCATTTGTACTGGTTTCTTTCAAGGGCCCTAGAAATATGTTCACACGTTTTTGTAAAATTCGCCCCAGTTAGGTATTTGACTCCAACCAGTTAACACCACTTTCAGTTAAGATTCACTTAAAAAATAAAAAAGGGGGAATTTGCCGGAAGCCGGTCCATCCTTGCTGCTTGACACAGTCGCTGCAGGAAAGAAACATCTGCACAGCATATGTTTCAAGGGCCTGGCATATATAGCATATTGTTCTTAATATGTTTGCTCTCCTTAGTGCCATGTGTTTTAACCAAGGTCACCTCTCCGAGAAAGGTTGTTTCCTCAGGTGGGGATTTTTCCTTGAGGTTAGGGAGGGGATACAACCCCTTAATTAAGTGCCAGGCAGGTAGTTAAGCTACATAATCTTTACTCCCTGGAATGGAGATAAGAAACGCCCTAACCTTTGTAATAGAAATTGACAGGATTAAAATCGGCTGGTATAAATACGGATGTAACAAGACAATAAACGTCAGATCCTAACCAGAACCTAGCCAGAGAACAAGGCAAAAGATCCTGGACAGAACCTGGCTACAGAACTTCACTGGAGAACCTAGACAGAACATGGCAAAAGAACCTGGATAGAACCTGGCTAAAGAACCTGGTGACTGAACCTGGTTGGAGAACCTGGAGAACCTGGCTGGAGAACCTAGCGAGAGAACATGGCACCAGAACTTGGTTGGAGTTCCTGACCAGAACTTCGCTGGAGATCCTGGAGGGAGAACCTCGCTATGCTGATGAACTGAAACCAGTTTCCATGTCATTCCTTCTTCACCGACTCCGTCCACACCTTTGGGGATCCCTGGACCCGTTGGGGTTGGACCCCAACAATTACTGAAAAGATTTTATAAATTTGTGTTCATTTACTTCAAAGGGTCTTCAAAATTATATACATTTGAAGTACAACAAAACCTGGACCTACCATTATTATTATACTAGAGGCCCAGTGCACAAAATTCATGCACGAGTAGAGTCCCTAGGCCTGGTCAGCGAGCGGGGCCAATCAGGTTCCCCATCTCCCTGCCACCCCACCTCCTCCTTCCCTCGCTCCCTCAGCACCCCCTGCCACTGCTGGTCACTCACCATATTCTGTACCTCCTCCCCCCAGTGGTCAGCGCATGTCATAGTGAGCGATCAAACTCCTGGTCTCCCAGTCAAACTCCCAAAGGGACACTTTGCATATTAGCCTTTTATATATATAAATGAAAAACCTTTTTGTTTTTTAAAATATATTTTTTTATTGATTTCAGAGAGGAAGGGAGGGAGAGAGAGAGAGAGAGAGAGAGAGAGAGAGAAACATCAATGATGAGAGAGAATCATTGATTGACTGCCTCCTGCATGCCCCCTACTGGGGATAGAACCTGAAACCTGGGCATGTGCCCTGACCAGGAATGGAACTGTGACCTCCTGCTTCATAGGTTATGCTCAACAACTGAGCCACACCAGCTGGGAAAACCTTTTCGTTTTAAAGATTAACAGGAATGATTTTTGGATTCAGAATGTTTCCCAGCTTGTCTCCTAGGCTATGCTGAGTCACCTCAGAAAGTGTGTGCTACTTAATATTGCTATTATTAGGTTTCACCTCAGTAAACCATGATTAGTAAGGTAAGATAGGGAAAAAAACATGTAATGTGTTGTAAACTAAATGATATATTTTGGATTTATATTGTTTTTGTATTGTTTGTTCTGTTGGTGTGGATGAATACATGGAGGAAGATCATTTCATTCTGTTTTTCCTGAGCAGAGGTGAGTGCTATATATTCATCAGGAACAAGGCTTGACCCACATGCAGGAAACTTCCCATACATCTGAGCTGGGGAACGAGGTCTGATATCTGACACAGGTTTACAGAATTTCACTTGAATTTTGACCTCTAATGTTTGATTTTGATTTGATTTTTGGAGTAGAGGTTTCACTATGATTTTATCTATGGCATAACATTTCATGTAATTATTCAATTTTTTTTAATAGTAGCTTTTTTTGCTTTCCTATGGGCATTTCCATTTGAACATCCTGCTGACAGCCTATATTAGAGTATATCATAAGTAGGAACATAAAGAACTATCAGATAAATGCTAAAAAAATTTTAAATTATTTTGCTTTTAAAATATGGTTTATATGCAGAATGCATATACTGAGTTTCATATCACAATCGTTTTTAGCTAAGCATGCGTATTAAATACTTATTACTTAGGAATACTATAAATGTTTTCAGTGATTATTATTCTTTAAACTTAATACATAGAGAAGAAAAATTGTTATAACTTGGGATGATACCAAAAGGAGTCACAGCATAATGAAAACACCTGACCTGTAGTACCATTTAATACAGGGGTCCTCAAACTACAGCCCACGGGCCACATGCAAATACAAATATTGTATTTGTTCCCGTTTTGTTTTTTTACTTCAAAATAAGATATGTGCAGTGTGCATAGGAATTTGTTCATAGTTTTTTTTTTAAACTATAGTCCGGCCCTCCAACAGTCTGAGGGACAGTGAACTGGCCCCCTGTTTAAAAAGTTTGAGGACCCCTGATTTAATATGTACATAGCATATCTGAAATAATTCAATAATGTGTTCTTCTCTTTAGCTTTCATATTAATTATTTTGAGAAAATTTATTTTACATACTCTATCTCAATACTTGCCTGATTTTAACTCTCCAAAGGGATGAGCCCATTTTAAGAACTACTATGGTCTTTTTACTTTAAAAGAATGATTGCTAATTATTTTATGTTACTATTTAGGACATAGTTATTTTTCCTAAGCATTTAGTAATAATTAGTAGGAAAATATATTGCCAGTACTATGCAAATGGTGGTGTTTATTTAGTGTAAATAGATGTTAATTATTAGCAAAAGGGTAAAAATTAAAGCTTGGGAGTAAGGGCAGCTACAATTGGTCAGTCTTTTACTGACCAATAAAACTAACATTATTTATCTTAATGTTCTTATTATTTTTCATCTTGGTAATATTTTGAAATTATTTTTCATTATTTCCTGCTTATTTATATTTGAGAAAGTTACACGAGCTATGTAGCAAAAGACCCAGGAATTTCTTGAGACCCTGTTATCTCCAATTCATTCAGTTTTCCAAGTCATCCTAAACACAGCAATATTACATATTCTAAAAGATCTGTTATAACTTACATAATATCACTTTAAATTTTCTGTAGTCTTTTGTAAGTTCCAGAGTCTTCTAAATATATATAAGTTTACATTGTAGTCAGAAGATAAAAGTAAAAGAAATATTCAAATTCACTTTTAAATTGTGACCCCTTGCAATCAATGTAGTAAATTCTTGGATTTCTATCTTCCTTATGCACCTTGCCCATTTATCTTATGTGCTGATAATATTGATTCTGATCAACAAAGTTATTATTTTTATAAAAAGATTATGTTTTATTACCAACTCTTCCAAATTATTGAAGCCATTTGCAGGTCACCTGAAAAACATGTGATCGGAACTTCTCCCCAAAGTGCCTTTCAAAGTGAGCCATTTGGAGGCCGTATGATGGAATAGAGCATAGAAATCTAGAAATGTAGAGATTTGACTGGAACAGTAACTCCACTGGGCAATCTCTCAAATACTCTATGTTTTTCATTGCTTTAATCAGATTTATTCATTCCCAAGATTATGTAAACACAGATAAACATTACTCTCAAAATTAGTTAAATTTATTATAATTGGTTATTAACACTTGGGTTGCGGGAAACGAGTTAAGTCGGCTCGCGTGAATTGCGCGTACTCGGCGGGAGCCGTCTTAACTCGGTTCATATAGATTTGCGGTGGAGTGCGGGAAAAGTGTAAATTCGGGCCGATTGTAACTGCGTATTACCAAATATTTGTTTCAAAGATACCTACCTGCGTATGCGAACCATTTCATACCCATTTCAATCGAACCCATACTTCAAAAGATATAGGCATTTTAAACTAACTCTGATTTTGCGCGGGAAACCTAAATAATTGCCCGTGCCAGCTTATATTTTGGCGGGAAATTCACCCGACACCAGAGTGTTAAGTAAATTTATTTGATTGTTCTATCTTGGATGTAATACTTTAGAAAAATCTATTGTAAATTTTTTGTTAAATAATATTTGTACATGAGAAGATGCCTTCTACTTTTTTTTCTTAATCTATATTTCTACTAGAGGCCCTGTGCACAAAATTTGTACACTGGGGGGGGTCCCCCAGCCCAGCCTGCCCCCTCTTCAATCGGGAACCCCTCGGGGGATGTCCGACTGCCTGTTTAGGCCCGATCCCACAGGGACATCCCTCTCACAATCCAGGACTGCTGGCTCCCAACCATTTGCTTGCCTGCCTGCCTGCCTGCCTGATTACCCCTAACCACTTCTGCCTGCCAGCCTTACCCCCCCTAACCACTCCCCTGCCAGCCTGATCGATGCCTAACTGCTCCCCTGCTAGCCCGGTTGCCCCCAACTGCCCTCCCCTGCTGGCCATCTTGTGGTGGCCATCTTGTGACCACATGGGGGGGCATCTTGTGTGAGGGCATAATGGTCAATTTGCATATTACCTCTTTATTATATTGGATGTCCTTAATTTTCTAAAACAGCATACCCACTTATAATTGTGCCTAATTTAATTATATGCTTTGGTTTTCTTTTATTTACATGATCACAATTTTTTTATCAGCTATATTATGTGTTTTTAGAAAAAATATATATATGGTCAAAAATGTGATTTACAGATTCTTGATTGGGAGATTCAAAAATATGTTTAAAACCTATGGGGGGTCATAAATAAGATCATGGTAATTCAATTTTTATATTGTAATTTTAAGATAAATTTATATAGCCCACTTATTTTAATTAAAAAGGCTGCTAATATATACTTCTTAATAAGGTTGATTTTTTTAGTACCTTCATCACCTCACATATTTAGCACTTTTTTTGTGGTGAAACATTTAAGATTTATTTTTTTATCAACTACCAAGAGTATAATATCAAACTCCCCCCCTGTATATTCTTTTGAATTAGTATTTTGGGTTCCTTTGGATATATACCCAGAAGTGGAATTGCTGGGTCATAATTCAATCCCATTTTTAATTTTTTTGAGGAACATCCATACTGTTTTACATAGTGTCCACACCAATCTGCATTACCATCAACATGGGTTCCCTTTTATCCACATCCTTGCTGACACTTACTGTTTGAATAAGATTGTGTGTGTTTCTTTTTTTAAATTATAGGCTCTCACTTCACTGGTGAGACAGTCCTATTATTTTTTTTATAACAACAATAAGGGATATGTTTAAGCCTACCCACCTTTATTCATGTTGCTTCCTCCTCCAGAAAGATATTTCCACATCAAGTAGACATTTTTAAATCCTAAATTTTTTTTCAACAACCAGCTTACCATATTCTCCTTTCTGACATATTCTGTAGAATCCTCAGTTAAAATTAATTAATTATTAATTTCCATAGCAATTCATAGCTCAATTTTAACTTTTTATCTTATATTTTTCCTCATAGTTATTCAGTTTTATCTCAGTCGTTATTGTGATTTGAGGGCAGATTTTTTTTTATGTCCCCAAGGAATCTGGAACATTGTAGACAATCAATAATGCGAAATTGTATGTACATAAATGAATTTAATAGACTAGTGTAACCAGAACCCCAACCCTTAATTTTTTAAATTTTGTTTTCTTTCTTATTTTTTAATAAAACAATTTTAATGATTTTGTTAAGGTATAAATTACATACCATAAAATTCAACTATTTTACTGATTTTAGTAAATATGTATAGTGTGTAGCCATCATTACAATGCAGTTTAAGGGCCCTATCATACCCCCCCAAACCCCATTGTGCCCTTTGCAGAAAATCCCCATTCCCACACCAAGCCCCAGATATCATGTTAGATTCTGTCTGTCTATTTTTGCCTTTCCCAGGAAATCCATATTAATGGAATCTTATAATATGTAGTTTTCTGCATCTGTCTTCTTTCATATGGCATGATGGTTTTAAGATTGAACTGTTATGGCATGTATTAGTAGTTCCTTCTGTTTTGCTGAATTATGTACTCAGTTATGTTAATACTAGAGGCTCGGTGCATGAATTCATGCACGAGTGGGATCCCTCGGCCTAGTCTCCTATCAGGGCCAATTGGGGCATCTTGTCCAGTCCTGATCAAGGTCATTTGGGGCCAGCTGGCAGGGGGGTGTTGAGGGCTAGGGGGTGCAGGAGTTTGGCCAGCCATCTGGAGGGCAAGGGGCCGTGGGAAGTTCTAATTGAGGCTATCAGGGCTGGCTGGCCTTGGGGAGGAGCCATGGGGAGGTTGGCCGGCTGCAGGAGGTTGGCTGTGGGAGTGCACTGACCACCAGGGGGCAGCTCCTGCATTGAACGTCTGCCCCCTGGTGGTCAGTGCGCATTATAGGTCATTCTGGGTTGTTCTGGTTGTTTGGTAGTAATGGTCACTTAGGCTTTTATAAATTAGATAGCACATATTGCTTATCAATCTACCAGCTGTTGGATGCTTGGGTTGTTTCTAACTTTTTTTTGTTATAAATAATGCTGATATTAATTTGTGTAAAATAATTCCTGGATATATATTTTCATTTCTCTAGAGTAGACTCTGAAGAGGGGTGTGCCTAAATTACATGGTCAAATATATGCTTAGCTTTTAAAAAAAGACATATTGCTATTTCAAATGGCTATGCCAAGTTCCCACCAGCAAGTCTTATTGTGATTATAATTTGTATTTCCCTAAGGATTGTTGGCCATCTTTTCATATCCTTCTTGCTCTCAATTATCTTTTTTTGGCGGGGGGAGGGATTGTTTATTAAAAATATTTTGTTCATTTTTATGAGAATTTCTAAATCCTTATTTTTGAGTTTCAAGTGTTCTTTATATACTTTGGGTATTTAATATATAGATTTTGCAATTATTTTCTTCCAGGCTATTGATTATCTATTCATATTAAAGGATGTTTTAATTTTAATAAAATATTTTCAGCCATTTAAAAGTGTTTGTGCTTTTTGTGTCATGCTTAAGAAACCTTTGCCTATAACAAGGTCATAAAGATGTTTTCTCTAAATTCACCAAGAGAAATTTCATACTTCTATTTCTTACATTTAAATCTATACTTAACTTTCACTTGATTTTTTGTATGGTGTAAGGGAGGGATTGATGGTGATTTTTTTCTTATGAATATATCAATATTACTATACCATATTGAAAAGAATAATCTTTCCTCACTTAATTACCATAGCACTTTATCCAAAATCAATTGACCCTTTGTGTGAGGGACACTTTTGCACTCTTCTGTTTCATTGAACTGTATGTCTATTCTTATGCCAGTACTAAACTCTTTCGATTTTGGTTACTTTAGGGTCTTTATGTTTCTATATAAGTTTTAAGCTTAGCTTTTAAATTTCTACCCCCAAAAGTCTACTGGAATTTTATTAGGGTTTGTGTTAAATCTATAGGTCAACTTGGGAAGAATTTACTTATTAGTATATTATACCATCCTATTCATGAATTTGAGTGTGTGTATGTATCTAATTATTTGCCTTCTTTAAATTCTGTTGGCAAGGTTTTATACTTCCTAGTATGTAGGCCTTGCTCTACTTTCATTAAATATATTCCTAAATATATTATTCTCTTTTGGTATTATTTTAAATGGAGCTATTTTTAAGATCATGAGCATATTTATTTTGCTAGTACGCAGAAATACAATTGATTTAGGGGTATCACTCTATTCTGCAACCTTGCCTAACTTATTATTGGTCCTGATAACTTTTCTGTAGATTTGATTTGTTATGATTTTTTACATACAAGATTATTTTGTTTGCCAAGGAAGATAGTTTTATTTATTCCTTAACAATCAGCACATTGCGTATTTAATTTTAGGCCTTACCAGCCCTTATTATTTCTAATGAGAAATCAGACACCGATGTTTCCATTTTTCCCTGTATGTTATCAGTCATTTTTTTTCTTACTACTTGACTTTTTCATTGTTTTTTAATTTCAGCAGTTTGATTACTATGTGTCTGAGTATAAGTATTTAAGTTAGAGGTTTTAATTAACCATAAGAAATAATTTGGACTCATTATTATTTCTTCATTTCTGTTTTCCCCTATCTTTCTTTCCTCTTTTTCTGTGACACTCATTACATATATTTAAAAATACTCTGAGATGCTATTCATTTTCTTTCAATCTTTGTTCTCTCTGTTCTTTGGAATGGATAATTTCCATTAATTTATCTTTAAGGTCATATTTTTTCATCTCCCATCTCATATCTGTGAATGAGGTCATCTGCTAATTTTTAATTTATTTTCTTTATTTTAATTGTCATCTCTATGAGTTCCACTTGGTTCTGTATATAATTTCCATTTCCCTCTTGAGAGTTGCTATTTGTAGTCTCATTGTTATTATATTTCCTTGAAATACTTAAATATATTTTCTTTAATTATTTTCCTTATCTGTACTAATAAAAGGGTAATATGCTAATTAAACTGATCTCTTCTGAACGTCCTTCCTGGACAAAGCCAAGGTGGTGAGCAAAGGCAGAGGCGGTTAGGGGCATCAGGCAGCAGGCAGGCAGGTGCACAGTTAGGAGCCAGTGGGACCGGATTGTGAGAAGGATATACAACTGCTGGCAGTTGTACATCCCCCGAAGGGTCCTGGATTGGAGAGGGTGCAGGCCGGGCTGAGGGATCCCCCACCCCTGTGCATGATTTTTGTGCACTAGGCCTCTAGTTTATAATAGTTGCTTTGAAGTTTTCATTTACTAATCACAACATAGGGAGAGATGGGACCATTTTGAGTTATGTTTTATTTTTTAAAATTTATCTTTATTGTTGAAAGTATTACAGATATCCCCTTTGTTTGATTGTTTGTTTGTTTTCCATTGATCCCCTCCACCTATACCTTCCCCTCCCAGACCTTCACCACACTATTTTCTGTATCCATGCGCTATGCATATATGCATATAAATTCCCTGGTTAATCACTGCCCACCCACACATTCCCTCTCCTGACTTTCCTCTAAAATTCATCAGTCTGCTCTATGTTCTAATTTCACTTAGTATAATACTCTCCAGGTCCATTGATGCTGTTGCAAATAGTAAGAGTTCCTTCTTTTTTATGGCCGCTTAGTACTCCATTGTGTAAATGTACCACAGCTTTTCTATCCACTCATCTGCTGATGGGAACTTAGGTTGTTTCTAAATCTTAGCTACTATAAATCGAGGTATTATGAACATAGGGGTGCATATATCCTTTCTGATTGGTGTTTCAGGTTTCTTAGAATATATTTCTAAAAGTGGGATCACTAGGTCAAATGGGAGTTCCATTTTTAATTTTTTGAGAATGCTCCATACTGTTTTCCACAGTGGCTGCACCAGTCTGCATTCCCACCAGCAGTGTACTAGGGTTCCCTTTTCTCTTCATTACTTATCATTTGTTGATTTGTTGATGACATCTATTCTGATAGGTGTGAGGTGATACCTATTTGCCATTTAAATTTGCATCTCTATGATGATTAGTGACATTGAGCATTTTTTCATATGTCTTTTGGTCTTCTGTTTGTCCGCTAAGGTTTGATTTTGTTTGTTTGTTTTTCTCCCCCGAAGAAATGCCACATCACTTTCTTTGCGTATCTAGGAATTTTGCTTAAATCCTAATATTTTTAAATGATATATTATACTAACTCTGGGTTCTGTGTTATTATTCTGAGTGTTTTCACTCTTTTAATATATTTTCAGAAATTAAATGATATCACTGAAAGGAATTTTAGGGATAAAATAGGCAGATTTAGGGAGTTTTAGGAATAAAGAGAGTCCATGGGGGAGGGAGGCATAGGGAGGGCTTGGAGCTGCCAGAAGTCATACATTCACAGAGAAAAAAAAAGGGTGCCACAGGATAAGGGGAGAGGAACACATCCATTCACAGAAGAGAGGGAAAAGCCACAGAGTATGGGGAGAAAAAGGAAACAAAATGTCACAGAGGATAGAGAAATGCTGGCAAATGGGAGAAAGAGGAAAACAGATTTTCACAGGAGATAGAGAATTCTACCACTGAAGGGGAAGAGAAAGAGGGCGTCACCACATGGGGTTTGAGCTTTGAAGCTAATATTCTGCAAAAAGAGTGACCAATGAGAAGGGAGTATCAGGA
The DNA here is from genome assembly GCF_028538775.1 of Myotis yumanensis. Classification (NCBI taxonomy): domain Eukaryota; kingdom Metazoa; phylum Chordata; class Mammalia; order Chiroptera; family Vespertilionidae; genus Myotis; species Myotis yumanensis. The sequence continues at coordinate 143,924,788 of NW_027223754.1, forward strand.
AACAAAGAACTACAGCCTTTATAAACCTTAGCAATAAAGAGCTTAGTGGGCTACCCCTTGGGACCCCCTCCCTACATGGGAGTCTGTATCTGCTTCCAGTAAATTTCCATCCTTTTCACCTACCACCTTTTGTCCGTGGCTTCATTCTTCCAATCCATCTGGACAAGGACCCAGGAAAGAAATCACCTTTGAATCCTGCTCAGGAAAACAACCCGACTCATTACCAGACTTTCTCATGGCATCCAGCTATAGTTATCTCTGTGCAGCTTCTCTCTCTCTCTCTCTCCCTCCCTCGCTATCTATCTTTCTCTCTCTCTCTCTCTCTCTGGTTGGGGGCGGGGGACAGGAGGACTAATACCTATGTCTTCATAGTTTAGTAATCAGCCAATGAGCTATGTGGATGTTGTGCTCAGGTCTCAAATCTCCCAAGGCTTCTATTTTTTCAGTGTCCTTCCAGGTTTCACACATAGTTTAGAAAACATCCTGAAACATTTGGAGAGCTCATGTCAGCATTTCTATTTTTGTCTCTCTGTTAAGTTCTTCCTCTCACCTCTCACTATATACTTGGCCTATAACCTCCAGATTGGGAAACTAGGCTTTCCCAGTGTTTACAAAACCAAGTGAGCCATGTTTAGCCAACAAAACCACAGGTTTTTGCAATTTACTACTGACTCTCAGCCTCACCTGAACCATCCATCTCAAATTTCAAAGTTTCTGAGTTTTGCCTCAGCCCAAAAGAGTGTTGACTTGTGATCTTGTAAACAACACAGACATCAAAGAACAGTATAAATAAAAAGAGGAAACTGCATTCTGGGAATAAATGCAATTTCATGGAAATTTCCCCCATAATTTATCTTGTGGAAAACTCAGTAAAAGTTTTTGCTTACCTGACAATGTTCATATATCTAACTATCTTAAAGTGAATGTTTTTCATTTTTTTATCAATAATAACAATTGATAGGAAAAATGTAAGATTTAAAAATTATGCATCTTATATCTCTCTATTTTGAATAATGAATCAGCATGAAGATGATAGGTCCGCAGAGTCGACAGTTTTTAACTTGAAAATGTAGTGGTGAAGGATATCAGGGGAATATATTTGCTGTATCTCTGTGTAAAATTTGCATCTATAGTGGTGACAGCAGGTATTGACAGCTGGCTGGGGTAATCTAACACCTGCTAATAAGTTGCAGTGCCTGGGAAGGCTCTGGAATAGTTATCAAAGGATTATATAAATTGGATTTTGATTTCTTCCTCCTTAGTCAAGTTCAGGATGTTCTATAAATCTGCAGTTGGCACACTGACATTTGGAATGGTAAATCTTTGTTTTATCCCTGTAAAGGTTTTCAATGGGAAAGATTTGTTTTTTAGGTTTGCAAAATCTCAATATTACAAATGACAATTAAAATGCATGTTTGCTTTGTGAAAGCAAACTTGGTTAATGAGAATGTTTTTAATTTAACTCATTGCAATATCTGTATATGTTTACACTTGTATTTGCAGCCCACAGTTATCACTGTGAAAAGAGAGAAGGCATAAAAAAATGGAATAGAATTTATCACTTTTCCAATTATAACCAGTTTGGTCCAGATGAAATAAAAGTTACTGAAGTAACAAAGTAATTGATGTGATTATAAATCAGATACTTGCAGACATTGCCTTTTCCCACATGTGTCTATGTGTCTTCATGTTTGAACTAAACTCTAACTTACCTAGTAAAAGGAGCCCTTAGTTTGAAACTGTATATATATATATATATATATCTCAGATATTTGAGGGCCTGACTCATTCCTCCTGGATTATACATTTTCTTCTTTAACATAGTAAGACCTTTTTAATATCTGATAAAATATATTTTTGTATGTTTTTAAAAGAACAATTTTGATCCAATTTGAAGTATATATTATTATTATTGTTGTATATATATAATTGCATGTGACATATAACTATATATAATAAAATAATATTTAATATATTATTAGTGTACACAAATGTGATAATTTTTGAATACTTTCTATTTGAAAGTTACTCCGAGGAGAAAAAAAAACATTAATAGGAAAACAAAACTGATTTCAGGATGGTGTCTCACATGGAATAGAAACGTGTTGGCAATTATAATGAAATACATAATGACATGATTAACAGAATAGAAATAAAAACAGATTGCTATGAGAATGCTTTAAAAATCAATTAAAATTCTTTTAAAAGAATCATAACAACATTTTAACTTTTACAAATTTGCTGCAGAGATAGAGACTATAAAAGGTTAATTGTAAGTGATTACAACTGCAGTGTTTAGATGCTATAGTTTTAACCTAATAATGTTGCTTTATACTATTTTGTTTTTTAAAAAAGACATTCGAATTTGGTGTGTGTGGGCATGCATGTGTGTGTATGTGTGCACATGCGTGTGTGTGTGTATTCTAACCTTTGAGAGCTATGGACCTTGGACAAGTTACTTCATTTTTCAAAACTTACCCTCTTAAAATATGGGTGATCATAATATACCTATGCATACAGTTGTTATAATTTAATGAGAAAATGTATGTAAAATACTTATGTCACTTATTAAATAGTGATGACAGAAAATGTTGGATGTTATTAATTCCTGTTTACTAATTCATTGCTTTCTAAATCTAAAGTTTGAAATGGCTAGCTAAAAGGTTCTGGAACTAGTTTTCTTCTTAATACATTACCTTAACTTAGAAGTTCTAGAGCTCCAAAGCTATAAAACCTTACCTTTGCATTTATAAAAAGTCCATGCCTTTCTTATCAACTTGCAGACTTGGCAAGATTCAAGTATTAAAGGTTAGAGGCATGCCTTACCCTTACAGGCCATGGGAGTAGAGGAAGCTATGAAGAGATCATCACTGTTTCCCTCGGTGTAAAACAATTCTCCTCAAATACATCTCCTTCATCTTCCCCATCTCTGCATAGAGATAGATGATAGATGATAGATAGATAATATGTGCATGCATGCACACAAACACACACAATATCCCTAGGGACTTAAATGCTTTTGGGATAAGTGTAAAGAAATATCTTAAAATGTGTCCTCTTTAGGAAAAAATTGAAGTGTTTTATCACTACATATTTGGATGGCAGCTATGAGGTTGATATAGCCATAGATTATGTGTTTTATAATATAAGCCATTGAACAAATAGCATAAAACATAGATATAAGAACAACCAAAAAAACAAAAGTCCTGAAAAGATATTATTCAAACCTCATTAATTTGAAAGTATCCTGTATAATAAAAAGCTCAGCGACTAAAATGGTGGAACAACCAGAGACCAGAATGATCGCAGCCCCACATACCGGCCAGCCTGCCCTCCAGTGGGTACTCCCACCCTGATCTGGGGCCCCCATCAGGGCAGGATGGCCTGACCCCACCCATGCACTGGGCCTCTATCCTATACAATAAAAGAGTAATATGCAAATTGACCCTAACAGTGGAATGACCAGAACAACCGCTCAACCAGTCATTGTGAGGTGCACTGACCACCTCTTGGTACCTTTCCCCAGCCGGCAGGCTCCGATCACCTGATGGCAAACAGGGAACTGGGGTTGGGTGGCAGGGGATGCAGGTGGCACCAAGCCAAGACCTGCCCCGCCGATCGCCCCCACACAAAGGGTGACCCATGGTGGGGGCAGGGCTGGTGGCGAGCAGGCGGGAATGGCCGACCTCTCGGTCCCTTCACCTGGCTGCCAGGCTCCAATCACCCAATGACAAATGGGGAACCAGGGTTGGGTGGCAGCAGGGGGCAGGACTGGCTGTGGAACTGGTTGCAGGCAGCTGGGGAAGATGGCCCTGATTGCAGGCCTAGGGACCGTACCCATCATGAATTTCATGCTCTGGGTCTCTAGTTTTATTATATGTGTGAATTGTAAGTAATGACAGCAAGAAACATAAAGTTGATAGAAGATTCTCTCTTATTCTTTCATGTATACTTGTCCACAGCTCAACTGGTCAGCACTTCTTCTGAATGCATATTCTTGATTCACTCTCAAACTGGCAAGAATTATTCTTGTTCACTTAAAATTTTATTAGCAAGCTATTGTTCCCATTTCTCTGTGGAGCCAACCTTTTAAATTTTAATGAATTGCCAGGTAAAGTGGCATATTTACTCAAGTAATTGCACTACCTTGTTTTTGGTATTTAATGCACTTGCGTCAAAATGAGGGTATGCCAAGACATGCGTATGGCATTTTATTTTCTTCACTCAAACTTCTAATTAAACTAGAGGCCCAGTGAATGAAATTTGTGCATGGATAGGGTCCCTAGGCCTGGCTGGCGATCAGGGCCAATCAGGGCCTTCAGGCTGTCGGCCAGGGCCTTTCTTCCCCCGGCTGCCGGCTGCTGGCCAGAGTCTTTCTTCATTCTGCACCACCCGCTGGTGGTCATTGCACATCATAGCGAGCGGTCGAACTCTGGGGGGGGGGGGGGCAATTTGCATATTAGCCTTTTATTATATAGGATGGTAAAGGGGTGGGCAATGGGAGCAACTGAAAAAGAACTTCTAAGTACAGATGATTGTAAATTGTGTTTAAAATACTAGAATACTCTTGCCTATGAATCAGAAGTATGCAAGTATTCTAGACCAGCATGGGGTAAGTAGGAAAAATTGTTAATGGAAGACTGTAATACATCATTCTGGATTCTGAGGACATTATTTTTTTTAATTTATTACAGAAATATTTGTCGAGCAACTACTGTTTTATTGGTGAACCATATGAGGTGTACAGATAAATAAGCAATTGAAATGTAATGAAATAATGAAAAAACAAGGTGTGATATGCAAGCATGTGGGACGAACAGCTAGAATCAGAATAGATTTTATTTAAAAGACACTGAGGAGACCATTTGTAGCAAATGCAATTGGGACTCTGCACTTTGACATTACCACTTCAATGCCTGCCGCCCAACTTGCAAAGAGTATCCAAATTTCTTTGTCAGAGGCTATCTTATGAGGGGAAAAAAACCTGTGGCAAGACCCCAGCAGGCTAGGAATGCCATGGTATTAACATCACTCTCCCCATTCCCTAAGAACCAACCCTATTCAATGACAAACTGGAGATAGAGGTTAAAGACCCCAGTTCATTTGCCTCTCTTATGGAATAAATGTGAGATATGTGTTTTATACTATTCCCCAATGTTTTCTGCAGATCTAAGCTCTAGTCACCCACAGTGGCTGCTCCCTTTATAATATCCTCTTTATTAACTGCATTCCCTTCCTCATCTCACTTATCACATCCCTTCAATGTTTCTTGCAAGTTCCAAATAAGCCTTCCCCCTGATATTGTCATATCAAGGTTTCCTTCTGGGAACACACACATTCAAGCAACCTCTAAGCTAAAACTTTAAAAGTAGAAGAATCCCAATTATAAAGAGCATTTACAGATATAAACCATACTAAACACACATGATATAAACCATACTAAACTCTTTGTCTTGCTCCATGAGTTTGTGGTATTTCCTTTTACAATGTGTGACAATAAAACTCTGAGTCAAGAAAGTATTATCCCTTTTGGGAAGTAAAAACAGCAAGACAAAAAAGAGTGTAACTGGGCCATACTGGGTTATTTTTAGCAATAATTTAAAAACTAGCTAGAATTTTGCATCAATTGTCGAAGTTGCTTCTTAGGGCAAAGAAGAGTTTTCTTTGATTTGGGGATTTTAAAGATAAGGACCTTAATTTTCTTCCATTTAGTTAAATTATTTTTGCCTGGTGACTTTCCAAAATGGTTAGGAAACACCAAGATTATCTCTGATTATCTCAAAGGATAGCACAAGATCAGTTGGCAGGACAGAAATCAAAATATGTTCAAGTAGTTTTCTAAATATTTGGGTGCAATAGGGATATTTGACATGCAAAAGGAGAGGAAAGGTAGAAATTGTTCACTCTCATTCTCTACTTCCTCTGCATATCCTTAGCTACTGTTTGAAAAGCTCAGAGACTTTGATTATATCGTTTTATAGATTATTTTATTGCCTGATAGTTAATTTTAAAATATCCACCAATTTGTCCCACTTCTCCCCCAGTGAGCCATATTAAACTCTGTATTTTTTTCATTTTTTTTTTTATTTATTGATTTCAAAGAGGAAGAGAGAGGGGGAGACAGATAGAAAGTAACATCAATGATGAGAGAGAATCATTGATCAGCTGCCTCCTGCACATCCCCTATTGGGGATCAAGCCTGTAACCTGGGCATGTGCCCTTGGCCGGAATCGAACCTGGGATCCTTTAGTCTGCAGGCTGATGCTCTATCCACTGAGCCAAACCATCTAGGGCTAAGCTATGTACTTTGTTTCTGGAATTGTAACCCATCCAACCCTGAACCACCTAAGACTATTGGGGAGATTAAAAATCATAAGAATTTTGCCGAAACCGGTTTGGCTCAGTGGATAGAGCGTCGGCCTGCGGACTCAAGGGTCCCAGGTTCGATTCCGGTCAAGGGCATGTACCTGGGTTGCGGGCACATCCTCAGTGGGAGATGTGCAGGAGGCAGCTGGTCGATGTTTCTCTCTCATCGATATTTCTAACTCTCTATCTCTCTCCCTTCCTCTCTGTAAAAAATCAATAAAATATATTTAAAAAAAAAAATCATAAGAATTTGAAACTAAATAATACTGAGGATTTAGACATTAGTATTGTTTTTTAACTCAGCTTATCAAGGAGAAAATATATTCATTATCACTAATGAAAATCTTTCTTCTGAAAGATACTCAAGTCCTGGTTGTGCCAAGGATTGTGGGATTTGCCAAAATATAATTTTGACATTGTTCTCAAGTATACTTCCAATTGCTGAAGTGCACATAGGAAAACCTTGTGCACACACATGACTCCAGTACTTCATTGTGCATATTTAAGTAGCATAGAGAAAAAACGTTGAAAAAAATAGAAATTGCAAGGCCAATTGAATATTCATCAAAAAAGGAACTTAGCTGTGAAGATTTGATCCAGTTTCACAGGAAGATGGTGAATATTTTTCTACATGACTGAAGTGCTTTTCTACACAGTGTTAATTACTATTACTAACCCAATGCACATCAATACTGAGTGCCTGAATAATAGCAAGAGCAGCAGCAACAACAATAATAAAAATGACTAACATTTACAGAGCTCTAAATATGTGGGGATGAGTTTTCCAAGCCTTGTAACTCTATTTATGTATTAATACATTTCATCCTCACAGGAGATTCATAAAATTATGTTTGAGGAAACTGAGACACAGAAGAATTTATTTATTAATTGGAGGCCTAGTGCACGAAATTCGTGCATGGAAGGGAGCCCTCAGCCTGGCCTGCACCCTCTTGCAATCTGGGACCCCTGGGGGAATGTCTGACTGCCAGTTTAGGCCTGATCCATGCCTGATGGCCCCTAACCACTCACCTGCCTGCCTGATGGCCCCTAACTGCTTGCCTGCCTACCTGATTGCCCCTAATCACCTCTGTCTTGGCCCCCGCCGCGGCGGCTTCTTCCAGAAGAACGTCTAGAATGACGTCCAGAAGGTCATTTGGCTGTCCAATCTAATTAACATATTACACTTTTATTATTACAGATTTGCTCAAGGTCACATAGCTGTCAGTGGCAAAGCTAAGATTAGAACTCAGGCATTATGCATTACAACTTTTATGCTCTTCTAAATGTATTTATATTACAACAGTTATTCCACTAGTATACAAATTATGCCAAAAAAGTTTTTTCCAATAAAGCATAATATTGAGCAGTGTCCTGAACCCCTTATCCCTTTCTCTGAACTGACTTAATACAAACATTTGGAGTTATTTTGAAAGAAAGGAAATTAGGTTTGCTTGAGAGAACGGTACCTTGTCAGCATATTGTAGACATAGGCAGAACCTCCAGAGGACTGGAATGTGCAAAAATATTCCGCCTTTGGCTTTAAAAAATGAGATTTTCAAGTAGACGTTCGAACACATATTAAATGCATATCTCTCAGATTTGATGTTATTCATTAATGATGGAACAAAGATACTGGTAGGAAAGACATTCTTGTATGAATTACCAGAGGTAAGAACTCTAAAATCACAAATCTGACTGGATTCAAATTATAACAAAGACTGAAGACATCTCTCAAGGTGAACAAAAAAGTTTTTTATTAAAATTAAAGAGTGTTATGCCTACGGAAAGAACTGAGTTTGTATCTGTTATAGCTGTAGCTGAGTTGATCTATTCTTTCCCAACTCTCGAAATAATATCAGTTTTCATGGCTAAATTAGTTGTGCAGTTAAAATGGAAATACATCCCCCAACACATCCCTACTGACATTTGAGGATGAGCTGTGCCACAGCCAGCTCATTTACTTGATCCTGATTTAGTGTAAGTGCCAAACCTATAATAAAGGGGAAACAAAATAATAATGATGATGATAATAAGGATAATAATATATTGATAATATTGCCAGTGATCCTACACTAAATATTTTTCTTAAGGAAATAAATGTGCTGTAAAACTGTTGTTGTTTTTTTATCCTCAAAGGACAGGCATACTGACATAGAACTTCCGCTGAGGAAAGATATGAGAACAAGCAAGGGAACAAGTGAAAGGGTGACACAGAGTGTGCTGTGTTCAGTAACTAACACTGTCAATCAATGTGGACTTGTTACTTTAATGAAATCTCAAGTGTCATTATTAAGAGAAACAAGTGTCTGGTTTTTTGTTGTTGTTGTTGTTTTTTGTAATGTAAAATAAATGAATTCCCCACCAAATAAGAGAACTGTGACAACTCTCACTTTTCGCTCCATCGTTTTTATGTACATAGATGTCAGAACGAGGTATATTTACACTTCGGGCAATGTTCATATGCAGATACATGTAGTAAGCCTCTTGTATGGTAAAGCACAGCCCATATTTTTATAATATAAATTTTTAAATTTTATTTTTGACCCTATGAGTCTTTTAAAAGTAAAAAGACAAAGGTGCATAACAAAAGACTGAGTTTTGCTGTCAGAGAAACTAGAATTTCTCTGTGTATTGAGCTAGTTATTTAACCATGGGCTTAAGTTTACTCAACCAATAAATAAATGATGGTAACACTGATTATGTCATGGATAGATATTGTGAAGATTAGATGACATTCACACATGACATACTTAACATGGCTTTTTTGTGTATTCGCAGTTTACTTTCACCATTAAGACTTGGAAATTACAAAATCAATGACGATCCAATAATCAAATTCAAATATAGAATTTTTTTATTGTCTCTATGGAATATTTTAATTCCTTATTCTAACATCTTTTGAATCTTTAGATATTCAGTACTATTTTTTTCCATTGACCTAAGAGGGCAGTGTAGCCAGCAGGGATCCTCATTCTAGACAAAAGCACACATAATAAATATATTTAAATATATCTTGAGTGTAAGAAATGACAATTAATGTAATCTTGCTCTGTAGATTCCTTGGAATTTCAATAAATAAATGAGGCCACACTATGTCAATAAATGTGAAAGTTTTGGTTGTTTTCCCCTCCTAGCCCATACTATGATAATTTTTTTCCCCCTTCTTGATGCTTCACTGAGAATGCAAGCACTAAAAAAGTGTTTGAACATTCATTCAAATAGATATCTTGTTGTCCTCAGCTTTCTGATATATTCAAGAGAACTGATGCTGTAGCATTTCTAGCTTTTCAACTGTGTTTGGATGTGATCAATGTTTTCTTGCAATTCTACAGCCTAGTCTAGTCTTCTCTTTTGAAGATTATTTTCACTGTAACTAGAATTCAAGTGTAAGAGGAATTTTCTTTCAAACTTCAACAATGTAATCCCGCTGACTTCTAGCTTTCATCATTTATTTGACAAATCAGTTGTCAGTGTTATTTTTGTCCCTTTGAAAGTAATGTCTCTTTTTTCCTTTGGCTGCTTACAAGATTTTTTCTTTTTAAAATTTTTTTTCTCTTTCTGGCAGTATTATGGTCATGTGCCTAGGTATAATTTTCTTCTTTTTATTCTTCAGTCCGCACATAGTTTATAGGTCTTCTTGAACCTTAAGGTTCATGTCTTTCAATATTTTTGGACAATTTTTAGAGATTTAATTCTTTAAATATTGCTTTTGCCTCATTTTCTCTCACTCTTTCTTCCAGGACTCTTTTCACTGAGAGATGAAGGATACTTATTCTAACTATTTCACATATAATTCAAACTATTTAATGCATGCTTTTTTTTCAGATTTAACACATATATTGCTATCTTTCATTATCTCAATCCAGTCTTTTCCTATATAAAGTTTCTTTTTAATAATTTTAGTTACTGTATTATTTACATCTAGAATTTCTATTTGATATTTTTAGATTTGAGTTTTCTTTATTTTTAAACTTTCTCCATTTATTTATCTAGATTCTTAGATATATTAATCATAGTTGTTTTAAAGCACTTCTTTGTTAACTTCTTCATCAGAATTAATTTAGGGTCTTTTTTTATTGGCATACATTTATATTCTCCTGTCTCTATGCAGTATAAGTCATTGATATTAATATGAAAACAGTAAAGTCTCCTTAAAATAATATCTTCCCACTCAGAGAGTGGTCCCTCTATCCTAACACATAGTGTGGGCTCGTTTCTTTAATTCAATCTAGAACTAAAATAAAATAAACGTTGGTGGAGTTTTGAAAATTTGTCATTAACCTCGATCTGCTTACTACTTTGCTTTAGGGCTTCTCCACCTATTTTCTATCCTCTTATTTTAAAGTTATAAAAATATATTTGGATTAATTTGAGTTCTTTCATTTACAGCTCAAAACTCAATTCTGACTAACTTAAAATATGGAATTTCTTCTAGGATAATGGAAAGTTGAAGGATTTGGGCTTACAATAAAGGATAGGCACTGTCCCATAAATTAGGGTATTAACAGGTAGATTAATATTAGCAACTATATAACCATCTTATTCAGATGTCTTGGCATGAATCACCTAAATTACAGTAAGTAATTTTTGTTTCTTTGTTTCCCTTGTACAAGATAAACAATTTCTTGTATTTTTTAAGGGCCAATTATATTAGATGGAATAATATAACTTTGGTATGGGAATGTAGAACTTCTGAGGATATGTATGAAAGATAAATCTGGTTTCTGATTAACTAGAAAAAGTTTCTTATAACTAAGCAAAAGGGCAAATGTGCAAATATTAACATTTCCTTTTATTATCTCATTTATATGAATGTTATAGTACATACAGAATGATTGTATATTTTGTGTATGAAAATAGAAAATTAAATACCTATTAGTGTGTGAAGTTAATACAAGTTTCCAAGATGGCTAGTTATTTTTAGTATTTCTAGATGGCTGACAAGGATCCAGAATTTTAAGGCTCCGATGCATGTAAAAGTTTTATCTATAAGGTAAGAGGTATTTACTTCAAAAGATGTATAGCTCTTTATCTGATAGGTTGAAGTTAATCAACTTGAAAAAAAAAAGGTTAATGTAAATATGTCATAGTAATATGAAGAAATTTTCACTTTTTGCAGTACAAATCATGGAGTGTTATTGCTGGAAGGGACATTAGAGATCAAATAACCCTGACATATCATTTCACATTAATTATTCTGCATAAAAGTGCTGAGTCAGTGTGGACTGTGTGTAGAATGGGTTCACTTTTGGTTTTATAAATTCGGAAATTGTTGGGCCTTAGGTCACAGAAGGTGAGCCTATTTGTTTAATCAGATGATTTTTCACTTAGTAAATTAAATAGTAAAATTATTTTTAACAAGCCTGTAGTTTCTATAGGAGGAATATTGCATAACGAATGGGGATCTGAAAAGAGTGTTTTAATAATAATAGAGATTATAATTTTTAAAACTTAACATTTGTATAGCAAATAATATTTTTCCGTTCAATTTTCTCATCCTTCACAACTACTGTTTTGTGGCATTGAGTGCTAATTTTTCTCCTCTAATAGTGGAACTCCCAAGTTTTAGTTACAATCTGATAACCCAATAAGATACAATTCTTAGTCTCTTTTAGTATAGATGCACCTGTGTACTTACTTGGGCCAGTGGTATATGCAAGGAAATTACGTGAGCAACTTTTGGATCATCACTAAATATAAAGCCACCAAACCTGAATTTCCTCAGTCACCTCCTTCTGGTCTGGAATGTGGATGTGGATGTTAGCCAACATTGATGATGGGATCCAGGACAGAACACTTAGAGCTGACAGAGCAAGATGAAAGAAGCTTGGACCCCTAAATGCCTTCTTGCAGCAGATAATTTCCACCAGTCCTGGATAATTACTTCTGTACTCTTTTGTATGAGGTGAACTACCATGCTATTCAAGCCACTAAAAGTGTTTTTTGTTGTTGTTGTTGTTGTTGTTGTTGTTGTTACAACAGCATAGCCTGAATACTAATGCAGAAACTGGTACCTGAAAGTGGGGCTTTGCAGCAAAAAAAAAAAAAAATTAAAATATGGGCTTTGTCTTGGTATGTGGACAGCAGACAGAAAAGAGGACATCCAGTCTGATGATTAGCTTGTGATACTTGTCTTTAGGAAAAACATTTGAACTATAACTTGTAATAATTGGGAGTCACAACAAATGCCTTTGAACTTATAGCTGTATGGGAAGAGGATGGAACATCACAGGATTCTGAGTCCTGCTGCTTTTGACAAAATTCTCCGAGAAAGACAAGCCCAAACAAGTATTTGCCAGTGTGCAAGCGGAGGCGGGAGCGAGGGTCTTCCTGCCTGCGGCTGGGTCATGTGCACAACTTTGATCTCCCCTAACATCTAATAAATTAGTTCTCTGCTGGTGGGCTGCTAACACTTTTACTTAAAAAATAAAATCCCAGTTGATTATTATGTACACTGAAACTGGAAAGTAATAATTTCCTTTTATTAAAGTGAGTTAATAATGAATGTGAGAAATACATGTTTTCTTTTTCTTTTTATGACAATCAGCACAGTGTCAATGACAAGCAAGTATTAACTGTGCACATTTGATGATGAGATTTGAAATAAAAATTATATTTTCAAGTTTTTATGACTAAAACCGGCTTCTGTCTATTAATCTAGAGATCGTCAAATAACAGTATCACTATATCTACTTTTTCAGCAGATAACTAAACAAAATCACTTTCAAATCTGTCTTGTAATACTGTAGAAAATGAAAAAAGGTGCTTACTTATTTAAAATGTAAATATTTTGCCAAAATAATTAACAGTTTTTAAACTTTTGATGAGAAATACCAATGAAAGAGAAGAGAATTTGTACAGCCCTTCCATAGGAGAAAGAGTAATGTAGTCATCAAGTTAATGGCAAGAGATGTGTATACTTACAAATGAGTCTTTAAAAAATCCTTCTTTTACCCTTAGGCTTTCAATAATAATATGAAAGCCACTATGATTTTAGTAAATTTACAAACCCTTAAAAGTGAAGTTATATTTGAATTCAAATAATTTATACCCAAAAAACAGTTAAGTTACAAAATAACAGATACGAAACATGTCTTTGAAGAATAAATATTAAGCATAGTAAATACCAAAATAGTCTTTGCTCTTAGTACTCTAGAAATCTTTCATGGGAATTTTTGTCTGAGCTAAATTTTAACTCTATTAGCAAGCCTTTGTGTGGTATGTATATTAACCTGTATAGTTAACTCACTAATTAAATAAAATATTACTTGAGGTAAAAATATGTTGTTTTTTTTATAAAAAACGTAAGACTGTATCATGTTACAACTAAAGATTAAAATGTCATTCAGGTCATTTCCTAGGAAAAATAACATATGGTAGCTATATTACATACTGCATGGGGAGAATGACCACATATCTTAGATCAGTCTGTATCCTCTGCTTTGGTATAATTGCATTGTTTGTACCACAGGTTTTTTGAAACTATTATTATACTGTTAATATAGTTTGCATCTTAACCAAATTAAAGTATTTAACACATTTTAGCTTTATAAAGAATTAGTTGTAATTTTAACCCAAATAACCACATATTTTAAGTATATGCTTATATTAATCTCATAGCAAATCTACTAATTAATTTGATCTGGAAGCATGGTATCATCCAACTCCTTATAAGGCTTATTTCAGCCATTCCATCTCACTACAAGATCTGAACACCTACAGTACTCAAAGGGTTTCTCTTAAAGAGAGGCACATCTCTTAAGCAGGCCTTATGAAGGCATAGAGAAGTTACTGTGTAAGCAAATACATGATCAGCTATCTCCAGTTGACAATGTTTGTTTCTATGGAAACAACAGTATGACATGATATTAATGAGTTCCCTTTCTTCTTGAAAAACACTGCAGGAAGAACAGGAGTGTTATAGCAATTACCAAGAAAATGGTGGGGGAGAGACGGAGGAAAAAGAGGGAATTAAATTTAAGTCAAATAAGTGAGTGGATATAAAAATAAAGGATAAATAAAATGAATATAATATAACATTTAAAAATATAGATTTGTTCTTGAAGAAAAGACAAAATGAACCAGGTTGGGCTGGTCAGGACCTAAAATTGATCAGTGACACGTTTCAGTGCAAATGTTCTGCACAATGGCTGCAGAGGACCCACACTCAGTGGGCTGCCTACCTCCAGTCATCTTTCAGGGAATGGTGGGTGGAGGGGGCAAAACTTAATTTTATGTCCATGATCTATTTTTATTTACATTTGTCACCTCTCTAATATTTTTGACAAGATTATTATTTAATGTGGGAACTAAATTCAAAATAATTTAAAAGAACTTTGAAAACCTGAAATGGACTTAACATGCTTTTCCATAAGACATATGGAAAATAGTTCCTAACAACAGGAATCCCTTTTAAATCATAGTCTCCATCCAGTAGCTCAGTACTTTCAAAATATATTTTTTTCATTAGAAACTACACTAATAAAAGGAAAAGATGCAAATTGACCGTCACTTCATGACACCCACCAACCAATCAGGAGTGAGTGTGCAAATTAACCTGACAAAGATGGGGGTTAATTTGCATATGCAGGCTCCAAGCGGCTGGGGACAGGGCAGCCGCTTGTACACATGCCAGCACCAAGGAGCCTGGGTCCCAGGGAGGGACGTCCTCAGGACCCAGGACGCTCTGAGCCTATAGGTTTTCGTATAGGCCTGGAGTGGCCAGGGTCCCAGAATGACCCTCGGCCACTCCAGGCCAACGCCTGCAGGTGCTGAGCAGCCAAGAGCAGGGAGAGAACATCCCTGAGACCCAGGTGCTCTGAGCCGACTTGTGTGCAAGCGGCCAGGGGAAGGGCGGGAATGTCCCCCGCAGACAGCAAGCAGACGGCAGGGCCCTGCTTGCCCCTAGCCATGGCAGCAAGGAGCAAGCAGTCCCCCACAGTGAGTGAGCAGACAGCAGGGCCCTACTTGCCCCTGGCTCTGGCAGCGAGGGGCAAGCATTCCCCTATGTGCCCCCACAGAGAGCAGACACCAGAGCCTTTGGTGGCATCAAGCAGGCAGGTTCACAGAGAGCAGAGAACCATGGGGAGAAGGCCTAAGCCATCAGTAGGACATCCCCTGAGGGCTCCCAGATTGGAGAGGATACAGGTCGGGCTGAGGGACCCACCCCCCTGTGCCCAAATTTTGTGCACGGGCCCCTAGTAAAAAATAAAAGTATAGTGAAATGGATATTTTTAGTAAACAATTTTGTATTTGTATTTTAATTTTTTTAAAATCTTTTTTTACTTATTGACTTCAGAGACAAAGAGAGAAACATCAATTTGTTGTTGTATTTATTCATGCATTCATTGGTTGATTCTTGTATGTACCCTGACCTGAGGTCGAAACCAACTGAACTGCCAGGCCAGAGCATATTTTAATCTTACCACCACTATTTATTAATTCTCAGACAGTCATTATTTTATAAACAGATTATCATAGCTTCCATGTTATACCTAAAAAAAAAAAAAAAAATGAGAAGTAGCCCAGTGGTGTGTCTCAGTGGTTGAGTATTGACCTATGAATCAAGAGGTCAGGGTTTGATTCCCGGTCAGGTCTCCATCCCCAGTGTGGGATGTGCAAGAAGCACCTGATCAATGATTCTCTCTCATCTTTGATTTTTCTATCTCTTTAAGCTACCAACATGCTGCCAACTAGCTGGGAAAATTCTTGAAAGTTTAGCAATCAGCTCTTGTGATCAGTATGAGTTATTTCCACTCCACAACACCACTGACTCAAGCCCCTCATAACGTAGGTGTTTTCATCTGTGATGTCAAAATATATTCTAGTAAAATGCTACTCATTTGTGGATTACTATAGATATGTATGAGAAAATATTTTCTAATGTGCATACTGTACAAATTTTATTTGCCAATAACATTTATTAATACTTACATAAATTAGCTATGTGGTTTCTTACATTAGCTTTTCCCAAAAATAAAATTTTGAAAACATGTGTAGTCTATGAATTTTAGAGTGGTTAGTCTATGATGAAGAAAAGGTTGTCATTTCTTTAATAGTCTGTGATAAATTTTGTGGGCCTTTTAAATAGAGTTGTGAAAATGACTGTCTTTTTTTTATATATAACAAGGGGGGGAAAAGTGACTTCATTGATATTCTCATACACAGCAAGTGACTTGAAATATTTATGTTCATAGATAAACATGTCTTGTATTTCCTGGGACAGAATTTAATGTGGCAACTTGTTTTAAAAAACTCATCTGACTTTGGATTTTCAGATTGAAAGTGAAAGTGGTTTAGCGTCTCTGTTAGGATTAGCAAATGTGGCATTGCTCTTCCATTAGGATTAGCTGTCAACCATCAGCAGTAATACTAGAAAAATCACAGCTCTACTCTGAGCAAGCCCAGGAGATGATGCTAGAAAGTTCCTATCAGGTTCTATCCCGAATGCAGAGTCAGAAAACTGTGCAAGGAAGCAAAAACCTCTGTCGGGTGTTTGGCATAAACAAGTTTGCATTCCACTTTCAGTGAGTTTATTTTGATCTAACTGATTTAATTTAAGGAAACATTTATAGGTTTTATTTTGTCCTTTATCTAAATTTGGCTCCTTTGCAGATAAATACATCTAAGGTTGCACTGGCTGTCTTTGCAAATACAAAGAGAATTCCCTATAACAAAGATGTCATTTCTGAAACACTATGCTTAAAATAGTCACCATGTGACTCAGAAAGGAAATATCATTCTAGTATTTTACATAAATACTAATGACCCAGTGCACAGATTCGTGCACATCGAAAGGAAATTTATTAGACTGTAGCCGGTGTGGTGGGACTGGGTGAGATGGTCAGACCTGCCCTGGAGCCAACCTCCTGCTGTCCCTCCCCTGCATCTGCTCAGGGTCCCTCCCACAGGTGGGGTCCCTCAGCCTGGCCTGTGTGGATCAGGCCAAAACTGGCTCTCCGACATCCCCCTAGGGGAGGGCAGTCTGCAAAGTTGCTGTCGTATAGGATGTGGAACGCAAACGCAAGTATGCAGTAAACCAGATTTCGGGGCCGAAAGTGCCCCAGCAACAACATATCCCATGGCCGAAGGTGGAATCATGTGGCACTGTGAGGAATCGAGCTCCCTCTTCTCTGGTTTTGGGGTGAATCACCCGAGAACTGCCACTGCCAAGTCACTGCAGCTCAGCAGCTCCTGCATTGAGTGTCTGCCCCCTGGTGGTCAGTGCACGTCATAGTGACTGGTCAAATGGTCAGACACTTAGCATATTAGCCTTTTATATAAATACACTGAAACACTATATCTGCTTAAAATAGTCACCATGTGACTCAGAAAGGAAATATCATTCTAGTATTTTATATAAATATTAATATAAATACATAAACTTTTATATCAATTTATATATATCAGTGTATCTATACACATTAGGATATATTTTCCACGGCTAATTTTATTCAGCAAACATTTGCTAAATATTTAGAATTTTCAAAGAATTGCCCTAGAACTTGAAAAAAAAAAAAAGAGTGACTAAAACAGTCTGAAATAAAAAGATTGAATATCCTAGTAGAGAAGACTGGCACGTACATGGGGAAGGAGATGATTTATGAGGCAGTGTGGAGGAAAAGAGCAGCCCTGAGTATAAATGGCAAACTAGAACCGGATTTATTTAAAATCCTAACTCAGCAGAATGTTTGTGGGTAGACAATTCTATTAGGTCTGGGAAGGGTGAAATGAAAAGTTTATGCTTACATCCTTTTCAAAGCAGATCTTTCCTAGACATGGGAAGGCTGTAATACAGTCAGTCACGAGGCTGGTCACGGGATAAACTTTTTCAAGGGATATTTTCTAATACCTAAAAATTCCTAAAATGTACATATCTTTGATTTAGCAAATTCACTTCTAGGAAGCCCTCCTTCCACAACCAGGGAGCAATGGCACGTTTCTCCTGAGGATACTCAGATGACATTTTACGGAGTGGTGCAATTAGAAACCACCTGCCTAATTTTTCAAAAAGGCAATTTTTTAAATGGCATATGTTACAACCATACAATACAATCATCTGGAGGGAAAATTGCAGTCATTTTGTTTTAAAATGTACTTAGTATTACAAAAGAGTTTCAGTAGTTATCAGAATAGACCAGTGCTTGACACAAAGTTTATATTCTATTCAATAACATTTTACATTTCTAGGTATGCCTTAGAGATTGAATAATTTTAAAAGAATTTGTTTAAATTTGAACCAAAGTACTACCTACTGTTTTTTTTAATTTCATTTTTAAAATTGTTATTTCTTCCTTTATATTTTATTAAGTTTATTGGGGTGGCATTGGTTCATAAGGTTTCAAGTTTACAATTCTATGATACACAACCTGACCTATGTATTGCATTGTGTGCCCACCACCCAAAGTCAAATCATCTTCTGTCACCATATATTTGGCCCCTTTACCCTTAGCTACCCCACCACCACCTTCCCTCTGGTAATCACTATACTGCTTTCTGTGTCTATCACTTTCAATTTCATATCCCACATATGAGTGAAATCATAGGTTTTTTGCTTTTCATGACTAACTTATTTTACTTAGCATAATATTTTCAAGGCCCTTCCATGTTGACACAAATGGCAATATTTGATCTTTTCTTATCGCTGAGTAGTATTTCATTGTATATATGTACCATATCTTCTTTATCTAGTATTCTATATTGGACACTGAGGTTGTCTCCACGTCCTAGCTACAGTAAACAATATTGCGATAAACATAGAAGTGTATATAACTTTGTGAGTAAATGTTTTTGAGTTTTTCAGACAGATATCCAGAAGAGGGACTGCTAGGTTATATGGTACCTTTATCTTTAATTTTTCAAGGAACCACAATACACTTTTCCATAGTGACTTTACTGGTTTACATTCCCATCAGCAGTGAATGAAGGTTCGTTTTTCTCTAACACTTGTTATTACTAGTATGTCACTGTAGTTTTTTTAAATATATATTTTTATTTATTTCAAAGAGGAAGGAAGAGAGAGAGAGATGAAAACATTAATGATGAGAGAGAATCATTGATCGGCTGCCTCCCACAGGAGGAGAGACACACAGAGAGAGAAACATCGATGTGAGAGAGATACATCAAGTGGCCGCCTCCCGCAGGAGCCTCAACTAGGGTTAGGGCTGTGCCCTTGATCTGAACTGAACCCAGGACCCTTTAGTCCGTGGGGCTGATGTGCTATCTACGAACCAAACTGGCTAGGGTGCTAGTTCATTCTTGATCTCTTTTATTGTTCTTCAACTCCGAAATTTCTGTTTGGTAATTTTTTAAAGTTTCAATTTCTTTGGTAAAGTACTGGTTTTGTTTTCTGAGCTAATTAAACTGCCTATCTGTATTTTCTTGCACCTCATTGAGTTTTTTTTAATAACTACAAGCTTGAATTCTCAGTCATTTAAATCACATATTTCCATGTCCTTAAGTTTGCTTTTTGGAGATTTTAAAATTTTCTTTATGAGTTTCCTTGCTATATTGGTATTCCTGGGTTTGATGGATTCCTTCTCTATCTAGGTCTGTATGTATGATTGGCACTTCTCTACTCCATTGATACACCAAAGTCTTTCTATTATTTTCCAATAGGTGACGTTGAATCACAAGTGTTTAGCTCCTTTGCACTTCTCTGGCATTTCAGATCTCTGTGGGATGCAGGAACATGGGAATGTAGGTTTTATACCTGTGATCCGGTCACCCCAGTCCCAGGGAAAAACGCTGCATGGCAACGAGGTGGGGGGTGGGGCTCCAAATCCCCGAAACCCCAGTGTTGTTCCCTGCATTCAGACACTGCTGTCAGTTAACCATGATGCATGGGGGTGAGGTGGGCCTGAGTAACTAGGTGGCCTTCTAAGTTGCTTTGCCCTCCTAATAATGATGACCTCTGACCTCTGCTGAACCCTCCCTATCCCCCCAATTCTGAGACCAGTCACAGAGTACACTTTGCTCAGGGAAAAAGTGATTTTGTAATAACATTTCTTGAGTTTACAGATAATGTACTCGGTAACCCAAAACAGGGGCAAAGGGAGGGAGCTCTGGGAGGTTAAGGGGCGGCCAGGCTCTGTGGCTTGTTTCTCTGTTTGGTATGCTGACCACCAGACAAATGCAGCAGCACCTCTGTGCTGTGTCCTTCCCCATGTCACTGGGATCAGCCATAGTGACTACTGCCCACTCCTGCAGGAATGCCCACCAACTCTCTTTGCTTCTCCTGGCTGAAGAGAGTGCCAGCCACAACATGATTCCTTCCCTTCCAGGCTGAGCCCCACCTCACACTCATGGCTGTAGGGCTGTGTCTATGGCTCCTCTCAGCTTTTTTTACTCCTCTCTTCCCTGGTTCCCCAGTTCGCTCCCACTTGCCCACTTTTGTATGTTACAATAAGTGGATCTCTCAGCTGTGTTGATGCGTTGCGCAGGGAGTCCTTTGTTGAATTAGGTATAGCTGTTCTAATGGTTGAAACTTCAAGGGGGAAGACCAAGGGGATCTCTCACACTGCCATTCCTCTGACATCCCTCTGATTGAATTTCATTTTTTGATGGATATTAACTGCCCCCATACATGTGTTGGTGGTTAATGTCCCATACATAAAATTTCAAAATGTGTATTTATGTTTGTAGTCAATTGGATCTCATGGTGATTTGAGTTATACATAATTTCAAAATCAAACTATAACTACACATAGAAAATATTTTCCAAAGCATATTGTTTTCCCCTAATATCACTAGTGTGAGGGAAATAAGAACACCTTCTAAATTCAGATGAGATCTCCACTGTGGTGAGTAGATTACTGAGAGCTAGACACTATAGGAAGAAAGTAGCCTTTTTGTAAGTAGTATGTTACATCACCTTTTAGATTGTTAGAATTTCCAAGTGCTGAAGAAACTTTAATTGAATTTGTGACTAACCTCTATTATTCTCCTAAAACAAACAAACAAAAAACTCTCTTGAAAGTGTTTTCTTTAATTCTGGACCTTTTTATGCTCTCAAAGGGTTTTCTTTTCTCTTGGTTGTTTCTATAAACACATTAAGTTTTTGAGTTATTTTCCTGAATAGGGAATATAAAGCACAATGCTTAGGAACATAATAGATAAGTGCTTATTATTTGTTGCCTCAGTTGATATTTTAAGATATGAAAGTGTTTGGTTTTTTTGGTCTGTTGATGCGTATTTCTACACCCTAGAGCTTCCCTTTATACAAATAGCCCCCTGGCTTTTATACTACTACAGATCAGACTTTACACAAATGTTTTAAATTCTTTACTGCATGCCAAACAAATATGTTTATCTGGCACAGACATAAAACAGTGTCAAAAAGGAAATATCTGGTGATGTTGTTAAGTTAATCTGCCATTCTATAGTTATGCATGTACTTTCCAAAGCCTATTCAATCATAAGTTTAATTTTTTAAAAAATATATTTTATTGATTTTTTACAGAGAGGAAGGGAGAGGGATAGAGAGTTAGAAACATTGATGAGAGAGAAACATCAATCAGCTGCCTCCTGCACACCCCCCACTGGAGATGTACCCGCAACCAAGGCACATGCTCTTGACTGGAATCAAACCTGGGACCCTTGAGTCCGCAGGCTGATGCTCTATCCACTGAGCCAAACCGGTTAGGGCCACAAGTTTAATTTAAAGACATAGTTGACCCCAAGATCCTTTAGCAGAAAATCCCTAAAGTGAAGATCCAACATAAATTAGCCAATAGAATTTACCTGCATTTGTATTAGACCTTAAATATTGAGTTTATCCAGATACTCTAAGAATTTCTGGGAATCTCTGATCTAACATCAAATTAAGGCATTTGCTATCACTATTGAAAATATTCTTCTGAAGCTTTCTAAAAATGTTAATTTCAGAGGAAAAAAATTATTTCAATAGCTTTTGGACATGGCTAGAAGTTTCTCTTTCCTTTTATATAATTGTATCAACCAAGCTATTTCATTTTATATAAGACTAGAGGCCCAGTGCACAGATTCATCGACTGGTGGGGTCCCTTGGCCTGGCCTGCTGCAATTGGGCCAAAACTGGCAGTCCAATATCCCCTGAGGTGTCCTGGATTGTGAGAGGGCAAAGTCCAGGCCAAGGGACCCCACTGGGGCATGAATCCATGCACCAGGCCTCTAGTATGCATATGAGACCTTTGGTTAATCTCTTTTCACCCTCTCCCCTCCCCGCTTCCCTCTGAAATTCATCAGTGTGTTCCATGTTTCCATGCCTGTGGTTTCTGCTCCTGCATTGAGCATCATCCCCCTGGTGGTCAGTGTGTGTCATAGCTACCGAATGGTTGGCCGGTCAGCTGATTGGCCGATTGGCTGGTCGCTTAGGCTTTTATATATATAGATAGAACTGGTAAGAGTTAAAGGTGATCCACTTTGCACCTGATAGCAGGGGAATAAGGGATGGGGCCAGAGACAGCCAGGAGTTAGCAGGTTTCTTTAAAACCAATAGAACCTGAACTAGCTTTTTATACTTAATCCAATTCCCTTTGCACCAGTTTCCTCTGGGAAAGTATCTCTAATAATGCATTTAAAGCAGGACAATAACTTTATCAAATAATTGCCTCTAATTAGAAGGTTCTTAGTATACATAGTTTTCCAATACCTCCTTTCAATACATGTGTATTTCTAGTTGGTCTTTCAGGTGACCCTATTAACAGCATAGCTGAGAATTCACAGTTAGGAATCTTGTTCAGCCAAATTAATTAAGTGCCGTTTTCCTTCTGGGAGGAAATTAGTTGTTTAGATAAATATTTTAATTGAGTGTTTGTTTCTGTTTATTATACACAGAATCCCTTGGCACAATTATACCTTGTACCAGAAACCTCCTTTATGTATTTCTTTCAGATTTTTCAGTCAGCTTTTGAAGGCACCTAAATTTTCTCATCCATAAATAATAATTTCTAGATACTTCTTGGGATTGACTCCAGGCTCACTAGCCTTTGGTTTTTAGGTAATTTCAGGTGACTGGTGATCTCAGGGCGGTCCTGTGTGTAGTTATTCATACAAAATAGGACTCAGATCTTTTTTTTTTTAGTTCCTTGAAGTCTGGTGACCAACATTACTGAGATGAGTTCACCATGATGCCTCAGGAAAGGCCACATCACAGGTACTGCACTAAAAGAAACAAGGTATACAAAGACAGATATGATGTAACCCTTGCCCTCAGCAGATATAAACAACAAATAGGAAGAAGTAGCTGTGGAAGGCATATTAATGTGGGAAGAAAAATATTTCACAGGAGTACTAGTAAACATTATAACTGTGGGGAGGGTGTGGTAACTGCACTCAAAATACATGAAGGATGAGAAATGTAATGGCATGGTGAAGAAATAGCGAAAATCTAATTTGGCTAAAATGCCTTCCCTGGACACCTATGTTTATACAATGATCAATGCAGGTGAAAAGTAAATTTGAATCCCAATCCTGGAAATAAATTTAATTCCTCTATGGGAAGTTTGAGTTTTTACATGCCATGGGAGTCTTATAAGATATCGTAATTTGTTTCTGGTAGCATCAAAGGATAGTTTCCTAAATAATGGCCATATTTGCTTCACCCACCCATCCTTCAATCATTGTATTATTCAAATTAAAAACAAACAAACAAAAATTTGTTAGGAGCCTGTTGCTGTTTTAGTAATATAGTATCAGTTACCTAATCTGACAGATATACTATATTCATTACATGGTATACAAAGATGAATCAGATATGATACTACCATTCATAGTTTAGAAGACAGGATAAA
The DNA here is from genome assembly GCF_028538775.1 of Myotis yumanensis. Classification (NCBI taxonomy): domain Eukaryota; kingdom Metazoa; phylum Chordata; class Mammalia; order Chiroptera; family Vespertilionidae; genus Myotis; species Myotis yumanensis. Next base: position 143,948,925 of record NW_027223754.1, read on the forward strand.
AAAAGTACATAAGTAACCATAGAGTAAATTTCAAGAGAGGTACAAAGAGGACCAAGGAAAGAAAGAATCATGAAATGGTGGCCTAAGCATTAGATTCAAGTAAGTTAGGTTTTTATATTTATTTTAGAGATCATCCTAAAGTGAAAGACATATAGATTTAAAAATGTTTGATTTGAGGGATTCTAGATTAATCTACTACCCGGAAGTACCTGCTAAAAAGCCACAAAAGTTTATTTTTCTATCTTCTTCTTTTTTTTTTTTTGAATGCAGTTTGTTATGGGTCACAAAAGTAGTAGCTCACCAATGTGCTACATTTTATAATACCTTAGTGTAAATTAGTTTATCAGATCACATTTCTCCTAAAAAGTAATTTCATACCAAAAGAGATTAAAATTTTGATAACATAGATGCTAAAAGATCATGTAGATCACAGAGTCAAGAGGAGAAAGGTAATATGGTGAGTGAACCTGAAAGGCTAGTGGGAGGCTGAAAGGCAACAGGACACGGGTCGAGGACCAGGTGTGTAAAACTTAAGAGAAAAGGTTATTGAAGCAGAAAAGGAGGAGGTCCTGGAATTAAACCAAGTCAACCACACTGTTTTGCTTACCACTCACTGGTCCTACTTAGAACAAATATTTGCTGGGCAGGTACCAGTTCAGTTGCTGATTGCTAGCATCTGTTCTGACTGGTCAGTGTTCCTGCAATATCTGTTGTTAACTATACTGGTTCTACTTCAAGCTCACATGGTACCTGTGGTTCATATGGTAACTCCTAATCAATATTTCGGTTCTATTCCAAACTCATTTTAAACTAAATTATTCATGCAAACACCAATGCTTTTTAAAAAACTGCAATCTGTCACTTTGTTTTTTTCTCCTTGAAATTCTCATTTGGTTTGCGGAAATTATACAGTCAAGCTTACTACAGCAACTGGCTTTAGAGTGTCTTAGCCCATACAGTTTTGTTTTTTTTTTTTCTTTCTGGAGACTGGCTCATTTCCTTGTTTCACAGTTCACTGAAACCCTTTGTGGTCAGTGAGTCCCATCCATCTTATTTGGAGTTGACTTCATGAATCTCACACAGTTAGAGCAGGTGATAGGGATAAGTAGAACCTGGAAACAAAGGTCGCACACGGGATAGGCATGCGACACTAAATGCAGATTTGACAAAAATTAAAGGAGACAGTGCGGATGTGATAGATAAGATAAATATAGCACATCCTGTGATCGTGCAAAGAAAATATTTACGGTTTCTGTTGCAGTACAATTATGCTGATGTATGTTTTCAGAATGTCATATTTTTAACAAATTAGCATGTATCAGCATCATTTTAAACATATTTGCTTTCTTGTATGTGTTTATTTGGAGTTAATTTTTTCCCAAACTCATCAAATTTTCCAAACTGCCCCTTCTATATCTTTCAAACTCGATCTTTCCTCTTTTTTATAAGACTATTTTTCTCTTTTCATCTCTCTGACCTGTGTATTTTCTGATTGTACCTCTTTGATTTTGTTTTTATACTTAGCACTTACTTGAGGCATTTAATCTTCAAAGTTCCTGAGAACATTACCTAATTAATCCTCCCCACAGTTTAATAATGAAAATCATTATTTAACTTTCTAGTTTTACATGCAGGAAAAATAAGGTGAAGGTTAAATGACTCACCCCAAGTCACAAAGAGCGAGTTGTGGCCTGCACTGAGGCTCCTGTGCACCATCACTTTGCCCCTATGTCTTCCTTTGGCATCTTCTTCCTGGTGTTCTCTGGTATAAAGCATTCCACTTTAATGTTGTAAATTTTATGTATTCATCTATAATAATACAAACATAATATGTTAATTAGACTGGACAGCTGAATGACCTTCTGGACGTCATTTTGGACATCCTTCTGGACAAAGTCGCGGTAGCGGGGGCCGAAGCAGAGGTGGTTAGGGGCGATCAGGCAGGCAGGCAAGTAGTTAGGGGTGATCAGGCAGGCAGGCAAGTGGTGAGGAGCCAGCGGTCCCGGATTGTGAGAGGGTGCAGGCTGGGCTAAGGAACCCCCTCCCGTGCATGAATTTTGTGTACTGAGCTGCTAGTATTTTAATATCTGACAAGGAACAATGGATTTCTTTTAATAATAGTTTTTCTGTTAACTACATATTTTCCATTTTCTCAGTACTTTTTTTTGACTTATCCTCTTTTGTGTTTACTTGTATTTTTATGTCTTTCACAACCTCTTTTATATTCTTTTTTACCTATTTGCTATATTACTTTAATATAAGACTTACTTAGCCACTTGATGATTATAATGGAAAAAAGCAACAGTATAATAATCATAGATTTAGATTGAGTACTGACTTTTCCCTTTGCTTTATATACATTGGTCAAATAAATGAATGCATCAGATACAGAACATCTTTATTTATATGTTAGAAAATAGAATATATATTCACTGGACTGCTGTAAGGACGAAAGAGATAGCACATACAAGGTGGGGCAAAAGTAAGCTTACAGTTGTAAGCAAAACAGAGTTCATTCTTTTATTATTACCTATTAGTCATTGTGTTATTTTCCATATGAACAACTGTAAGCCTACTTTTGCCTCACACTCTATAAAATTTACAGCACAGCACAGCACCTACACATTAGTTGATTTAATTCTTCTTTCACTAATAAACGTACTATACTTTAAAAATATTAAAACGTTAAGATCTTAACTATACAATTTTTATGATTTTTGACAAATTTAAACACCAGGGTAACCATTATCTGGCTCAAGATATAGGACTTTTCTATTGTCCCGGAAGGTTTCCTAATGACTGTTTCCAGTCAATACCTCCCCCAAGGTAAGTGGTCAGATTATCGTCATTCATTAGTGTTGGCTATTTCAGAACTTCACAAAAATGGAATCCTTCAGAATGTATGCTGTTGCATCAACCTTCCTTCACTCATCACCAATCATTCCCTCTTGATAGAACAAGCATTGAATCTTCTTTTGAAGACAGAATAGTCTTTGAGTTTTCTAGGGTTTAATGAAAACTGTTTTTGTGTGTGAAAATGAAAAAGAATGCTGAACAAATTAAAACAGACAAATATTTTCTTTAAAGTCATGGAAGAGGTTTGAGGGCAAAGCATATTGAAAATGGGGGGGGGGGATATTTTTATGTTTGTTAAAAATAGATATGAAATAATTTGAGAAAAAATGACAGAGAATGACAATGCAAATTTGTGTTTGCTTATTAGATATATGTCAGAGATTAAAAGAAAAAAAGATCTGAAACCACTTATCTGGAGTTCAAGTTCCTCCTGAGGAGAAATCGTCAGAATTTCTGTTACATCTCCTCTCACTTTCCATTCCTGAGAACATATTTTCCTTTGAACAGGAAATACTCAGAATAAATAACTATTATTTTACTAGCTGTCACTGCAAAATAAAGTGCACTTCAGATGTTTTCTTTAACACAGTTACTTCAACCTTTCTTTTCCACTTGTCATTTATCAACCACTCACTTTAGAGAGTGCTGAAATATGAGTGTGATTTTTTAAAAAAATAGGGTAAACATATACGTCATAAAGAGAAGTTTGACACAGTGTATATAACTGATTGAATTTAGACTTACTAGTCTGGTAATAGCACAGTGGACCAAGCTGCTGATTTCAGCTAACTTAACTACAAAATGAAGTCAGATATTGTTGATATTATTGATTTCTCAATTAACAGACTAAAAAAATGGGAATAAAATTACATGTCCACAGTACTGTCATCCTATAATTTGAGAGATGTACATCATACAACCTATCTGCCTATCTATAATAGATAAATGGTAAATATGTAGGAAACTAATATATTGATTGATATGTAGATAGATGATAGACAGAAATTGAAAGAAAAATATGAAAAGAAAGTTTCCAGTAGGCACTTCTCTTAGTAACTATATTTACATTGACACAATAATATTTAAAAAATTGCTTTCATTGATTCCTAAAAATTCCTTGAGTATACATAACATTCTAAGATGCTATGCTCAAACATGAGTTAACAATAGGAAACTGACTGGAGATAATCCATATCCACATGTCTTACTTTTCTGCCTGGTTTTGGAGTAGTTGCTGTGTGTGTGTGTGTGTGTGTGTGTGTGTGTGTGCGAGAGCGTGCGCACGCACCTGCGCACACACGCGTCCATCTTGTTCATAAATACAACCCTCAGATACAAAATGTGAGAAGTTATAACCATGGAAAGAAATAGACAATTCTGTTGTTAGTTAAGGCGAGAATACTAATAAATTTTCAAAAATACCACTGTCTTAGTTCAAGTTCCCGAAAAACAGACCATGAGATGGGATTAATGTGCAAATGATTTACTAAGGAAAGTGCTCCCAGGAGAAACCAGTAAGGGAGTGGAGAAAGCAAGACATAGAAAGAGAATCTAAGCAAGAGTTTGATTCCAATTCCAGTCCCCAGGCTAACCCAGCAGGGGAGCCCTTGGTATAAATTATATCTCAGTTTGCCCACCTTCAGGCAATGGAATTGAGCCTTCATTTTCTGGCACCAGTCTACCACTACCTGAGAGCTGCCTCAAGGGATGTAAATAAACTCTCAACCACTTTCATCTTTCTGGAATCTCCAAGGGTAGTCGGCTGAGCTATCCATGATCCCAAAGTAAGAGCACCAGCAAATAGAAAAAAGAAAAAGAGAAAAATTCACTCCATGAGATTGCTCCTGCCCCTGGGCATTAGCATAAATTTAATATGTTTCAGCTACTTAGGTTGGTCATAAGACAAAGAAATATATAAACAAGAATGTGTGGAATAAGGCAAATGTGTATGGAATAAAAGTGGATACATCTATTCATTCTCAGAAATAGATAAGAGTGAGCAAGCCCAGAAAAGTAATTACATTCCTTGGTTTGGAGTTTAGCAAGGAAAAAAACAAAGGCACTTTAGTCTAGATGTTGAAGCTTTCAGTTTTTCCCAAGAAATAGTTATTGATCCTGTGAATTTTGTAGGAAAAAATCGTTAACCCTTTGCAAAGCCATTAGAAGCAAAGCACACAGAAACTAAGAATAGATGTGTGGAATCTATAAAAGGAATCCAAGGGGATCTAGGCAGGGCATTAATAGTGCTCCATACAACTCTCAGATTTGGAGAGAAGCAGACAGAGGCTGTTCAATAGGCATCCCGGGGTGCTGGGTAAGCGCTGGCAATATCTGCTAAAGTGAACCCCGTCTGTTCCACCAACTCATCTCAGAGAAAAGAGCAATAACTTCAGTTGTTCACCACTTAGCTCTGTGCCATCTTAGGATGAAAACAGAAAGAAATGGTAAAATAATCATAATGATATGATAAGTATGCCAATAATAACAACTTCATGGAAGTAAGACAAAAAGAAAATGCTGAAATGAAGAGGCCACAGGAGCTCAGTTGAGTCTACCCCTCCAACCTGGCCTGTGGACTGCTAACGATCTGGTGAAAACTTCCTGTTTACAGACATGTGACAAAGTTCACAAGCAGCTACTATAGGAGATAGGTGCAATGAAAGAATATACCACTATCTACCACTAGTAAGTGAGAATCAACCCAACAATGTGATTCTTTCATATCTATTAATGTTATAGAGAATATAGGAGGAGGAGAGTTTTTTACAAAATTAATGTGAATGGCTGCATATGCATAACTATTTAAAATGAAAGATGATGTACTTAAATTTATGATGTAAGAACTAGAGGAAAATTTACTGGGAAGAGAATGAAGTTTGAATTTCAGTGCCCTTCCTGGTTTGGTATCATTTAGTTTCCTGGGAGGAACCTCAACAATGTGTTCACATAATTATATATTTTTGTTAAATTTGTAAAAATAAGATGCTTTTACTCAGTTGGTTGAGGATAGCATCTCAATGATTAAGTCTACTCCCCCCATCACCCACCCTTTCTGACTGGGAACATTGGAATGAGCAGGTGCATTTTAGGATCTGGCTAAGGTACAGTAGGAATAGGGGCACATTTTGTTTGCATTGATTAGGAACTATGATATGAATTGCAGCCAGTAACCTGTATAATTCAATTATTATCATCCACTCTGGTATAAGAATAACTTCCAGAAAAACTCCTACCCTAGTGGTACTCTATTTTGGAAGTATGTGGTTTACTGGAGGATAAACAAGATTTGAAATGTTTGTGTGTTTTTTAAATATATTTTATTGATTTTTTACAGAGAGGAAGGGAGAGTGATAGAGAGTTAGAAACATCGATGAGAGAGAAACATAGAGTTAGCTGCCTCCTGCATACTCCCCACTGGGGACATGCCCGCAACCAAGGTACATGCCCCTGACCAGAATCAAACCTGGGACCCTTTAGCCTGCAGGCCGACACTGTATCCACTGAGCCAAACCGGTTAGGGCTGAAATGTTTGAGGCAAAAAGCTGATATATGAATATTTCAAATTGGTAAACTGACAAAAGTGTAAGTGAATAATTTATTTCACGTCTACTTCTTGTTAAAGCTATCAACAATAAACATTAATTTAAATCAACCATGCTAAAGAAATGTCAATTGATATTTTCTTGTTTCTAAAAATTGCAAAATTGTCATTATATAAAGAGGTAATCAAAAATATTTATCAAAAATGTATGGAAAATGTATTATAGTAGTATGTTAGGCAATTAAAAGAAAAAAGTTATATTTCTGGATTTCATGATACATTTTTTAGCCTTTTGAGTATTAGATTTATTCAAGTTCTTTTTTGATTCATATATATATTTTATTGATTATATATAAAAATATATTAAAACATATATGTTATTGATTTTTTACAGAGAGGGAGGGAGAGGGATAGAGAGTTAGAAATATCAATGAGAGGGAAACACCGATCAGCTGCCTCCTGCACCGCCCCCCCCCCCCCCCACTGGGGATGTGCCCGCAACCAAGGTACATGCCCTTGACTGGAATCAAACCTGGGACCCTTGAGTCCACAGGCCGACGCTCTATCCACTGAGCCAAACCAGTTAGGGCCATATATTCTTTTTTATTATTTTTTTTATTTTTTATTTTTTAAAAAATATATTTTATTGATTTTTTACAGAGAGGAAGGGAGAGAGACAGAGAGTTAGAAACATCGATGAGAGAGAAACATAGATCAGCTGCCTCCTGCACATCCCCCACTGGGGATGTGCCCGCAACCCAGGTACATGCCCTTGACCGGAATCGAACCTGGGACCCTTCAGTCCGCAGGCCGACGCTCTATCCACTGAGCCAAACTGGCTTCGGCCATATATCCTTTTTTAATACGTAATTATGTATTTCCAAGTTTGGACAAATCTTTATAGGAAGAAAATACCTTAATAAGACAATACAACAAGTAGGAACAAGACAAGAAAATTCAAATACTGCATTTCTGAGAAGGAGAAGTCAATATTATGAAAAGGTCAATTCAACTTGAATTTAGTTATAAGTTAATGTCATCTCAACTAAAATACCACAATAATTTCAATTCAACAAAAATATATTAAATTATTTTTTAAAATTAAATATTAAATCATCCATGGACATAACCAAAACTCCTTGAGGCATGGCTAGGTCTAGGACTTCAGTGGACTTGATATAAACTATTATTTTTCCCCATTTTTCACTATGTTTTTGTATATATTTCTTTAACTTTTATTTTCACTATATGCCTCTTATGTTTAAAGAAGACAGTATTAATCAATTACAGCAAAAATTATTCAAACTGCTTCTAATTTCAGGAGAATAAACTCTTCTAATGCCAATATATCATGTCTCAGGAAGGACTCTAATTGCTCTCAATTCAATCTCTAGCATATCTAGAAAAAAATCATAATCAAGGGTTTAAATATTCTAAGTGACTGACTTGGATCACTGCTCACCTTTGTGTTGGAGATGGGTGTACCAAGAGTGACATTCTACTAAACAATTTTGATATTCTGGTTGGCATTCTTGAGTCACAACTCACCATGTGTTAAATATTGGGTACTATCAGTGACCTAAAACATGGTGGTGTGATAGGTTTCTCAGAGACAAGTATACTAGGTAGACCAAGAACATAAACTATTTCATTGAACTTAGAATGCCATCAGTGAGAAGAAACAGTTTTAATGTAACACTAAGAAAGAAAAAAATGCAGGGAGATTCAAAATGGCGGCAGAGTAGGAGGCTGCTGCACAGACATGCTCCCAGGAACAGGCTGGAATTACAACTGAAATACAGAAAGGCTTCCTGAATAATCAATGGAAAACTCACAGGAGAGAACCCTGATACCCAAGGACAGAAGGTGGAGACTACATAGAAACTGGTAGGAGGGGCAGAGGCACAAAAGCCCTGGCCAGACGCCCACAGACAGCAACTGAAGTCCCAGAGAGAGATCTCAACTGTGTGTGAGAGGGGGGTGCGGGGCGGGGGGGGGTGCCACTGAGAACTCTGAGATCTAATCCTGAAACTGGGCTCCCCAGCAGAGAGCTTCAAACTGAGGAGGTATCCACATAACATCCAGCTGTGAAAAGCAGTGGGGTGCTGTCTGCCAGGGAGTGGCAGCTGAAAGTTCAAAGTTCGGGCACCCTCTTAAAGGGCCAGCACACAAAAATTCCCTGTGGAACCACCCACCTTGCGCTCTGGCAGAGGGAGGGTGAAGTGGATTGGAGCTGTGAGAATAGAACCCAGGACTGGAGACTCAGGGGATAGAGCTCAGAAGGCAGACACCCCAAGTTTCCTGGGCTGAGTCATTCCCCCACACAGCAGAGGACATCTTTCCCACTTAGACATCTGCCTTGTCTCAGGGGAAAACAGTCAATGCACCCTATTGGAAAACACCTTGCCCTGAGGCCACTTAAGAAATTAAAAGTGACAATTAGCCTCAGGGAGAAGCAACTGCCCCACCCCATGGAAAAAACTCTCATCACACCTAAGGATGATTGCCTGAGGGCAATTCAAGTCTGAATCCTATTAAGTCTGTAGACAGAAGCAGTCTCTGGAGGCTTTGAGTCTTTGCCTGATCCAATTAGTCAGAAACAGCCTTTAACACTGTCCTACACTAGAGATTGAGAGGTATAGAGGATCTACCTAAAATATAATCACAAGCCCAAGCAGACAACCAAAATGAGGAAAGAAAGAAACAACCCCCAAATGAAAGAACTAGCAAATTCTCCAGAAGAAGAGATAAATGAAGCAGAGATAAGAAATTTATCTGAAACAGAGTTCAGAGTAATGGTGTTAAAAATGCTCAACAGTATGAAAAAAGATATAGTAACTATGAAAAAAGAACAGTCTGAGATAAAGAATGACATAACACAAATAAAGAACACATTGGAAGGAATACACAGCATACTAGGGGAAGTTGAGGATTGAGTCAGTGAATTAGAAGACAGAGTTAAAAATATCACTCAATTAGAGAACCAAAATGAAAAGAAACAATTAAAAAACAGGAGGACAGCTTAAGGGAGCTGTCGAATAATGTGAAATGAACAATATTAGAATAGTAGGTGTGCCAGAAGAGGCAGAAAGGAAGAAAGGAATAGAGAAGGTGTTTGAATAAATAATGGTAGAAAACTTCCATAACCTGGTAAAACAGCGGTTCTCAACCTGTGGGTCGCGACCTCTTTGGGGGTCGAATGACCCTTTCACAGGGGTCGCCTAAGACCATCGGAGAACACATATATAATTACATATTGTTTTTGTGATTAATCACCATGCTTTAATTATGTTCAATTTGTAAAAATGAAATTGGGGGTCACCACAACATGAGGAACTGTATTAAAGGGTCGCGGCATTAGGAAGGTTGAGGAAAAAGTCACACAAGTTCAGGAGGCACAGAGAACCCCAAAGAAGAAGAACCCAAACAGACCCATGCCCAGACACATCATAAGTAAATTCCAAAAATTAAAGACAAAGAGAGAATCTTAAAGGCAGCAATAGAAAAGAAAACTGTTACCTACAAAGGAGTTCCCATAAGGCTGACACCTTATTTCTCATCAGAAACTCTACAAGCCAGAAGGGAATGGCTTGAAGGACTCAAGGTAATGGAAAGCAAGGATCTGAGACCAAGATTACTACATCCAGCAAGGCTATCACTCAAAATATATGGTCAAATAAAGAGCTTCCCAGACAAAAAAAAAAAGCTAAAGGAGTTCATCACCACCAAGCCAGCATTACAAGAAATGCTAAAGGGATTGGTATAAGGGATTGCTGTGAAGAAGAAAGAGAGATAAACCTAGCGATAGAGCATACAGAATTAAAATGGCTATAAATAAGTACCTCTCAATAATAACCCTAAATGTAAATGGGTTAAATGCTCCAATCAAAAGGCATAGGGTAGCTGAATGGATACAAAAACATGACTCAACTGTATGCTGTCTACAAGAGACCTATCTCAAAACAAAAGACACACAGGATGAAAGTGAAGGGATGGGAAAAAAATTTCCATGCAAATGGAAAAGAAAAACAAAAGCTGGAATAGCAATACTCATATCCAACAAAATAGACTTTAAAAGCATCATGTTAAGCGAAATAAGCCAGTCGGCAAAAGATAAATATCATATGATCTCACTTATTTGTGGAATATAATGAACAACACAAACTGATGAACAAAAATAGAGCCAAAGGAAAAAAAATATTCTAGAATATAATAGAAATCTTGTTATTTGCAGAGTTTTAATATTTCCTACAATTTTTGTGCTATCATACTATGTTACTACAGTTTTGGTAATAGTATTATACTTAAAATCTTTTGATTCTTTTTTTAAATATATTTTTATTGATTTTTTACAGAGAGGAAGGGAGAGAGATATAGAGTCAGAAACATCGATGAGAGAGAAACATCGATCAGCTGCCTCCTGCACACCCCCTACTGGGGATGTGCCCGCAACCAAGGTACATGCCCTTGACCAGAATCGAACCTGGGACCTTTCAGTCCACAGGCCGACGCTCTATCCACTGAGCCAAACCAGTCAGGGCAAATCTTTTTATTCTTAAAATATTAATGTTTATTGCATATAATATTATTATCTGTAAGATCATTTTTCTTGAATAATTGGTGTCTATTGCATGTAACACCATATTTAAAATCATTTTTCTTGAGATATTAATGTTTATTGCACGTAACATTACTATATTTAAGATCTTTTTTTCTTGAAATATTAAGGTTTGTTGCATGTAACATTAAAAACAAAAGGGAAAAATAATAACATATAAACTCCTTGAAATCAGGGACTATGACCTATTTAACTTCCTTATAAATTTACTGTACAGCCCTAGCTGGTTTGGCTTGGTGGATAGAGCATGGGCCTGTGGACTGAAGGGTCCTGGGTTCGATTCTGGTCAAGGGCACATGCCTGGGTTGTGGGCTCAATTCCCATTAGGGGGCATGCAGAAGGCAGTCAATCAATGATTCTCTCTCATCATTTATGTTTCTCTCTCTCTCTCTCCCTCTCCCTTCCTCTCTGAAATCAATAAAAATATATTTTTTAAAAATTTACTGTACATTATACATAGCAGGTATTCAAAAATATATCATTGACTTGTTTTCTCATTGAATTTGTGATAAATCAGTAGCCACACAGACAATATAATACATATCATCTGTATTATACAACAGGATGTACAAACTTTCCTGTTCTCTCTCATACCTATCTGACACCATACATAATTATTAGAATATTATTGACTATATTTCCTATGCTATACTTGACACCCCCATGACTACACTACTAATTTGTACTTCTAAATCCTTTCACCTTTTTCACCCTCACAACCTCCCTCCCATCTGGCCCCTCCCATCTGGCATCCGTCCAAAAGTTCTATCTATGGGTTTGTGTCTATTTTGCTTGTTTATTTATTTTGATTTTTAGATTAAATTATTGATAGATATGTATTTATTGTCATTTTATCATTTATATTTTTCCTTTTTTTTCTTATTCTTTTTAAAGAATACCCTTTAACTTTTCATGTAATGTTGGTTTGATTGTGATGAAATCCTTTAGCTTTTTCTTGTCTAACCTTCAATTCTAACTGATGGCTTTTCTGGGTAGAGTAATCTTGGTTATAGGTCCTTGCTTTTCATCCCTTTGAATGTTTCTTGTCACTTCATTCTGGCTTACAAAGTTTCTGTTAAGAAATCAGCTGACAGTCTTTTATTGATTTCTAGAGAGGGAGGAAGTGAGAAAAAAAGAGAAAAACATTGATCTGATAGTGAAGCATGGATAGACTGTCTCCTGTGCCTGCCTCTACCTCCTACTAAGGATGGAGCAATTCGGGCATGTGCCCTGACCTGGAATGAACCAGCAACCCCTCGGTGCATGGGATAATGCCCAACCAACTGAGCCACACCAACCAGGTCAGTTTTAATAAATTTTAAAGGCTCTAAAACATTTCATTCTAGCTATCAAATTTATTAGCATACCTTTAAAATAATATTCTGTTATTAAAATTATAATATCTATGATATCTGAAAAAAAGAAAGAAAAAAATGCTGCTAGTGAAACTGTTTAATTTTCTATCATGTATACTTTATTTTGTGTTCATTGAGATTCTTTAGTATAATGTTATGCTTTTGTTTACCTTAAAAAGAAAATATAGGTACAATATGTTGGTTAAAGTGCCATTAAAACATTTTCATATTCAGTGTCCAAATCTTCTGAAATTCTTCAACTCTGTGTGTGTGTGCACACGCACGTGGGTGTATTTCTACACACTATCCTTTCTGCCAGTGAGAGTTTTTGTACTACCGCATTTCTTAAAAGCACTCTCCCTATGTGCCCAGGTTTTCTTCCAAGCTAGTTAAAATCATTCTGTAAGTTTTGATGCAATGTGAAGACAAATGAGTACTTTTTAACTCCCACTTGAAAAATAACAATTGAAAGATGAATCCCAAATTCATAAATGTTAACAAAATGACAAATTTTGAATTTTAGCATCCATAAACTTATTATACCAATTTAATATATACTATGTAAGTGATTGTTCTTTGGTTGTCTCGATGTATTTTGTTTTAGTGAATAGTTAAAATGTATATGTGCATATATACATATATCTCTTTTTATTAATATTTCCCATTAAATTTATTTTCGCTAGGTTTAGTTTTTATCTCTAAGGTTCGGGAATCTAATTCCAATAGTTGGGCAGAGATTATTTAAGTGGTAAATAATATTGAACTGATAAGAGAACATAAGATAATAAATGACCAGACTCCAACATTGTACTTTTAAAACATTTAGCTACAGTGAATTTAGTTACATGATTTTCTATATGAATTGTGAAACATTGATTTACATCCTGAAGTAGGCATAATACTGTCCTCCCAAATATGTCTACCTCCTAATCTCTGGAACCTATTAATATGTTATGGTACATGGGAAATGAAGGTTGCAGATGAAAATAAAGTTGTTAATCAGCTGAACTTGGGATGTGGACATTCTTCTTAATTATTCAGATGTGTCCCTGTCTAACTACAAGGGTCCCTGTAAGTGACTGAGGGGCACAGGACAGTCAGTATCAGAAGGATGCAGTGTAAAAAGAACTCAACTGGTCATTGCTGGCTTTCATCTGGGAAAAAGACCACTAGTCAAGGAATGCGGTAGCCTACAGGGTTCTCAACCTTCCGGCCCTTTAAATACAGTTCCTCATGTTGTGACCCAACCATAAAATTATTTTCATTGCTACTTCATAACTGTAATGTTGCTACTGTTATGAATCGTAATGTAAATATCTGATATGCAGGATGGTCTTAGGCGACCCCTGTGAAAGGGTCGTTCGACCGCCAAAGGGGTCACGACTCACAGGTTGAGAACCGCTGTCTTAGAAGGTGGATTAGGTAAGAAAACAGATTCTCCCCTAGAGCTTCTGCAAGGCATACAGCCATGTCCACAACTTGCTTTTATTCTGGAAAGTACAATTCAGATTTCTGACCTTCAGAATTATAAGATAATAAAGTTATGTTGTTGAAATCCACTAAATCTGTGAAAATTTGGTACAGCAGGAATATAAAATAAATATAATTCCTTAGCCAACTCTTCCTGTTTTCAAAAAGAATGATAATAATTAGTAGACATCTATAGTCATAAAACCAAGATTTTTCACAATTTTATATTTCTAGAAAAGTACCGCAATGTAACAAAGGCTAGTAAGCCTGGCTTGATTTTTTTCCTCTAAGATTTTAAAGGAAAAAAGTGCCTATCTTAATCCTGGGCTAACTAGAGTCATTATTATGATTGAAAGGGAGGGAAACACTCAAATCTTTCTGAGAGTATCCTTGATTGGATAAATCACAGGTTAGTTAATCTGTCAGGCTACCTTTCCAGAGAATCAAGGATCTTATTACCAAGAATCTGTTCGGCAACAACCATTGCCAGTAATCAAACACAAGACACTTTCTGACAGTGGTCATTAATAATACGGATTTATTTATTGGTCTGTAAAATTGCCAGAGTATGTGTTTCCCATTGCAATACCATCTTTTAAATGAATAAACACAAAAGCTACTCATCGCAAATAGTGTCATTAAGCATCATAAAATTTGTAATAATTTGTTGATGACTTTCCACTGTCCTTAAAAATGAATTTAGCTTGTAACCTCCAGCTTATAAGAAAAAAGAGAGAAAGGAACATGAGGCTAAGAGTAAAGAAATGTGGCATTCTTTCTCCAAAAAGCTTCATATCTATATCTTGTCAAAGGTGATGGGAATCTGGGAATATGCTAAACAACAGAAATAGTTAATTCAAACAGGAAAGCAATTGTCTCACTGGAAGTTAACATCTACCTCTTCTCTCATTAGCAGTTCTGTCTCATCACAATGATATGTACTACTCTCAGACTCAAAGATAATGTGAGACCAGCCATCATTAGCTCATATACTCTAAAATGTTCACTGACCAATTGCAGCCATAAATAGCAATATAAATCCTAGAAGGGGCAAGGGTTAGGGGTTAGGGACGTGGGTCCAGGAAAAAATATGCAGAAATATGTACTTCCTAGCAAATGTTTCTCTAGTTATTCAAAACATAGCCCTAACTCTCTACCTTGTTTCCCAGCTCACTAAGTATGATTTTACTCAACAGCAAAGACTAATAAAGCAGAACCTTTTGATGAACTCTATATTTCTGTGAATGCCTTTGGCATTTCTCAGTAGCCAGTTACTATAACAATGGTAGAGTCATAATGAGCAATCTTAGAGGGGCTAAAATGGGTATTTCTTTTTATTATTATTATTATTATAGCAGGTCAATTAAGGGAAAATATAGGGCTATAACTTTCACAGATTTACTATAAAATCTTGTAGAAGGTCACTTTGTTTTATCTTATGTAGAAATTCATTGGGTATAACATAATCTGTTATAGCACAGGTAATAGGAGTTGTCTAGAAGGAAATTGTTTCATTAAAAAGCCTTTAAAATGTTGGGGAGGGGAAGGTAAGCTGTTGTGTGGTAATATTGCCAAAACATAGTCACAAATGTAATACCTGAATATACTATAACTCAGATATCTTATCTAATAAAAGAGTAATATGCATATTGACCATCACTCCAACACACAAGATGGCCACCCCATGTGGTCAAAGATGGCCTGCAGGGGAGGGCAATTGTGGATGATATGGCCAGCAGGGGAGGGCAGTTGGGAGGGACCAGGCCTGAAATGGAAGACAGTTGGGGGGGACCCAGGCCTGCAGGGGAGGGCAGTTAGGGGTGACCAGGCCTGCAGGGGAGGGCAGTTGGGGGTGACCAGGCCTGAAGGGGAGGACAGTTGGGGGGAACCAGGCCTGCAGGGGAGGGCAGTGAGGGGTGACCAGGCTGGCAGGGGAGGGCAGTTAGGGGCAAGCAGGCCGGCAGGAGAGCAGTTAGGTGTCGATCAGGCTGGCAGGGGAGTGGTTAGGGGCAATCAGGCAGGCAGGCAGGTGAACGGTTGGGAGCCAGCAGTCCTGGATTGTAAGAGGGCAGTCAGACATCCCTCAAGGGGTCCAAGATTGGAGAGGGTGCAGGCTGGGCTGAGGGACACACACCCTGCCCGGTGAACAAATTTTGTGCACTGGGCCTCTAGTATATATCCATTCATCTTCTCTCACTAGCAGAGTATATACATATATAGATACCCAAACTATATGTGTTTGCATATTTTTAAATCACTCTAGAAGTTCAATTGGGATTACTTAATAGGCACATTAAAACTCTAAGCAGCAATGTTATTTAGCAGAAGCGTGAAAGTTTTCCTTCTGCATAATTTCAGTTTTGTTCCTTAATCCTTCACTCTGCCTTTGAGAAAACATTCCATTATTCTTCTGATGTGTTGTATCACTGATAGTCCAGTGTTGTCATGCAATAATGAGGGGCTTCATTCCCAGGGCCCAGCTGAGTTTGCCTTCCTGAGGCAACAGTTCCTGTGAGCGCTGAAGTCTTTCCTCTGTCTCTTCCTATCACCACTCTGTTTTCTCAAAACCAACCAGCCATGTGTTCCAATTCCATAAAACATTTTTCTATGTTAGGTGGAAAGCTAATTCCAGATCTTATTCCAAGTTTTAGTAGTGGTTGATAACAGCTTACTGTTCTACCTGTTCCTGGGAAATATCTAGGTAAATAATACCAGTGCTCTGCTAGATACATGATGATGATAATAGAAAGTAATAGTAAAAATAATAGCTAAAATTATGGTGTCTGCATTCCCAAGTACTCTGCTAAGGACAGTGCTTTTATTTTCACCTGTGTCTCTTATACCTCCCTAACAAGGAGTCACTTTTATTTATCCCATCAGTCTTACAGGGGAAACAGCAGAGGCTCGGGTAATTTAAGCAATTTGTTTAAAATCATTCACTTTAAGCATATTGGTCTCAGAATGAGAACCCAGACATCTGATTCCACTGCTTTAGAATTTAATCAACATGTTATATTTAATTGCATATGTCCATTACTGTGTCAATTTGGTGATGGAGATTCTAAGACAGGTAGGTTGTTAACATAAATGTATACCACATATTATATTGGGTATTGTCCTGTAGACTAGGCGGGAGCTCAATATTCAATAAGTTTTAACTTTTGTTATTAATTGTAAATGAGCCAAGATATTTGTGCAGAATCAGTTATACATGAAAATACTCTCTGTTACTTTAAAATTAGTTCAACCCAAACATACTGCAAGCAATAGATAATCCATAGTTAATGATGAGTAGTACTATCTGATTGCACATTCTGATTTCCTGACAATTGTCCAGCTTTCTGATTTTGAAAAGAATTTACCTTTCTATTTAGTTAGACAATGTGTGGAAAAGCATTTTGCACCTCAATTTCTCAGCTCTTTCCACCTGCTGGAAGTGTAGTTTTTAGGGGCATATGTGAAATTTTGGACTTGATTCTCATTATCACCTGCTAATTACCTACTGTGAAGAAGGGTTACCTGATAATGACACATTGTAAAACATTGATCAAAACTTTCCTTGCACACTGTGTGAACATTTTTGTTTTTAGTGACTAGGCTGTCATCAATGGGGAAACATTTTAGGGACAACTTATTTCAGGAAATCTCCATTGCTTCTCCATATGGAGGATGAGGAAAAGAAATCATCTTCAAATGGAATCCCTAATAATATGAAGTAATTATATAATCATAGCCTTGGAAAAGATGTACAGATTAAATGGTCATCAGACTTTCTCTGTGTGGTATTCATATTTATCACATGTTGCATATATTTATGCCTAAATTAGTATCTATATACATATATGTATAAATAAACAAGTTTGTGCCTAAGACTGTTGTACTAGAGCATGCTTTCATATCTTGTGGGTATTTGACTCCAAAGCTGGTAGCAACTATAGGAAATTCCACTCTATTTTTAAAATTAAAAAGATAGAGTACAATGAATGTGGATCAAAATGTAAAGACTTGTCGATAATTTTACTTGAAAATGTGACAATAAGACCACACTTAAAACTGGATTAACAGAGTTTCAAATGGCAAATCTTACATTGGCTAAAATTCATTCTTAAGGGTAATATGGTGGTTAAATTCTAAAGTTCTGGAATCAGAAGTTTGGCTTCCCATTCTGAATCCTACATTCTCAAACTGGGTGATTTGGGGCAAATTGCTTAAACTACCTGAGCCTGTTGTTTTCCCTGTGAGTCTGATGGAGTGAATAAAAATGAATCTCTTATAGGGAGATGCAAGATTGCATGTATAAGTAAGTCATATGGTATTTGTATTTCTCTCCCTCACTCATTTCACTTAGCATAATACTCACCAGGTCCATTTATCCTGTTGCAAGAGGTAAGATTTTCTTTTTGTGACCAAATAATATTCCACTTTGTAAGTATACCGCAGCTTCTTTTATCCACTATACTGATGGACAGTTGAGCTACTTCCAAATCTTGGCTGTTATAAATAATGCTGCAATAAACATAGGGGTGTATTGTAAAATCCGGGGTGCAAGCCGCTGTCACAAAGAACCAAGAGACGCTTTCTATGCAAATGCAAGGGGTTTATTTAGCTTCCAACATGTTGGGGCCCACAACTCACTCTGAATGTAGCAGAGCAGCGGCCGTGAGCCCCGACTAAGGGTTCAGGCATAGGTTATATATTTTTTCTAGCTAACGGGGGGAGCAAACGGGGGAAGCAAAGGGGTCACTCTTCTGGGAATCTTGGCGCCGTTGTGAATTAATGCCTGTCCACTTTCTTATCAGGTTGCTTGCTTTTCAGTTTACTCCCGGGCTGCAGCCATCTCCGTAACCTCCCTGGCTGCAGCTGTGTCCCATAAAAGTTGATTGTTCCATCTCCCCCTCCTAACCTTCCTGATTGCTCTGGTGCTTGTTAAATGTAACACTCTGGTAACGCTTTGATGCCGTTTGTTCCTTGACCTCTCTGACCTGATTATATTGGCGCCTCTCAGTATATATTTTTTCAAAGTAGCATTTTGAGTTTCTTTGGATAAATTCCCAGAAGTGGAATCAGTGAGTCATAAGGCATTTCTGTTTTTAATTTTTTGAGGAAACTCCATACTGTTTTCCACAGTGGCTGCACCAATCTGCATTCCATCCAACAGTGCGTGAGGGTTCCCTTTGCTCCACATTCTCACCAGCACTTGTTTGTTGATTTATTGATGATAGCCATTCTGGCTGGTGTAAGGTGATATATCATTGTGGTTTTAATTTGTATTTTTCTGATGATTAGTGACCTAGAGCATCTTTTCATGTGTCCATTGGCCATCTGTGTGTCCTCTTTGAAGAACTGTCTATACAAGTCCTTTGTCTATATTTTTATTGGATTGTTTTTTTAGTGAGTTTTATAAGTTCTCTATAAGTTTTGCATATTAACCCCTTACCAGATATATCATTGGTGAATATATTTTCCCATTAAGTGAGTTGTCTTTTCATTTTGTTGATGGTTTCCTTAGCAAAAACTTTTTAATTTGATGTAGTCCCATTTTTTTTTTCTTGCTTCCCTTGACTGTTAGAGACAAATCAGAAAAAAAAAAATGCTGCTACAAGAAATGTCTGAGATTTTACTGCCTATGTTTTCCTTTAGGATTTTTATGGCCTCAAGTCTTACATTTAAGTTTTTAATGCATCTTGAGTCTATTCTTGTGTATGGTACAAGAAGTTGGTTTAATTTCATATTTTTTTCTCATATTTGTCCAATTTCTCCAACACCATTTATTGAATAGACTATCTTTACCCCATTGTATGTTCTTGCCTCCTTTGTTGAATATTAATTGACCATAAAGGCATGGGTTTATTTTTTGATGCTCTATTCTGTTCCATTGAGTTACATGTCTATTTTTACACCAGTACCCTGCTGTTTTGATGACTATGACCTTGCAGTATGGTTTTATATCAGGTAGCATGATTCCTCCAATTTTGTTCTTCTTTCTCAAGATTGCCATGGCTATTTAGGGTATTTTGTGGGTCTATATAAATTGCTGGAATATTTGTTCTAGTTCTGTGAAATACAACATTGGTATTTTGATAAAAATTGCATTGAACTTATAGATTGTTTTGGCTAGTGTGAACATTTTAATGATGTTAATTCTTCTTATCCATTAACACTAAGTATATGCTTTCACTTATGTGTATCTTCTTCATTTTTTTCTTCAGTGTCTTATAATTTCCTGAGTGAAAGTCTAATGAAAAAAATTAAACTAAAAAAAGTAGAAACAGACTCAGAGATACAGAAAACAAATGGCAGTTATTAAAGTGGATGGGGGGTTGGGGGACTGGGTAAAAACATGAAGAGATTAAGTAAAACAAAAAAAAACTTATAGATACAGACAACAATATGGTGATTACCAGAAGGAAAATGGGGTGAGGGGTGTAGAAGAAAGTATAGGGGGAATAAATGGTGATAGTAGGAGACTTGACTTTAGCTGGTGGACACACAGTATAATATGCAATGATGTATTATAGTATCATACACCTGAAATCTATATAATGTTATTAACCAATGTCACCCCAATGAAACAGAAAATTTAAATTTTAGAAATTAAGGGGACCATGGAAGAAGCACAGGGCTGCAGAGCAGCAGAAGGTATATTTCCACAGAATAGGGGAAGCTGAAAAGCTGCAAATGGTACATTTCCATAGAATGAGGGTACTGGGAACTGCAAAAGGTCTATATTTACAAAATAAAGGGAAGGAAGCCCTTCATTCAAAGGAAGAAGAAGAAAGCCCAAAGGGAATAGGAAAACTATAAGAAAGGTATGGGACATGTGAGGTTCAACCTTTGAACTCAGGAGTTACCATAGTAACCAGTTAAAGGGAATAGTGACCAATCAGAGGGGACATCAAGGCACAAAGGTCTGCAGCCTTTATAAACAGTTGGGAAAAGGAACTCAGTGGGACCCTTTCCCCCTCCCCACGTGGGAGTCTGTACTTATTCTTCGATAAATCTCCACCTTTGCTATACCATCTTCTATTCGTGGATTCATTCTTCAACTCCCACAGTCAAAGAGCCTGGGGAACCATCCTGCCCAGGGAACACTGTGTGTTCCAGCCCCCAAATCCCGCTTCACCAATAAATTCAATCAAAAAGTAAACAACCAAAAAAACCCCCCAAAATATAGGGAGATATGAGAAGTACAGGTTAGCATAAAAGTAAAGTCCTTAGTAGCATTCTTAGGAGCAGGGGCTCTATAATGATCACCTATTATTTTTATTCTTGCTTCTATGTTTACTATAATGCTATACTGGGAAAAAAAAACAATCAGAAAGGATATATGCACCCCTATGTTCATAGCAGCACAATTTACAATAGCTAATATTTGGAAACAGCCTAAGTGCCCATCAGCAGATGAATGGATTAGAAAACTGTGGTACATCTACACAATGGAATACAACACTGCTGTAAAAAAAGAAGGAATTCTTACCATTTACAACAGCATGGATGGAACTGGATAGCATTATGCTAAGTGAAATAAGCCAGTCAGTGAAAGATAAATACCACATGATCTCACTCATTTGTGGAATATAAAGAACAACATAAACTGATGAGCAAAAATAGAGGCAAAGAAGCACCAAACAGACTGTCAAACTACAGGGGGAAGGTAAGGGAGGTTGGGGGGGGCGGGTAAGAGATCAACAGAAAGACTTGTATACATGTATATAAGCACAACCAATGGATGCAAGACATGGGGAGTGGGGGGTGAAGGCAAATACGGGGGGGGGCGGGGGGAGGAGGGGAGGCCGGGGGAAGGTCAATGGGAGAAAAAAAGACTTATGTACTACTATTTGTAATACCTTAAACAATAATAAAAATATATATATTTAAAATAAAGTTTATTGGTGTTTCTGAAGTTTATTATATTTTAGTCTCATGAATTGCCCAGTTACCTAAGACATAGTTGTTTCAAAAATAACTACGGGGGAAAAAAACAAAATAAGAATTGCTAAAATTTTGAATTTTTCTTAACTGGGAAATCACTAAGATACTGAAATAAGCAGTAATTCCCAGGCCAGAATAAATATCAGAATTATCTGAATGAAAACACTAACAAACCACAACAAACATAAAACAAGTTCCTTCCTCTCCCCCAATCCCAGGATGGGAATCACTGGATATGGTACACTCCTGCCATCAGGTGAATAGGTATGCTTATTGCAGGATTAGTCATACTAAAGCTGTGTTTCTCAGCCTGGGAAGGTTTCACAGAATGGAAATCTCTGGACCTTAACGAAGCTGTGGAGGGGAAAATACTGGTGAAGTCTAGATATTTGTATTTTTTAAATGCTCCCCAGGTGTTTATAGATCTGGGTTCCATGGAAAAGTCTGAGATATATTTTTATTTGTTTGTTTTTGCATTCTCTAAGTTTGATTCTTTTCTGGGAGATACTTTTTTTCATATCATTTAAGACTAATACAAGGAAATATTCTATCTTTCCTTATATATTTCCTCATTTTTCCCCAGCCTCAAATCAGTTTCTGTCAGCAGTCTCTCCATCCTTCAACGATTGTGACCACTACCAAGTTTCATATATCTAGGTACATCAACCTGTCTCCTGTCAAATAATCCAGGTCAGCGATTCTCAATTGTTCTAATACTATAACATGCCTTGATATAGAAACTTGTTAAATTTCAGCTTGATTGATTCCTCACCCTAGATTTCTGATTCAGAACTTGAATTTTTAACAACAAAAGTGATACTAATGCTACTGGTCCAAGATTTCACTCTAAGAGCCACTGTTTTAAGAGTATTGGGGGATTTCCCTAAAAGAGGAGGAGGACTACAACTTTGAAAAATCTTCTTAGTAACTGAATTTTCAAATTTTAGGTATTGCTTTAAGTTGAAAAGCTATCAATGATTAAAGTTGTAAAATTTAAAAATTGTAACAAATCAAGCAAAAATGATTGAAGTAAACATAGGCTTGTTTTATCAATATATTGATAAAATATATTCTTTTCATATATTCATTGAGTACAGTAAGTCATATCTGGTGATTATCTTTTTTCAAATCTATATTTTACATTATAAAACGATGTCAGTAGTATCATTTTAAATAAACTCAGTAATAATTACTTAAATACTATAAACTCCCTGAACAGGAACTTAAGTTCTTATCACTTTAAAATAAACCAACAAGTATGTGAACATTCTTTGAACATCTCCTCTTTCTAAGACCCTGGCCAAAGCATTGGCATTATATCAGTAATGTATTTTTAAAGTAAAATATACAGATTATTGTTGTGTGAATATATATTTCAGTTCATTAATAAACTTGGAGTTTGGGGAATGAAATCACCTTAGATATCAATCAGTTCAAGAAATCTGAATTAGAGACCAAAATACTAGATTTGAGTCTTGAACTTGTTTCCTATCTACTTCTTATTGTAGGGTCATGTTTTAACCAACCTGAACCTCCTTTTATTTGTTTACAAAATAGTATTTTTGTCAATGGATATGTAAATGAACTCATGTATAAACAAAATAGGGTTTATATGTACAATGGAATATTTTTCAGCCTTAAAAAGAAAGGAAACCTTGTCACATGCTACAGCATGGATATTAATGAAGCACGTTGAACTAAGTAAAATAGACCAGTCACAAAAAGACAAATACTATATGATTCCACTTATATGAGTTACCTAAAGTAGTCAAATTAATAGAAACAGAGTGTAGAATGGTTTAAGAGAGGAGGAAATGAGGATTTTTGTTTAATGAATATAGAGTTTCAGACTTGCAAGATTTGGGGATATATTTCACAATAATGTGAATATATTTAACAGATACTTAACATTAAACTTAAAAATGGTTTAGATGATGAATTTGATGTAATGTGTTTTTACCACATTAAAAAATGTTATCTTTGCAAGAAAGAGGATGTGTGTATATACATATCTATCACCACAGTTGTCAGTAGATAAATGTAAATGGAATGGAAAGTGAAGGGAGAGAAGCATTGAGAAAGAATAAACTATTAACTCACTGGGCAAAGGCCTTTCTGGACAGCCCACCTACCTGCCACCATGCCGTGTTTGCTCTAACTCCACCTCTTAAAAAATGACATGCACTTCCCAGCTGATGGATGAGCTTTCTTTTGTACATGTTCTGTCCTATCACTGTTTGCCACTGCAGTAATAGACAATGGCATTTTTTCATTATTTTTTTCCATTTATTCAGCATCTACAATACTCTGGCATTATTCTCAGTATGGAGGTTATGGCATAGAGAGAACAAGAAATACAAGGTTTCTACTTTTGTGGAGTTTGTATTCTCCTGGTGGAAAAATTTTATTTTAAACAAACAAAATGTACATGCTAAGCACAATGATTTGGATGGGAATTGATACATGCTGTAGCGAAAATACACCCGGGGAGTACAATGCAGAGTAACCTGTGAAGAATCCTAGCTAGTGGCCACTTGACATAGTCTAGTTTTGTCTCTAGTTTTTAATTGAATGTGATTTATTTCCGTCTCTGTGCTGAACATGCTCTTCCCACCACAGGAGGAAGGAACAAGCTGTTCCCTTTGGCCTGAGATGCCCTTCTTTGCCCTTTACCCTTCAGATGGCAGATCCATCAATGTGACCACAGGGAAGCTTAGCTTACCTTAGCAGTCGGGTTAAATTCTCTATTACAGACAGCTTTGGCTGTCATAACATTGGTCATGACCATAGGTTACCTTTGTTTGAATATTTATTTATTGCATATTCTTTGAGTAGACTGCAAGCTACAGGGATGAAGTAGTAGTAGTAGTAACCTCATCTTTCATATTCCTGGTACCTGAAAGAGTGTAAGAAACATAACAGTAACTCGACCAATTAAGTGTCAGAAATGTGTCCACTGCATGGGACACAAAATAATAGACAAATAATTATAACTGAATCCCAGACCTCCATGAACTCACAGTATAGAGTGAATGATGAACCACCAACAATTGCAGCATAAATTGGATGCTCTGTTAAGAATTATAGTTTTAATATTTAATATATTTCTGTGTGTAATAATTCTGGATAATTAGATATTTTGCAATATCTATACAGGTACAAACACATGCTCTGCTACAGGTGTTATTACATGGTATGGTTATTCAAACTACTAATTTAAAAATTATTGACATACTATGATATTAGTTAAATAAAAAAATTGCATTTTAAATTTTATGCTTATCTTCTCCTTAGCTCATTAATTATTTATTCCATTTGGGAAGGTATATTACATAGCAGTGATTCACACAATTAGGGATATGTAAACTTCCTCTTAACATTTTAAGTGTTGTTCTTATTGACAGAAAACACAAATAAGTTATTCCTCGCTCTCTTTAAGTAGCCTAAAGAAACATCACATCTTCTGACTGTAAAACAAAAATAAAAATTCTGAATGATTGGTTTTATGCATATTTATGTAGAAGCATAAAATACAGAGACTACCAAATACAGACATAACAAACCAATTCTACTCCAATCCATTCTGCTCCATTTCAATTGCATATCAACTAGATCTTCCAAAGATAATCTTAGGGGTGATATATCTAAATTATTCGAAAGGCTAAGATCAAAGTTTAATTCATACTGCACTATAAACACACACACACACACACACACACACACACTTCTTATATTATCTCTCAAGATTTTCATTTTTCAATGCAGCCAGCAGAATTTATCTCCAAATCATTTTAACAGTAAATTATCTTTCTGCAAGTGTCCAATCAAAACAACAAGGAAGCTTAAAAAAGACATGATCTACTGGCATGCGGGCATAAAACTAATATAGAAAGCTTGTCTGTTTTAAAAAAAAATGAAACTCAGATAAATATAACATCTCCTGGAGTTATGTGATATTACAGCAACAATTTTCCTTCAGAAAAATCTGGTGAAAGTGTTGATTAATTGATTCAACCAAGTAGACCAGCTATTCAATGGCAGAGCTACAGGGAAAATTCTGTCTTTAAACTTGTAGCTCTCTGCATTTTTGCTAAAATGATTGTGCTTCTACAACTTTAATTCATGCTACTACCCCAAATCGTGAAATATTTGGAAAATATTTATCTTCTATACTTTAATGTAAAATAAAATGAGTAATTTCAAGATAGATTAACAGTTCCTTGGAAGCAGTAAAAAATTCTCCACTGAACAACATTTTCTAATGGGCAATTTACATTTTGTCTTCTCTAAGCTAGCAGAAAGCACATTGAGAATTTATATAAGACCATCACTTCATCATCTAAGAACAAACTTCTAAAATTATGTGGTAGTCTGATTTTTGCAATCAGGTTGCAGGACCTTTCATTATTTTTAGGATCGTTTTATGTAGAAATACTGAAATCACAGAACAAAACAATCAATATACCTATTTCTATTATTTTTTTTCTTTTTACTGAAATGTGTATTCTCCATTGTCCTATGGATACTTACATAAATAAGAAATATTTAAGGTGTTAAATTATTTTCAATTTAAAAACATAGTTTACATGTTTGGTAGAAATACTTTTAGACCCTTTGATTAGTTTTGTACAATCTATGGGAATTGATACCTTGAGGCAAGCAAGATACTAGAGTATCTTAAACATTCTCCACTGAGAAGTGATCTTTCAAAAACTCGTTATCCTCACCACTAAGCTGAAAAAACTATTTCCAGCACTAAATTCAAGAGTGAAAGTAGGTTGATAGGCTTTTTTCTCATTTTAGAATGTAGTTCTATTTCCAGGATATTGGATCAGTTTAAGATCACTGGGGATCTCAGATTTTCACTTGATAATATAATAGCTTGAAAATGCATCTTATTTCATTGTAAATATTTGATACAATACAATGTGCAGAAAAGTGGACCTATTAAAAATTGTGATAAACCATTCTGTTACATGAATTTAGAGACAATTTTAATAATTTCATAAGTTTTCTGAGTTGATTGTTTTTTAAAAAATGACACATACAAATGGATTAATTACTTATAATGGTAGAAGTCTAGAAGCAAATGTTAGCACATTTTAGAAGAATATGAAATTCCCTTATACATAAAATATATAAAGTATAGGTAGCCAAAAGAATCATCTTCACTACTAATGCCTTGAGAAAAATCAAAGTTAATATTTTGCTTCATGGATCAAGAATTTTTCTAATTATATTTTAACCAACAAAGAATAACTGTCTTATTATAATATTGTTCTCTGAAGAATTGATTGACATAGAATGCACAATACCAAGATTGATCCCTCCTGTAAACCATGGATGAGGGATAATGATGATACTGGGTGATAGATAACGCTTGACAGGATCAATGTAGGTTCATCTATCGCAACAAATATACCACTGAGTATGTTGATAGTGTGGGAACAGGGAGTATATGGGAATTTTCTGCACTTTTCACTCAATATTGCTGTGAACCTAAAATTTTCTTCAAAAATAAAGTTTATCTAAAAATATATATTTATACACTCAATAGAGAGATCATCTTGTGTCCAATAAATATAGAATGTATCCTATCTAATAAAAGGGTAATATGCAAATTAACTGTCACCCTGTCACAAAGATGGTGGTGCCCATAGCCACAAGATGGTGGCACCCAGTCTCCTCAGCCCCACCAGAGTCCCCAAGTCCTGGGGGAGTGGCCGTGGAGAGCGGGCAGCATGAGTGGCCTGACGGAATGCTCGCTTTGTTGCCACGGTGATGAGGCAAGCGTTCCGCCCCGACCATGGAGGGCCTCTGGGCTGCAGAGAGCCTCTGGGAAGTGGGCACGGAGTGGCCAGGCCTCACAGAGAGCAGAGAACCACAGGGAGTTGGCCTAAGCCGTCAGGGCTCCTGGATTAGAGAGGGCTCCCCTGAGAGCTCCCAGATTGGAGAGGGTGCAGGTCGGGCTAGGGACCCACCCCCCATGCACGAATTTCATGCACCAGGCCTCTAGTAATTATTATAATATTTAACTATTTAGTTTATTTAAAGAAATTTATTTTATTTTTGTACGTATTGAATTACTAAAATAGACATACTTATTTATAACATAAATATCTAGATATAGAATTATCAAGTCAAACTGTTAATTCCAAATATTTTAATTCATATTGCTTTACTCCTTCTACAATGTTTAATCATTGTTCATTTTTTATCAATTTAAGATATATCTTATGGTTATGTTAATTTACACTGCTATGATCATTTATGAGATTGGCCTTTATGTAATTCCTTCATTGTTTCATTATTTCAACTAAAATTTCTAAATCTAATAGACAACTGGTAATATGCTAGGTCCTGTATATCCAGCGACCAACAAAAGCAACAGAAACCATTATCTTTATGGAGCTTATATTATAAAAAGGAGAAACAATTAATACAAATAATAAGCAAAATATATAGTACGTAGTGATTGATAAGTGAAAAAGAGGAAAATGTAGCCTGGGAGGGACATTTTTGGATGTGTATGGCTGTGAAAATTTTACATGGGAGCCCAGCCAGTGTTGCTCAGTAGTTGAGCATCAACTCATGAACCAAGAGGTCATTGGTTTGATTCCAGGTCAGGGCATAGGTCCAGGTTGTGGGCTTCATCCCCAGTAGGGGGTGTGCAGGAGGCAACCAATCGATGTATGTCTCTCATCAATGTTTTTTTCTCTCTATCCCTCTCCCTTCCTCGCTCTCTAAAAATCTATAAAAGCATATTAAAAAATTTTTGTATATGGGATTGTTATAGAAGACTCAGAGAGAACATGGCATTTGGACAGAGATTTAAGGAGTCTGATAGATTGATTCAGGACAATAATGACAAAAGTGGTGAGAAGTGTTTATATTTTGGTATGCTTCACGGTAGATCAATAAGATTTGTTGATAAGCAGATAATGATATGGGAAGGGGAATCAAGGATACTCCAAACTTATTTGGTTCAAACAACTGTAAGAATTGTCATTATTTATTTAATAAGAAGGAAGGTGGTTAAGAGCAATTAATGGGAAGAAAAATTTGAATTTATGCATATAACATTCAAATGCCTATTAGATATCAAATGGAAATGCCAGCAAGTCAATTAAATGACTCTGAAAGTCAATGAGAGGCAGCCCAGACTGATGATACACAGATGGAGATCTTTAGTGTATCAACAGCAATTAAAACCATGAGCCTATATAAAAACATAAAGGAAATACACAGGTAAAGGGAAGAAGAGGGACTACTAGGTGTATTGGTTAATAATGCAGATTTTATAATAAAAAAAAAAACACGATAATTTCAAGAGAAACATCAAAAGTGCTTTATTCAAAGTAATGTCCATCATTAGCTACACATTTTCCCCATCTTTCAGGTAATTTGTGGATACCGTCCCAATAGAACATTTCTTGTTTTGAGGCAAACCATTCAGAGACACAATTTTCCACTTCTTCATACATTTTGAAGTGCTGCTCAGAAAGTGCATGTGCCATCGATCAGAACAAGTGGTAATCTGAAGGAACAAGGTCTGGTGAATATGGCAGGTGGGTTAATACTTCCCAGGCAAGATATTTTAATGTGTCTTTAACTGGTTTTGAAGTGTGTGATGGTGCGTTATCATGAAGCAAAATTACTTTGCCATGTCTTCTGAAACATTTTGGTCATTTTATGATCAAAGCATGGTTCATATTGACCTTGACGTTCTTTGTCTTTCACATCAAAATCATCACTTTTAAAGTGTTTAAACCAGCATTTACAAGTATCTTGAGATGGAGCATGTTCACCATAAGCTTCCCAAAGTATACAATAACTTTCAGCATCATTTTTCTTCAAAATAAAGTAATGAATTAAAACTTCCCACAAATGCTCTTTTATTTTTGGCACAAAATTTGACATTTTTAAGCATAAAAATATCTATGAGGTTAACACTTTCAGAAAATTTGACATATGAAGTTTTTAAGCTTGTTGACAATAGAACAAAATAGCATACATATCAAATCTCATATATATCAACATATGTGTAACTCCATCTATTGAAAAAAAATCCGCATTATTAACTGACACACCTAGTAAGTCTGAGACCTCAGATATCCCAGATATTTGGAGATTGGAGAGATATTGAAAGTCATTGAGAAATAGCAAAGTAAAATAAGACAGCCAAGAAAATGTAACATGGAAGAATAATAAAGGTAGTGTTTTATGAATAAGGGAATGATCAACTGGATAAAATGCTGCCAGTAGGTCAAATAAAATTTGAGAATTGGCCATTAGACTTAGTGACATGGTAACATTGATAAGCAGTTTCTTTGGATCAATGAAAGTAAAAGCTGACCTGAATGGGTCAAAGAGATAAAAGCAAAAGAGGAACTAGGCAATATGAGTATACATATTTTTTTACAATATTTTCTCCTCTCAGAGTTCTAAAAATAATTATAAATTCAAAATTATT
This sequence comes from Myotis yumanensis, assembly GCF_028538775.1. Classification (NCBI taxonomy): domain Eukaryota; kingdom Metazoa; phylum Chordata; class Mammalia; order Chiroptera; family Vespertilionidae; genus Myotis; species Myotis yumanensis. The sequence continues at coordinate 143,979,170 of NW_027223754.1, forward strand.
ATTGTAAAAAGGAAAATAAACTATACATATAAAGCAAAATTCCTCCTGAACCAACTACTTTTCTACTAGTTGTCCTCTCCTCAGGGGCTATGCATGTTTACTCTCAAAATTAATCTACTGATATTTTATAAATCTAATAAAATTAAATAATGAGTTAATTTTCAAAATTAATGGCTGAATTTCCAAAACAAATCTATACAAATTTGGATTTTATTTATTTAGAAAATATATTGCTACTGAATAAAAGTACCTTATTTCTTTTATTTCTATTTTAGATATAACTTTTACTCTTTATTAATAATGTTACTTTTACTCATTGTAAGAATGAATACTTGTATTTTTGTTTCATGCCTCAAGTCTGTAAATGAGAATGAAGACAAAACCTATCCTTGTTGTAGTCTTAGTAATTTGTCATTAAATTATGATGTTGGCAATTAGCTTAAAATGGTTAATTTATCATTTTTATAATACAATTATGGTGATGATGATGATGACAGCTAACAATTTATGAGAAGTTGTAACAGTATGTCATATACAATATAAGTATTTTACATGCATTCTCTAACTTCATCTTTTTAACAACCCAATGATATAATGCAGAAACTAAGAGTTAAAAATTGGCCAGGATCATTCAGCTAGTTAGTGGTAGAGACGGAACTCAAAATTAAGTCTGTATAAATAGAAATAGTTCATGACTGACTTAAATAGCTACTATGCTCTTTATCTAATTACTTGAGGCCCGGTGCATGAAATTCTTGCACAGGGGCAGGGTGTGTGTCCCTCAACCCAGTCTGCACGCTCTCCAATCTGGGACCCCTCGAGGGATGTCCAACTTTCCATTTAGGCCCGATCCCTCTCACAGTCCAGGACTGCTGGCTCCCAACCGCTCGCCTGCCTGCCTGCCTGATTGCCCCTAACCCAGTGGTTGGCAAACCGTGGCTCACGAGCCACATGCGGCTCTTTGGCCCCTTGAGTGTGGCTCTTCCACAAAATACCACGTGCGGGCGAGCACGTGCAGTGCAATTGAAACTTCGTGGACCATGCACAGAAGTCAGTTTTCGGAAAGGAGATAGATGGAACAAGTATACAAGACAAGTGTGCATGGGAGAGTTGGAAGAGGTTGACCTCAGCGAATGTACCTCAATCAGATTGAGGACGTTTTTAGCAAAGGCCAGCTTAGGAGTGCCCTAATTATGTTAATAACAATGTACCTACCTATATAGTTTAAGTTTAAAACATTTGGCTCTCAAAAGAAATTTCAATCGTTGTACTGTTGATATTTGGCTCTGTTGACTAATGAGTTTGCTGACCACTGCCCTAACCCATCTTGTGTGTTGGAGTGATGGTCAATTTGCATATTACCTCTTTATTATATAGGGTGTTTTTAAAGGTCTAAAATTTATTAGAGAGCCAATTCCCAAAGCTGGTAGTTTTAAGTACACTAAAATGGCAATTATTCAAAAAGGTAAACAGGTCATTTTTAAAAACAAGGACAAGATTAGTTGAACTTTCCTTTCCTTCCTCACTTTTTCTTTTCTGTGTTTCTCTGTTTCATTTCTGTCTCCCTTAAATTACACCTCCACAAAATAGAGTTGTGACCTCTGAGACAGATGAAGTCTATAACATTAGAGCTGAGTTCATTGCCTTGCCTGTGGGCCATTGTACATTTGACCACCACCTATATTTTGATTACACTACGTGGTCGTACAAGTTCTGGCCTTGTTTTATTTTGTATAAAAGTTGTTCTTAGGTTCTCCTTTTGAAAATATTTAAGCCTTTATTTTTTCCTTTATCCTACTAATTTATCATTGTTTTTCCATTGGACTAATATTACATTTATTTATATATCATCACATTTCCTGGTTAGAAAACAAGACAAAGAGTAAAACCCAACAACCTTTCCCAGCTCTCTACTGGACATTAAAAAAATTTATTTGGACCCTGGCTTGTTTGGCTTGGTGGTTAGAGTGTTATTTGGTGCATGGTCAGTGGGTTTGACTCTGGTCAAATACACATACTTGGTTGCAGGTTCCTCAGTCCCCTATTGGTGTGTGTGGGAGGCAGCCAATTGATGTGTCTTTCTTATGTCAATGTTTCTCTCTCTTCTTCTCCTCCCTCCCTTCCACTTTTTCTAGAAATCAATGGAAAAAAAATATCCTTGGGTGAGGATTAAAAAAATTTATTTGGGCTTTGTGTAATTCTCCTAATAACATTCCCTTTGATGCCTCTTGCTTACTTTTAAAATAGTTTATTCTAAACATTTGAAAGTGGGAGGCAATGTAGTATCACTCTTTATAGACAGCAGTAGGTCTAAGCAGGGCTTGCTTACAAACAGAGCAAACACAAGTATGTGTCTTGAGTTGTAGTACAAAAGACCAGAAAAGCCAGTTTATTTCCAAAACCAAAAATAAAAATAAACCAGGAAATCTAGACAGTGATGGAGGAGGTAAGATGAAAGACCATAAATTAAGGAGTTGGACAGACTGAAGTACGAACACAGCCACATCAACATCAATTATGTGATATTTTTGAAAATTACTTAAATTCTGAGTCAAATTTCTTCATGTTTAAAATGAAGACAATTCAACTTTAGTTGCAATATTTAGATTATATATAAATATCAAGGGCTAGCAAATATCTGACATACAGTACATTGTAAACCATGATTACCTGGATATCTTTTATAATTAACAGGGGTGCGTAGTTGAAGTAAATTTGCAAGGCATTAAGAATATAATGGAATTGTGAGGATGTGTATTGAATATGAGAAAGGCTGAGGTTGCTACTGGCAGAAATGCCAGAGGCAATGGCCGAGGTCCAGCTGGCTCACAGCTCCATGGGATGCACAAGGTCCCTGTGGTACCATGTTGGCTGTGCCTTGCCTGCCTTGGCTGTTCCTCAAGCTTGATTCTCCAGCTTTCCTATTGATTCTATCTATAGTTCACCTGAAACCCTTCCAAGAAAACTCCTTTCCCGCTTAATTTATTTCTGTTATTTGTAAGAGCAAACCATGACTAGCATAAAAATTGGAGTCGCTTCTAAGAGACCTTTAGGGACACAGGGAAATCTGGGCTTTGTCCTCTGGCAAATCTGGGCCTGAAAAGAGTGAACATCCAATTAGGATTAAAAAGTAGAGATTTGTGATTTCACAGCATACATTGGGGAACAAACTAATCTATTTCTCTGGTCACCTGGAAAAAAGTGCCCACTGAAAATAGTTTTTGGGGTTTGAGTGGCAATTGCTATAAACCAGTACAGAGGGCATGAGGGGAGTATATTGTTCATTTCTATCATACATAATTTGAAAGAAAATGGCAAGGTCTGATTTCTAAATTCTCAGCTTAATATAAAGATTGAAATACAAGCCTCTCCTAGGTTCCTTTTACAGACACCCAAGGAGTGTCAGTAAAGGAGACTAGCATTTGCTCCAGGGGGTTGTCAGATTGTACAAGGAAATAACTCCCCAGCCTCATAAATCCATTATGTGAAATGTAAGACAATTGTGGAGGACTTGAATACTGATCATTGAAAAAGAGATATCTAAGAGATTAGAAAGACTCAGAGTATGCTCAAGCCCAAGTTATCTTCTTTATCCAGAAAGTTGTTCTACTGCTTTAAAGATTCTATGACAACCTTGGCTGATAGAGGTACCTTGAAGAGAGAAGCCATTTCCCCTAATGCCTCCCACTCTCCACTCTGCTTTCTCTCTATCTGGTAAGTCCAGATTCCAGCACTCACCACAGTAATGTTCAAACAAACAGAAAACTAGAAAGGAAGTCTTATAACTGGAAAAACAATTCCATTCCTCTAACTTGACAGAATTTCATTGGATGTGTGATTTAGGATGGATTCTTAGGGTGCTGAGTCAATGTAAGACTTTTAAAAAATAGTCTCAGAGACAGAAAAATGTATTGATATTTTTCCACTATTGTTAGTGAAATGAAACAAAAACTCCAGTAGTTTGGAAATAAAATTACAGAGTTACCAGGGCCAGTGGCAGCAAAACCAGCACAAACAATTAACATCACAGTTCTAAACCCAGAGCTTCTGTAATGCTCTCTTATTCTACCCTGTTCTTCAGCATCCTTCCTGAACCAGTTCCCAGCCTTCCCATTGATTCTGTCATGACTAATAGACTTCCAATATATTTCTTTTCGCCTTAAGTTAATCAGTGCTTGTATAGGACTAGCACAGTATATATGTGTGTGTGTGTGTATGTGTGTGTGTGTGTGTGTGTGTGTGTATCCTATCTAATAAAGGAGTTATATGCAAATTAACCATCACTCCCTCACTCTTTCACTCCCTCACTCCAACACAAAGATGCCGACAGCCACAGAGCTGGAGCGAGCAAGAGGCTTGAGTTGCCCCAGCAATGGAGCCAAGCTTCCCACCACTCAAGGCTACAAACTTTCAATTATAGAAGTTAAATAAATCCCAGATACCTGCTTCCAGCCCGCGGGCATGGCCAGCCTGAAAACGGCCCTCAGCTGCTCACTTAGGCTGGTCAGGCACTCCAGGAGGACCCCCACCCTAAAGGGGATGTGGACAGCCTGAAAACAGCCATCAGCCCCTCACCCAAGCTGGCCACACTCCCATGGGGTGAGGTTCCCCACTGGGGGGCTTAACCAGCCTAAAAACGGCCCTCAGCCCCTCACCCAGGCTGGTCAGGCACACCAGTGGGACCCCCACCCTAAAGGGGCTGTGGCCAGTCTGCAAACAACCATCAGCCCCTCACCCAGGCTGGCCACACCCCCATGGGGTGAGGGTTCCGCTGGGGGCTTGACCAGCCTGCAAACAGCCATCAGCCCCTCACCAAGGTTGGCCAAGCACTCCAGTGGGACCCCCACCCTCATCCGGGACACCCTTAAGGGCAAACCAGCTGGCCCTCACCCATGCACTAGGCCTCTATCCTATATAATAAAAGGGTAATATGAAAATTGATCCTAACAACAGAACCACTGGAAATGACTGATCACTATGACACACACTGACCACCAGGAGGCAGATGCTCAATGCAGGAGATGGCCCCTGGTGGTCAGTGGGCTCCCACAGGGGGAGCTTTGCTCAGCCACAAGCCAGGCTGATGGCTGCCAGCACAGTGGTGGTGGTGGGAGCCTCTCCCACTTCCTCAGCAGCACTAAGGATATCCGACTGCAGCTTAGGCCTACTCCCCACTGGTAAATGGACATCCCCCAATGGCTCCCGGGCTGCCAGAGGGATGTCTGACTGCCAGTTTAGGCCCGATCCCCCGGGGAGCAGGCCTAAGCCAGCAGGTGGACAGCCCCCGAGGGGACCCAGACTCCGAGAGGGCACAGGTTGGGCTGAGGGACCTCGCCCCAAGTGCACAAATGTTTGTGCACCGGGCCTCTAGTATATATATATATATATATATATATATATATATTCTTAAAATATATCTTAAGCTCTGTTGCTAAATCTTGGAAAACTGTAATCTAAATATATTGTGTTATTCTTAATAATAATGAATAAAATTTCTTAATGGCAATCGAGATGCATTTTCAGTTTTCTAATATGTAATTCTCTAATAAATAGAATATAAAGTAAATCTTACAAAGACATTCAGCAAAGAAAAAATAACTTATTCTATTGCTACTATTAATCTCTCACCTCTTTTCAGTTATTATGGAATTAAATTCAGGATTTATTTGCAGTTATAATCTTATTATAATTTTTCATAATAACAGTCAAAATTTTTCAGTATTAGCACTCTATGATACAAATAGAAGGTGATGCTTAACAGTAGACAAAATACTTTAAGTTCCATATGTCACCCTAAAAAAGTCAGTTAATACTTTTTTCAACTCTTAATTTCCTAGTTATCCATTAAAACTTTCTTCAAATAACTATGATTACTGGAATCATAATCTTAATTTGAAATCATCCATCATAAATGTCAATATGAGGAAATATGGCTTTCAACTTTGACACAAATTAAAATACTATTTGATTATAATACATTTAGAAGTTTGAAGTAATTCATTGATAATCATTAACTGGTGAGCAATATATATTAAAATGCAGTTAAGAAGTAAACTTTTTATTAATGTTATTAATAACCCTAACAATATTTTCAAAACAAAGATTTCAATATTATAAAGTTTAAAAAAACATTTTAAATTATAAAAATCTACCTTATTTGTAATATTTTATTTCCTGTTCAAAACTTATCACCTTACCCTGTACTTGTTTTTCTTTACATTCATCACTATCTAAAAGTATATTTCTTTAACTTGTTTAATTTCTGATTTTAATCCAGTAAGCAATTTCCATCATGCAAATACTTTGTTAGTCATTTTTATCACTATAAACCCATCACTTACAGAAACTCAGAACAAAATAAATATTATATAAACTCTTGTTGAATTTTTAGTGCATTTAGTGCTAAACTAATGTACACTCCAATTCAGAATTTACTAGATCTATGACTTTCGATAAATAATTTTATTTGTGAGCCCCCTTTTGTTCACAAGCAAACTACAGTATGCTATTGCAAATATAAAATTAGACATCAAGAAAAGACTGGCCTAGAAGATATTCAACATGTTGTTTTCTTTATTTCAACTATTGCATTTATTATAAACTAACTAGAGGCTCAGTGCATGAAACTCATTCATGGGGTGGGGGAGGGGATGGAGGAGGGAGTTCCTCAGCTCAGCCTGCACCCTCTCGCAATCCAGGACCCCTCGGGGGATGTCTGATGTCTGGCTGCCAGTTTAGGCCCAATGCCACAGGGCTCTTGAGGGATCGGGCCTAAACCGGCAACTGGACATCCCTCTCATAATCTGGGACTGCTGGCTCCTAACGGCGCACCTGCCTGCCTGCCTGATCACCCCAACCACTCTGTCTGCCTGCCTCATTGCCCCTAATCACTCTGCCTGCCTGCCTCATCACCCCTAATTGATCTCCTGCCTGCTTCATCACCCCTAACCGCTTTTGCCTTGGCCCCCGCTGCTGTGGCTGCATCCAGAAGGATGTCGGAATGATGTCCAGAAGGTCGTTCAGTTGTCCAGTCTAATTAGCATATTACACTTTTATTATTATAGATGTATATATTAGTTTTATAACTATTAACACTAATATTAAACATAGAGAATAGAATTAATAATTTAAAATGCTGTAGAATAATGGACTAAATTTTTATATTGTTATAGTCTATATATTTCAATTAATTTACCTCCACTTAAATAATTCATTAGATTAACTGACATATTATTTCCCGTCTAAAGTTCACCAATTAAAAAATATGGCAAAATAAATGCTTATGGTTAATACCCTCATGTACTTTGTAACCTTTGCATTTTTTTTGTCTGGCAATTCAATTTGCATGCTTATCAAAATTCATTAGTTTTTTTTTCAACATTTAATTTATGCAAATTGCCTTATTATATTATGTAATTAGGAAAATATAAAATAAACCAATAAAATTAAGTCATAGACATATAACTGTAAAAATAATGCTCCAGTTAAATAAAATGGCTTTAAAATTATAAATATAGTATCTAAAAAAATTAATTATGCTGCCATATTTGGTATAGGTAAGACAACCAAAAAGTTAGGGGAGAGAGGGGAATTGCAAAATTTTAAAAGGACTATACACTTAAATTGCTTCTCAAGTATTTTTAATTCTCTTATTCTATTATTAAGGAGCAAATGTATGAATTTTGAGCAAGGTGTTATGCATGCAATTTATGCAAAAATAGATTATAAAGTTTATTTTTTACCTTACTTAGAGAAAGGGGCTTGAGCTTGCAAAAACTAATGGTCATTTATATGTTTCTTTTTAATTAGACATTTATTTTATGCATATATGAGTCCCTTTGTAACCATCTTTTTCAAAGTGCAACAAATATCCAGTTGATTATGTCTGATAAAAAGATTTCTCCAAAATTCTTCTCAGTGTTGTAGTTGGGCATATATAAGCCCTCTCAATCTCAGCTAGATGCTAGATAACACATTAATTCCTTCATGCAAATACTTTGTTCGTCATTTTTATCACTATAAACCCATCACTTACAGAAACTCAGAACAAAATAAATATTATATAAACACTTGTGGAATATTATTGAATAGGTAAGCTTGACAGTTTTGATATAATGTAATGGAAAGAACAGCACAGGGAACATGGACTTTGAAATAATATATATATTTTAGAGGCCCAATGCACAAAATTCATGCATGGGGGTGTGTGTGTCCCTCATCCCAGCCTGCACCCTCTCCAATCTGGGACCCCTTGAGGGATGTCCGGCTTCCCATTAAATGGGCAGCCAGACATCCCTCTCACAATTCAGGACTGCTGGCTCCCAACTGCTCACCTGCCTACCTGCCTGATTGCCCCTAACTGCTTCTGCCTGCCAGCCTGATCACCCCTAACCACCCCCTGCCAGCCTGATCGAAGCCTAACAGCTCCCTGCTGGCCCGATTGCCCCTAACTGAACTCCCCTGCTGGCCTGGTCTCCCCCAACTGCCCTCCCCTGCAGGCCTGGTTCTCCACAATTTCCCTCCCCTGCAGGCCTGGTCACCCCTAACTGCCCACCCTTGCTAGACTGGTTGCCCCCAACTGCCCTTCCCTGCAGACTTAGTCCCCGCAACTGCTCTCCCGTGCAGGCCTGGTCCCCCCCAATTACGCTCATCTGCAGACCTTGTCCCTTCCAATTGCCCTCCCCTAGAGGCCTGGTCACCCCCAACTGCCCTCCCCTGCTGGCCTGATCACCCACAAGTGCCCTCCTCTGCTGGCCATCTTGTGGTGGCCACCTTGTGTTCACATGGGGGCAGACATCCCTTGTGTTGGTGTGATGATATATATATATATATATATATATATATATCCATTAATCTATGAATAAACATCTAGGTTGCTTCCATATTGGCTATTATAAATAATGCTGCAATGAACATAGGGGTGTTTATGTCTTCTGAATTAGTGTTTTGGGTATCTTTGGGTAAATACCTAGAAGTAGAATTGCTGGGTCATAGGGTTGTTCAATTTTTACTTTGGTTGTTCCATATAAACTTTAAAATTATTTGTGATTCTGTGAAAATTGCCACTGGTAGTTTGATTGGGATTTCATTGAAACTATAGATTGTTTTGGGTAGTATGGACATTTTAATGATGTTAATACGTTCTATTTTTGTGTACAGTATATGCTTCACTTTATTTGAATTGTCTTCAATTTCTTTCTTCAATGTCATATAATTTTTCAAATACAGGTGTCTATCTATGTTCTTGGTTACATTTATTACTGGGGAGATCCAAAATAGTGGCAGAGAAAGTGGAAGCTACCTTGAAACTCTTTCAGGACCAAACTGAAATTACAACTAAAATAAAGAAAAACCATCCTCAAGAATCAATGGAAGACTCACTGGAGAGAAGCCTGATAACCAAGGAGGGAAAGTGGAGACCAAATAGTATAGAGAATGGTAGGAAGTGCAGAGGCGCAAAAGGGCTGGCTGGGCTCCCACAGACAGTAGCTGAAATTCTGGAGAGATATCTCTGCCTTGGGGGCTTCCTCTGAGAACTCTGCCATCACAAAATTTCATGTGCAACCACTTACCATGGGCTCTGGCAGAGGGAGGGCGAAGTGGACTAGAGCTGTGTAAGTGGTATCTAGGTTTGGGGCTTCTAGGGCTGGAGCTCAGAGGGCAGCCACCTGGTTTCCTGTGCTGAGTCATTCCCTCATGCTGTGAAGGACATCTTTCTACAGCAGATCATTACCATCCAGGCAGCTTTGCCTGGGGAGGAACCAATTGCCCCACTCTGTTGGAAAACCTCTCACCCCACCCTGTGGTTGATAGACTGTGGCTAATCAAGACTGAATAACAATCATACTGCAGGCAGAGGCGGATCTCTGGAGGATTTGAATCTTTGCCTGATCTCATTCTGGACCAGGCTAGGAAAAGCAGACCTTGGTGCACATCTTGGTCCTTTTTTAAGGCACCCAGTCCCAGCAGAAGGACCCACAAGCTATGGATTGCTGAAAGATCCAAACAGGGCTAGTCAGAAACATTGATGTGATACATAGACACAATCCCAAACAGGCAGCCAACATGGGAAGACAAAAAAAATCAAGCTCCAAATGACAAAACAAGAGAATTCTCCAGAAGAAGAGCTAAATGAACTGAAGATAAGACATTTAACAGATATAGAGTTCAGAATAATGATGGCAAAGATGCTTAACAGCATGAGAAAAGATATAGTAACTATGAAAAAAAAAGACCAGTCAGAAATTAAGAATGAAGCACTAATAAAGAACACAGCAGATGAGGGGAAGCTGAGGATCAGATCAGTGAATTAGAAGACAAAGTAGAAAAAAATCACTCAATCAGAGAACCAAAAAGAAAAAAACAATTAAAAAACAGGAGGACAGCTTAAGGGAGCTGTGGGTGTGGGACAACATGAAATATAATAATATTCGCATTATAGGAGAACCAGAAGGTCTAAAAAGTGAGTAAGGGATAGGGAACATGTTTGAAGAAATAATGGCAGAAAACTTCCCTAACCTGGTGAAGAAAAAAGTCATACAAGTTCAGGAAGCACAGAGAGTCCCAAGTAAGGTGAACCCAAACAGGCCTATACCCAGACACATCATAATTAAAATACCAAAAATCAAAGACAAAGAGAGAATCTTAAAAGTAGTAAGACAAAAGCATTCATCCACTCCACCATCCGACCAGAAGTCCTAGTGTTTCCTTTTAATGTAAAATATGAAGTTTTAAGCCCCAAATGGAACACCACATATACTCGTAGAAAGGTTGTTTTCCTTCCTTGTCATTTAGGTAATGAATATATATATATATATCCTAATATATAAAAATCCAGGGCCCATAAAAATCCACAGAAGGCTCCACCGAACACTGGAAGTCAGTCCTGTAGTCAGTGCTGGGTTGCCGTGGCAACCCAGCACTGACTGTCAAGGGGGCTGCAGATCAGGCCCAGAGAGAGGCAGGTTCTGATCTGCAGCCTCTGTGGCAGCTGTTGGTCAGCCCTTGTCTCTGTCTTTCTCTCTGGGCTTCACCAGCAGCCACATCTCTGTTTCTCTCCGGGCCTCCCCAAGGGCTGCTGATGAGCCCCACCTCTCTGATCAGGCCCAGAGATAGGCCTGGAGATGCTGGCTGGCATAGAAACCAACCAATCATAACTAAATCTGGGTCAACTGTGAAGAGCCAATGGCTGCCTAGGAGGCAGAGCTTTTGATGCTGATTGGCATTGAAACCGACCAATCAGAACCAAATTGGCTGGCGGGGGAAGGGCAGTTGGGGATGAGATCAAGCCTGCAGGGGAGGGCAGTTAGGGGTGATCAGGCAGGCAGAGGCAGTTAGGGGTGATCAAACCAGCAGGGGAGAGCAGTTGGGGGCAAGATCAAGCCAGCAGGGGGTGAGATCAGGTCAGCTGGGGAGGGCAGTGAGGTGCCATTAGGGGCGAGATCAGGTCAGCAGGAGAGGGCAGTTGAGAACAAGATCAGGCCAGTAGGGGAGGGCTGTTGGGGGCAAGATCAGGCCAGCAGGGGAGGGCAGTTAGGGGTGATCAGGCAGGCAGAGGCAGTTAGGGGCAATCAGACCAGCAGGGGAGAGCAGTTGGGAGCAAGATCAGGCCAGCAGGAGAGGGCAGTTAGGAGCAATCAGGCAGGCAGGCAGGTGAGCAGTTAGGAACCAGCAGTCCCAGATTGCAAGAGGGATGTCCGACTGCTGGTTTAGGCCCACAGGGATTGGGCCTAAACCGGCAGTTGGATATCCCCCATGGGGTCCCCAATTGGAGAGGGTGCAGGCTGGGCTGAGGGAACCCCCCCCCCCCATGCACGAATTTCATGTACCAGGCCACTAGTATATATATATATATATATATATATATATATATATATATATATATATTTACATGAACTATATTAAATGTCAAATAACAATATTCCATATTTGTTTATAGAAAATATTTTTAAACTATCACTCTTAACAAACCTCACAATAGGTCCTTACATGTTTTGAAGTAAAATAGAAACTTACTTTCACTTTATGTATAGAAGCTTGACAATTTGTTAGTCCCAAATTCCAGCAAACATTTTCTCTTCCTTTCTAAGATTGAGGTGTTCTTTTATCAACACTGCAGGAAAGAGAAAATCTGTGCTTTTTCTCTGCTTTTTTTTTATAATGATAAGCAGGAGGTAGTCACAGTTTAAGTACTTGTAGGTTTTTGCTTGGTTTGGGGAAGAGGTTACTTGGAAGAGAAAACTGAGTTATTATCTATGGAATAAGAAAATACCACCCAGCACAAATCTAAGAGTTGTTCAATTAAGCCAAGTAATTAGATTTTGGAATGTATCCAGTGAACTTCCACTAAACAATCTAACTCATGAAACTCAATGATACTTTCAAGAAGGAAGTGTAAAAATAATTTTAAAAAATAGAACAGAAAATGTTCAGTGAATTCACCTAAGGCAAATGTGCTCCAGGAGCATAGAGATAAATGCATGTCTCCCAAATTTTCACTTCATGATAATTTCTAATCAACTTTACAATGGAATTATACTTATAAAAGCAATACAATTGAATAGTTATATGCTTTCATAATAAAAGCATGCCTCTCTGAAATGGAATGGCCTTAACCTACTTACGATATTTTATACCACTGTATTGTGCAACACAGATACTCTCAAAAGTATGTTGTCTTTTCAATTCGTATTTTTGCCATTACAAAAATAAAATCAGTTATTTTTTCTTGTTATTAGATCAGTTGATGAGAAAATATTGGAAACTTTATAAATCAGAAACAGTGCTTTTTTTTGTAGAGTTTAAAGAAGCATCTTTGATAAACTTTCCAAATAGTTTAATTTAAACCTCATAACATCTGAGAAGTAAAATAGTAAACATTTCTTATATTTAATTCATGAATGAAATAAACTAAGTTATTTTTAAAAACATTCTTTCAAACTTAATTCAGCATTGGAAATGCCTCACAGTATGTTTTTCCTCATGATTTCATCTGTACTTTCTCTATCTTCTCAGATTTACTTTTTGTCTTTTTTTTTAGAAGGGAATATAATAGAGTCAAAATGTATTGTATGTATTTAATTGCCCGCCCTCTTCCAAATAACTAATATTGTGCACTTCTATACTATCAAAGAAGATCAATATTGGCAATCTTGAGAACTGTTCAACAAAATAAAACCACGTTTATTGTAGTAGCCCAATAGTCACTCTCATGATAGAATATAAGTGTCACCTGTGTATGTCAGAGCATGTGAGACCATTTAAATTAAAATACCTCCTAATCAAGAGAGATGGTTCTTAAAACATCCCATACTTATGGACAATGCACTGTCAGAGGTTCTAGACAATATCTGGATATTCTTCCCCCAGACACATAATGGTCCCTGAAGGTGCCCTGTCATTTTCTTGTGTATCTCTCAAAAATAGGAAAGATGTGTCAGAGCCTTTAATGCACATCCTGCCAGTGTACAATGGTAGCAGAGAAATGAAGAGTGAAAAGAAGAGATGATATTTATCATTTTTTCAGTGCTGTGGAACATGCTTTTATACTCTAAAGTGACAAAAGGGGGAAAATAAATGCATGTAGAATGAGAAAGAGAAGCAAGTATAAAAGCATCAAACATAACTATTGTAAATATTGCTTAGCAAAATGTTTTATTTTTCTTCATAAAAATACAATGAAATTTGCCTGAGAACCTGCCACAAAGCTCTTAAACAAAGACAATTTTTTGACCATGTAGGTATCTAAGATTGACATCTGAGGGTTCGATATGAGCTAAAAGAAATAGAGAAAAGTGGTCATGGCCCCCTGGGAGGTCACCCTACCTATCCTTTCTATGTGACCTCCAATTGGAGACAAAGAGTTATACGATTTTGAAACTTCTCTCTGGAGAGCTCTCAGTTGGACTCACTTTCCCAAAAAGAGGGTTTCAAGCATCTCATCACTGGAGCTGAATCCTGTGGGTGGTCCCTGCATGTTCATTGACATACCATTACTGGGAGCAAAGATATCATCATTGAGAAACAAGATGCCTTCTCCCACACTAATCTGCAAATCTCCAGCCTTTGCCATTCATGACCTGCAAGAGCTGGAGGCCAAGAAGTTCCAACACAAGTTCTGAGTCAGCACTGTACACATCTATCAGGCAGACAAATTCTCCTTTTGTTCAGCAAAAATGAATTGGTGCCTGTGAATGTAGCCCAGTGGTTGAGTATTGACCCATGAACCAAGAGTTCACTGGTTGGATTCCTAGTCAGGGCACACGCCTGGGTTATAAACTCAATCCCTGGTAGGGGGCATGCAGGATGTGGCTGATAAATATCTCTCTCTCTCTCTCTCTCTCCCGCCCTCTCTCTCTAAAATAAAAAAAAAACATATTTAAAAAAAAATGAATTGGTGAATTGGTCGATTGGAGAAATTCATGAGCTCAATTTGTCCTGACACTGTTAGCATCTGTTTGTTTGTTTTTTTCTGTAAAGCACACACTATTTGGTGTCAAAAAGGCCTGCATTTAAAACAAAAACTCATAGACACAGACAACAGTGGAGTGATACCAGAGGAAAAGGGGGTGGTGAGGTAGTGAAGTGTAGAGGAGACTGAGTGTATGGTGACAGGAGACTTGACTTTGGGTGGTGGGACGACAATGCAATATATAGATCAAGTATAATAAAATTATCCACTTGAAACCTATATGACTTACAAAATCAATGATAAAACACATGCCTTTTTATCATCCACAACTATTTCTACCACATACCAGTCCAGGGATTGGGACTTACACCTTTCATATACACTAAATGAACTCTAAAACTGAGACTGTCCTTCTGCATTTTTTAAATTTGTCCTGGTGATGTCTTGTAGTGCTTCCATTATTTTCCTCTTCATATCAATCCATCAATTGGCAGATATTTATTAAAATATATTTGTTCAAAAAACCATGTGAAGGCCACAAAGAAGTGTTAAGTAATGATGACCAGGAGACATATAAGGAAGCCACAAGTCATTCTTCTCTTCCTCACTAGCGAAGCCCAATTTTATTCAGGGTAAAGATAGATCCAACTAAAAATCTATTATTTCCTAGCTTCACCCTAGCAGTTAAAAGTGTTTATATAACATAATTTTGTCCCAGTAATATAATTGGCAGTAATTATTTGATTATTTATAAGAAACAACTCTAAAGAGAAGTGCTGTAGGCAGCACATACCTTCTACCTTTGGCCGTTCTGGTTCCATTTGCCCCAATTATGGTTATGATGCTGGAAGTGGAGCAGTCTCTTATAACCTTGATGTAATCCATATAAGCTAACAAAGGCTCATTGAAAAGGTAGGTATTGGATAGCATTGTGGTTCACATTTCTAATTTCATTATGTGAGCGGAACAAAACCTCAAAGCAGAAATCAATTGTTAATTGACACAGGAGACCAGCGTCCATGTCTATATAAGAAATAATAAGTAAAATAATCTATGGTTATTGTAAGACATCCTTAAAATCAACCGGTTGTATTGGGGATGTCAAAAGGTACATAAATAATTACAGTTTTATAAATGAGATGGATTCTGTAATAGTTATGCTGCCATTATGTTACAGGCCACTTATTTGACTTCAGTGAATATTTCTCAAAGGAGATATGACTTGAAGATTAAGAAACGGTTTTCCAAGCGGTCTTAGAGAGGTATGAAAGGGATCCCTGGGAAGGGAAAGCAGACAGAGAGATAAGTCTGTGAAAAGGCCCAAGGTCTGATAGAAAGGATAGAGAGAGCAGTCCTGGGTGCATATCACAAAATGATGGCAACATGGTCTGAGTCAGAGGAAAGAACCAGATGCATAGGGCATGGCAAGGATTTGGGACTTTATCCCATGGCCAAGATTAGCAAACTGGCAGCTAGCAGTAGAATCTCTGTTTAGTTTGGCAAATACAAAGTTTTATACATTTTACATTTGAATGTGTTTAGGGAGGGTATGCTCTATATCCTTGCCACAGGCCCACCACTTCCTCTTAATGTCACCATATATTCACATCAGATACCTGGTTCCTGAAAAGACTTATGTTGGTGATCTCTAGAGAAAAAAATTCCTCAGAAAGATGGGAAAGCTTGAATGTGATTGAGCCGATTGTACTGAGAGGTACAGGTGTGCAGGGTTAAGTGGAAATCACATACTTCTAATGAGAAAAGGGTTTATTTGATAGACACAGAAAAATAATCTTAAGTGCCTGGAGAAGGAAATGAGAGAAGTCAAAGATATTGTCCCACTTTTGTAAGCACTCATTGGTTGCTTCTTGTATGTGCCTTGAACGAAGATCATACCAGCAACCTTGGTATATTGGGAGGATGCTCTAATCAACCGAGCTATCCTGCCAAAGGCTCAGCTCTCTAATTTTTAAAAATCTTTAATATATTGATCTGCTAGTCAAAATGCTAAATACTTGATTAGTAACTCAGTCAACGGTATTTACCAAGTGCAGACATAAATTCCTAAACTTTTGGGAGACCTAATATTACATTTTTGCCTAGTGGGTTTTATTGCTTCTAAAAACGAAGCAGTAGAGACCACTCTGTATTTACCTGTTACTATCAAAAGAAATAAGGTGGATAGGAAAGAAGAAAATAAAACACGATAAAATAACACATAGAAAATGGTCAATTTACAAGGTAATAATAATGAACTATCAAGTTATACCAAAATGTATTATTTAACCCAAATAGTTTTAGCATCTTCAATAATAAATACAATATATAACATGCACAAATAAAAAGACACACATAATACATCCTGTGAGAATTTTACCAGTGTGTTAATGACCTGCTTGAGTTAACAACTGAGCTTTGCATCTAGTCTTAAAATCCAGGTAATTATTACTTGCTTAAGTCTATACCAGCACATTTTAACTAGACTAAATATACTCTAAGGAGAGATTAATATTATACTATTTCATTTTCATTCTCAGCTAAAATCACAGCTGTTATTCATAATTCAATTGTACCTGTAAGTGAAAATCATGTATTTGTGACATTGTTTAAGTTTCTTGACTCATAAAATTAGAAATATTAGAGTCTGAAGTAGATTGAAATACCTTCTTATATATACTCAATCATGTAATATCATTTTTTTCCCATTTTCTCCATATTAGTGATATCTTAAATCTTAGCTTTTTGAGATAAGACCTAGTACCTATTGCAAAAAAAAAAAAAAAAAACATGACTGGGATTTTAAAGCCACTGCCAACTATAATGAAGGCATACAGCATGAAGAGCAAACTTCACTCATTGAAGTAACAATGTCAATTTTTTCATTATTTGGATTAACTTCTCCTCCTACCTCTGGGCCCATAGCCAAAAAGCAATTTGCATTTTATTAATTACTCACCAATTCTTGGGGTGGAAGGGAGTGATTTTTGAAGTTTCAAATGGTCGATGCTGTCTTTGCATTCCTTATTCTTCCAAACTAAAAATAGATAACATTTGTATAAGCAGCATCTTGTTGGATAGCTGAGAGATTACTATGATTTAAGTTTTAGAATTGCTTGAAGTTGTAATAAGATTGGGGTCAATATCATTCAATACCTTGTCAGGACTTTGAATGGTACAATTCACATTAGTGATAATAATAATTATAATAGCCACATCTATTAATTTACTTAAGCACATAAAATGTTTCAAGTACTGTATTAAATAATTTTCATATCTCATTTAATCTTCAAAAAACACACACGTACAATGGTAAGAACTATCATTTTTTTGTTTTACAGATAATATTAGCCAGTACTTACTAAATTCAAATCCCAATGAGACTGTTACCATTTTCTAAAACAGACAACACAGATGTAGTATGAGAAAATGATTTTCCTAAATAACCATATGTAGCAAAATTAGATCCATTTGTAATTTAAGAACTCGTGTTCTTAACCACAATGTCATGGTTATCAAATGGATTAATCACATTAAATAGTAAATCTAGATCCTTTAACACATAAGCTCCAGAATCTTATCACATTAACAAAATAAAAGTTACATTGCTTACTCATGTTATGGTCCAACATGCATTACAGTTGAAATGTTGTCTGTCACTAGTAGAATCTGAGAAATCAAATCGAGCTGTGTGTTCAAGAGAAAAATAAAGTAGTTTGGGTATCAATATGGCATTTTCTCTGTCATACCTTAATTCTTATCTTATAATTATGACTATAGTGATATTACAGAGATGAGTCTATTTTTCAGTCTACACGTGGTTGAGACCAGAGAAGGGTAAGCTATTAAGGAGATAAATTTCCATGAGAAATGACAGGAGCAGGAGCTAATACAGTGGCTGTAGGAATTAAGAGAAGATCAAGGTAAAGGCTTCAAAAGACATTTAGGGGATAGAATCAAAAGGAGTTACTGAATATTGGGTGTGAACAATTAAAGAGAATAAGGGTCAAAGATAGTTCCAAGGTTTTAAGCTTAGGGCACTATACCGGTGGAGTTAAGGAATATAATGTAGCAATGACTTTTCCACATGAATAGAATGGTTTCAAATAGGAGTTCTTTGTCACCTAGGCAGACATATTGATTGTGCTGCATGTAGGTTTGCTTGTTTGCAATGTTATGAAAATCTCCTAACAGCAAAACCAAGACAAATTAAATAAGTGGTAAATTAATCTGACTTATTTCATTCAATTATTCATTCAACGAATTTATATGAATTGTGGACTGTGAGAAATTAGAGGAAACAAAAGACACAATCTCTGGGTTCAGGGCGTTTAAGTTGAGTGGAAGACAATCGTGATTCAACCTAATCAGCACTCAATAAGATCAAATGGGATGGTCTAGCAATTCATAGAAAGTGCATGAAAACCAGAGGAAAAGCAAAGAGAGCAAAAATGTCTTTCTAATAGTTTGAAGGAAGGATACGAATTAGTTAAGCTAAAAAGAAAGGCATGCTTCTGCTGAAGGAAAAACATGTACGTAGACTAAGAAAAAAACAGAGAATGCCATGATTAAGGACAGCAGGAAGGAAGCTGAAAAAGAGATGGCAAGAGCTAGAACTTGGTAGGTAATAATTGTTAGGATACGAGAGATTCTTGCATGCCAAAGTCTTTTGAAGACGTCACCTTAAAAGTTAAAGAAGCCACTGAAGCATTCTTAGCAGAAAAATGTCATGGTCACATTTATACATCATAAATGGAACCTGTCATGGATATTCTAGTAAAGTCCAGAAGAGAGGAGATAGAGATATGAAATAAAGAATTATAGTGAGGATGGGCAGGAAGGAGGATGTAAGAAATGTTCGAGCAAAATGGATAGCTGTATCCCCAGTGATATTAAAGACTAAATGAAAAAGAAGAAACAGGATAAATCTCAACTTTCTAACTTAGGTATAAGTAAGTAGGTATCTGATGCGACTATTCAACAAGACAGGGAAGGCAGGTCAAGGAAGGGAAGAAGAAAATAAACTTATGCATATAATTATCTCTGAAGCATTTTGATAGATATGTCCAATAGGAAGTTGTATGTAAATTTCTAAGTGTAATATAATATAATATGACCCAAAGCTTCATGTGTTATCTATTTCTATCCTTTATAGCTCAGTGCTTTAATGAGGTCAAGTTAAGGGTCTCAATTTCTTCTTCTTGACTTAACTGACAAACTTCTGCCAATGCCAAGTGAGAATAGTAAGAGAGAAGAAAAGATTAAATGCAAATACATTGCCATAAGCCATTGTTGGTCAGTAGTATTATCTTCTTTTTTAGAACCTAATTATAAATTGAAGAAAGTAAAAACTTGCCTTTTTTATACCTTATGCCTGTTTGGAAAGGGGAGTAATTTGAAAGGAAAAATCTAAGCCACAAGTAAAATCATACAAACCCCCCCCCGCCCAAGGTACCAGTTTACTGTATGCCGATGCCCACATATTTGCAATTATAAACTATTATAAATTGAATCCAAACTTTATGCTCTCTCCCAAAATGTCAAGTCTTAAAGAATGTTACATAATACAAATTGTGAAACCACAACGGAGTAATACAAAATTATGATCTTCATGAGATAAGATGAGTGTGTGTTCACCCGAAGAGCTGCATAATTGCAAAGCAGAGTCTGAAGCAGCTGGATTACATAATGGGAGTTCTTTAAAAAGGACATCTTTTTAGAAAACATAGCTTTCCAAAACTTTCGCAAAAGGTAATACAGTCAACATAATTTTACAGATGTATTTAAAAATCTAAATTAAGCAAGGTTGACCCAGGAAAGTTAGAAATTTAGCTCTCTGAAATAAAATTTGGAAGAGAGTCTGTCCATAGGCTTCCAGACAGATGAAGCAGCTTAAATATTTCTGAGTACTGATATCACTATTTCAAAGTCTCAGTCACCGCTGGCCACAGTGGGTGTGTATACCAGAATCCCCAACCTCCTGCCAACCTCAGGGGTAAGCTCACACAGGAGTCCTCCTTGCAAGAACCCTGGAATCCTCATCCCGCCACCATAAAGTTCTATAAATATCATTAGGGGAAGTTTTTCTTTGGCAAAAGAACCAGTAATTCTCAGTAACATGCTTTAGAGCATTGCTTTCTTTACCCTTTGGTGTGTATAGACATAGTACTGGTAGTTTCAATCTGCTTCCTTGCTCCTTTATGAAAATAGTTTGAGAAGACTTTTTTCTTTAGAAATTATGACTATTCAAGTTCATAATTTGAGATCATATAATCTCTAAGGGAGCTCTTACATTAGCACTTTAATCAGAAAACGTTTCTACTGAACAAAGTTTTGTTATTAATATGCAAATGAATGCTGTAAGGCAGATGACACTTTTCCCCAAACCACATTCAATTAACATAACCAATAACTGTAGGTGCTCCTAGTGTAATCAGAATTAGTGTTTTACATGATGGATTTTTTAACACTTCCTGGTTGTGAAAATAAAGACTATGAAGCTATCATTTAATATTATGATGCAAGTGTAAAACATATAGGTTGAAAAAATGGGGGAAAACATCCAAAGATGACATAAATATAACAATGATATAAATACACCTTATTCAGACTTCAGAATTGATTGCAGAACTAGAGAATCCCATGATCACCTTAAAGAAGGCGTTTGGCATTAAAATTAACAATTGTACCCATCTGTTACATTAGGACTATGTAATGAAGTGCTCTGTTACCTACAAGTAAAAATCTAACAACAAAAATAAAGAAATCACAACAGATCATATAATACATTGCTCAAACTCTTTAAGTACCACCTAAAGCAAATTTTTTATAGTTGAAATATTTTAAGAAATTAAACAATTGAGAATTAACTTAAAAACATTGTCTGCAGCCTTTTAATATTAAGTGGAAAAGGAGTTATTTTGCCCCTAAGCATATTACTGGTCAGTATTTCTGACTGAAAAATTATCTACCTACCATCAGGCAGATCAGAATCAATATGGAACAAAACCCTAAAGTCTCTGGTTTTACTTTCTATGTGTCAGGAAATAATTTTATGAAATTTATTTATTCAACAACCACTTATTTGTTACCTGTTATATAGTCACTGCTGTAGCTATAATGTAAAAAACACACAATAGCTTTATTACTTAAACACAGCTCTTTTATATATTGGATATCATTTTAAAGAATAAAATTTATATTTTGTAATACACATTGCTATTGTCATGGATGTAAAAATACAGCTTTGTAGGGATTTTTACTAATTGTTTTGAATTACTCCATGTTATATCACGTGACTTTTTTTTGGAGCATTCAAGCATATCCGTTTCTAACTGAATTGTAAAGATCTGTGTGTGTCAGCATATTTGCCAGTGTACTTAGTATTCTCTGAGTAGTGTTGACTTTGATAATGGTCTCCTGGGAGAAAGGCTGGTGTCACATTTCCCTGTTCTAACACTTAGTTTCAATGTGAATTTAAATCATACAAAAACATAAAAATTACTTGACTGAACATTTCTGGTGCTCATAGTCTGCACTTATGTAATTAGCATTAAATGGATCAGAGTAGCTTCTCTCTCGTCAAAACCAAAAATTTCACATTCATTTGGGTTTCAACATATTTCTTACTGCAAACATTAATTTGGGGGCAGCCTGTTCAAAGCATAATGTAAAGTACAGACATTTAAAACAGAAAGTTGATCCCTTAATGAAATGTAGCATTCTCTACACTCAATACACTCAGAACCTAAAATGTATAATTTTAACTGTATAACATTCAGCCTAAGACTTTGCATTTGCTTGTTGTGTTTTATTAGAGTATTATTTTTGCCACTCACATCACTGACATCTAATATGCTGCCATCCAACAACAGGTAAGCAACATAACTTTTAACAGCTCCTGTTGGCATGCTACTATTTGTTGTAATTGCTTTTAGAGGAGTACCACATTCTCTTAAAACACTACTCTTTATGTGCACATATTATTTTGAGCTCTAGTAAAAGTTTGAGGTTATTTACTTGTACATTAGAAGGAATTAGAGCGGAAAGAAGGATAAAAAACTAGGGATATGAGACACACCGTCCTATAACCACAGATTTGGTTGTTTTGGCTTTTGGCGGGGTGAGGGTGAAGATGATGATGGCATTGGTGATTTTCTCAATAAAATTAAGTAAAATGTAAAAGCAAGGAACCCTTGGTAGAATACCTTTTTTCTAAAACCTACCATTCTATATTCCAGTCTTAAACCTAATCACATATGTCTTTATCTTACCACTAGAGGCCCAGTGCACAGGTGGGTTCTGGCCGGCTGGCCCGGCCCAATCGGGGCCGATGGGGGCCAGCCAGCTGGGGGAAATCGGGGTAGGAAGGCTGATCGGGGCCAGGCCAGCTGGGAGGAGGGGCCGAAGGAGGATGACCAGCTGGCCCCACCCCCATTGGGCCAGTTGGCCAGACACAGTGCACATCACAGCAACTGGTCATTCTGGTTCTTCCAGTTGTTCCAGTCTAATGGTTGCTTGGCTTTTATATATATGATGTCATCGATCAGTACATTGAATGGAAACCTTTTAGTTTTTATTTTAATGAACCTCAAAGTGGTATTTGACTCCTGTTTACTTGTTTTCTTTTTGAAACACACTCCTCACTTGGCTCCATGACACCACCGTTCCCTGGCTTTCCTTTTATCTTCCTATCTCCTTCTTCTGAACCTCTGCAGACTGACCTTCCTCCACCTGGGCCTTTCATGAAGGCCTCACTCATGAATGTTTCTCAGTGTTCTCTTTCAGGAATTTCATCTACTCAACATTTTTATCTTCAGGAAATATCTCCCTCTAAGATTCTAATCTTAAAATCAAACTCTCTGATTATTTTCTCCTTTTTTGGAAATGTCATAAGCATTTTCAGTTTTATATTTCCAAAGCAGAACTTTTTATCATGATTCAGGCCTTTAAATTTGTCCCTTTTCTGCTGCTTCCTTTCCAATAAATGGCATCATCATATGTTCAAAGCTGTCATTTCAGAAACCTTACTGTTCACTAAATTTCTCTCACTCTATCCCTGTAATCAAGATATCATTAACTTTTGTTAATTGTCTCTGTTAAATATTTTCCAAATTCACACACTTTTCTTTTTTTTTTTTTTTTTTTTTTTTTTTTATTTTCCTCTTAAAGTATTACAAAGGGTATTACATAAGTATCCTTTTTCCCCCCCCCGCCCTTGACAAACCACTACCCTCCCTTACCCCCCAGTGTCTTATGTCCATTAGTTATGCTTATATGCATGCATACAAGTCCTTCGGTTGATCTCTTACTCCCCTCCCTCCTGCCCCCCAACTCTCTCTGGCCTTCCCACTGCAGTTTGACAATCAGTTTGAGGCAGCTCTGCCTCTGTATCTATTATTGTTCAAAAGTTTGTAATGGTCTTTATTATCCATGAATGAGTGAGATCATGTGGTATTTTTCCTTCATTGACTGGCTTGTTTCACTTAGCATAATGCTCTCCAGTTCCATCCATGATGTTGCAAATGGTAGGAGTTCCTTCTTTTTAACAGCAGCATAGTATTCCATCGTGTAGATGTACCACAGTTTTCTAATCCATTCATCTACTGATGGGCACTTAGGCTGTTTCCAGATCTTAGCTATGGTGAATTGTGCTGCTATGAACATCTGGGTGCATATATCCTTTCTGATAGGTGTTTCTGGTTTCTTGGGATATATTCCTAGTAGTGGGATCACAGGGTCAAATGGGAGTTCCATTTCCAATTTTTTGAGGAACCTCCATACTGCCTTCCATAGTGGCTGCACCAGTCTGCATTCCCACCAGCAGTGCACAAGTGTTCCTTTTTCTCCACATCCTCTCCAGCACTTGTCGTTTGTTGATTTGTTGATGATGGCCATTCTGACAGGTGTGAGATGGTACCTCATTGTTGTTTTGATTTGCATCTCTCGGATGATTAGTGACTTTGAGCATGTTTTCATATGTCTCTTGGCTTTCTGAATGTCCTCTTTTGAAAGGTGTCTATTTAGATCCTTTGCCCATTTTTTGATTGGATTGTTTATCTTCTTTTTGTTAAGTTGTATGAGTTCCCTATAAATTTTGGAGATTAAGCCCTTATCCGATATGACGTTGGCAAATATGTTTTCCCACGAGGTGGGTTTTCTTGTTGTTTTGTTGATGGTTTCTTTTGCTGTGCAGAAGCTTTTTATTTTGATGTAGTCCCATTTGTTCAGTTTCTCTTTAGTTTCAACTGCCCTAGGAGCTGTATCAGTGAAGAAATTGTTTTGGCATATGTCTGAGATTTTGTTGCCTTTGTATTCTTCTAGAATTTTTATGGTTTCCTGTCGTACATTTAAGTCCTTTATCCATTTTGAGTTTATTCTTGTAAATTCACACACTTTTCTTTTTCACTATCTCACCATCCAAGTCCAAAGAACAATGGTTTCTCATGAAGAATACTACAGAGGCCCAGATAGATGATAGATAAATCTCATTTCTCCATATTGAATGGAAATCTTTTTTTTTTTCAAAATATTTTAAAAGGCATTTTTATTATGTTTATTTTCTCTCTCTAACTCCATTCTCCCCATCCTCTCTTTCTCTTACACACACACACACACACACACACTTCACTTTTTCCATATTGTGGTACATTAAGTTAAATATGCAAAATTTTTTTACTGCTTCTCTTTTCCCAGTAGAAGTGTATATTTCCCTACCCCTTGATTTTATATCCAGCCATATGACTTGCTTTGGCCAATAGTTGAAGTTGGAAGTGTAAGCGATCCAGTTCCAAGCCCAGGTCCTGGTGATTTTCGCCTGCCTTCTAGTGCCTCCACCATCACTAAAAAGAACTTATCTGGCCTAATTTATGTTCAAAATGAGAATAGGAGACATGAAGAGCAGATTTAACTTAGCTCGCCCCACCCCACCCCTCCAAAAAAACCCACATAGTTTTATCAGGTAAATAATTTTAACATTATTTGATGCTGAGATCGGTGTATTTGCTAATAATGTAGAATTATTGAAACCATTGCTAAGTGATATTTATGGTTTTTTTTTCTAAATATGAAGTAAAATATCTTGAATATGGTCAAAAAGGATCTTGTGTAGTTAGTCTCCGTATGTCATGTTCATTCTTATTTTACACTAAGTTCCCTCTAACTCCTTGTGCCCAGTCACAGTGGCCTTCTTCCAGGTCTGTGAAGTCACCAATAATTCCTCATATGACAGGGACTTACACCTTATGTCTCTTCTTTCTTTACTTAGTTCCTTCTCATCCTTTAGACTGTCAGCTGAAACACCACTACTTCAGGATTAGCTTGACACAATTACTATTCTACATTTGTTTGTGTGATTTTGCAAATTGGTTTCCACCATTAGATTTTAATAATAATAGGGCTATTTAAATGTTAAATGAAGTAATTAATGAAAGAGATGATACAAGCCTGATGTGATTCCACTTTCAAGTGTCCTAGTAATTACAATTTTTGACATTTGCTAGTCCAATAATACCTACACAATAGGGTGTTGTTGTTGTTGTTGTTGTTTTTTAAATCCTTACCCAAGGCCTAGCCAGGCTGGTGTGGCTCAGTGATTGAGCATCAACCTATGAACCAGGAGGTCATGGTTCGACTCCAGGTCAGGGCACATGCTGGGTTGTGGGTTTGATCCTCAGTGTGGGATGTGAAGGAGGCAGCCTATCAATGATTCTCTCTTATCATTGATGTTTCTATCTTTCTCTCCCTCTCCCTTCCTCTCTGAAATAAATAAAAAGGTATATTTAAAATAATAATAATAAGATAAAAATAAAAAATTTCTTACTTGAGGATATGTTTTTATTGATTTTTAAAAGAGACAGGAAGAGAGAAAGAGAGAAACATCAATTAATGACCTCCCATATGCAACCTGACCTGGGATCGAACCTGCTACCTGGATATGTGCTCCAACCAACTGAGCCACCTGGCCAAGGCAAGTAATTTTTGAAAATAGTTATGTGTGTATTAAACAAATTATAAATAATATAAAACAAATTTGGTATACAGGCAGTCCTCAGGTTATGTCGGACTCCAGGTATGTTGTTTTGTGCTTATGTCGCCATCTCCCATTTATTTATTTATGTGTTTATTTATTTATTTATTTATTTTTTTAATTTCCAAGGTACTTTATTGTTAAAACAGGTCACAACACTAAGCCTCAGGCTGGTTCTGCCAACACACAAGCTACAAATACTTGCCTGGCAGCTGAGGAGCGCTCTGCGGTAGCATGTTTGAGAATTGAATAAAAATCCATATAAAACAAATATTAATATAGGAACACGTAAGTGTGACTCCGTCGCCTAGGCCTTCCACCTTGTTCCATCTGTGCCACCCCCACTTACAAAGACATTCCAAACTAGCAATCATTAAGTTAAGTGGTTCCCCAAAATCCCTTAAGTAAAGCTACACTCGCGTGACAGCTACAGGAATGGCATCTACACATTCACGTGGGCTGACGCGCAGGCTGCTGGGAGGAGCTCCATCCCGCTCTCCCAGGCGCAGGACACAGGCAGGGCGCCAGCGTCCTCCTCCGCCTCAGGTGGGAAGTCGCGGTTCTGGATTTGCTGCGTCACTTGCCAGGTTGGCCCTGACATCACATAGTAGATCCTCGGCCTCTGGAACTCATTGAAAGTAGAAGCAGCAGCCACGGTATAAGCACCCATGTTTTCCAAGAGCATCCAGTCCCCCACGTGCATCTCGGGCAACCGCAGGGCTCCACGATGCGATCGAGGCCGTCACAGGTGGGTCCCCAGATGCTGGATGAGTAGTACTTCTCATCTGGTTTGGGCCTCTTCTGCAGCAGGGGCTTCACGTGCGCATGATCGTAGAGGATGCAGTTAAATGACCCGTACACTCCGTCATTCACGTAGTACATGAAGGTCTTCTCACTCGACTCCTCCTCAATGTCAGAGCCCGTTTGTTCCTTCAAGACCAGCTTTTTGGCAATGATATTAACCGCAAGCGTGAAAGCTGATGCAACATAGTATCTGCCCGGCTCAGCTATGAGTGTCACTCCCCAGTCTGATGGAAAATACTTGTCCAGGGCTGGGTTGATTACACTGGTGATCTCCTCAAATTTAAGCTTTGCATCCTCAGATCCAGGAAAGCCACCGCCAATGTCCAGCAGGTACATGTTGAAACCAACCTCAGCCCCCATGTCAAAGACACAGCGGGCATCAGAGATGGCCTGCACAAAGGTCTCAGGGTCAGTACAGCCACTGCCCACGTGAAAGCTGACACCGATGACATCGATGTTCAGCTCCTTGGCCCGCTCCAAAAGAAGCCTGCTGGTCTTGAGTGTGGCACCAAATTTAACACTGAGACGACAGACTGCTTTGGAGTCATCGGTGGCAATGCGCAACACCAGCTTTGCCTTTGGATGTGCACATTTATTTATTTAGAAAAAAAAGTTCCGTCATTTTGACGTATGTACATATGTGCTTTATGCTTTTTATTATTTATTTACCACAAGTGAAGGTCAGGAATTGTTATCTTTCTTTTAATTTTTGTACTGTTTCACTTCATTACTGCTGTGTATGTGCTCCATGTGAGTGACACAGGTGCTTATGTAGGTGGGTTCCGGCTTACAGCGAAAATCGGGTTAGATCGCGCTGTAGGAACGGATCTCTGATGTAACTTGAAGACCTACTGTTTACATTTAGTTATCTTTTTCTCTTCATAAGTCCAAGCAAGTAAAAATTATAAACTTATCAGCTTCTCTTTGATACAATAAATTAGTCAGGTTGAGGATCCATTCATCCCCTTGCTTTGTGCTTTCTTGGTGTCCTCCCATGAGATATTTCACTTTTTATCAATAAAAATACTAACTTCATCTTCTGCATCAACTTAAGCCTCTAATATTTTTGTTTACATAGTAACAGATATGAGTTACACATTTATACCTTCTATTTCCAGCTTCTAGTCTAGGAAAATAAATAATCTCTTATATTACTCAACTAAACTTAAAATGGGTTCTCCACACCATAATAGCATATTTTAAAAAATATATTTTATTGACTTTTTTACAGAGAGGAAGGGAGAGGAATAGAGAGTTAGAAACATCGATGAGAGAGAAACATCTATCAGCTGCCTCCTGCACACCCCCTACTGGGGATGTGCAGCAACCAAAGCCCTTGACTGGAATTGAACCTGGGACCCTTCAGTCCGCAGGCTGACGCTCTAACCACTGAGCAAAACCGGTTAGGGCCATAATAGCATGTTTATGATTTAGAATCCTAATACATAATTATTTCATACTTAGGATATGATCAATATTTTAAACTACTTTTAAGCCAGTCTCTTGTTCATACATTGTCAGAGTGCAGATTTGTCTCCCTAATTAGATTTTAAGCTCATTCTAAGGGTAAAAAAATATTTTTATCTGTGTATTCACCACTCTTCTATTATAAAATATAACATAGTTTTAAATGTATAACAAATAATTTATATTTGTTGACACATTAAAACATAGTGGTTATAAGAAACTACCTTTTCCATACATACCATGTTGGGTCAAGGACAAAATGAGGAGATGATCATCATTGCCTCTTTCTACTCTAGGAAATCATACTACCACATTTAAAAATGTCTCCTTATTTAAAGTCCGTATCATGATTTTACACCTCCACTTCCATTGTTGAAACAGTCATCTTTCAGTCTTCCACACTCCCCACTTTTCTAATAATATTTTTGTCTCTTGTTCACCATTTCCCCCTTTACCCAAATTCTTGTTAACATCCTGAGATATTATATCGATTATTCAACATTCTTATCCCACAGATGCTATGTCACTTCAAAGCCAATGATCTTTATTTCCACCACAGCAGGAAACCACCAATTCAGGTTTATTTTGGACAATTCCAGAAGATTTCTATAGAAAAATTGGTAATACCACTCTCTGGTATTTTTATCCATCAATACTTTCAGTTGCTGTCATTCTTCCATCAAACTTTCATTGCTTCCTCATCTACCTTCTATTTCACATTTTTTTTTTCTAATTATCACAGCCTATCATCCCTCCCAGTTCTATAATCCTTTCTATTAATCCTAATCACTCTGATCCACTATTCCAATATTCACTCCCCAGCATACTGGATACTCAGCTCCTTAAATCATGTTGTTGTTTTTATTTGTTTGTTTCTAACTTGCCAGTTTAAATCCCCGGATAACTTCAAATATATCTGTGTCAACTCCTACTTCTGGGATGCTATCATTGACAAAAATAATGAAACCAATATTCTTGTCATCCTAACCTTGTTGTCTGCAAGTGTTTGGCATGACCATGGAATGCTGAGGATATGATATTATAAATAAGTGTTTAAAGAATGAACAAAGAGAAATTGTCAAATACTCCAAATTTGATCAAAAGAGATTGAATCTTAGTCTTCAGATAATAGATAATATTTGAAGTTATTAGAAAAAGGAAATGATATTGCTCAATCTGTTCCAAAGATTAAAAAATATATATGCATATTAATATAAAATCAATGGTATAGAGGAAATAATGATGATAAAAAAAGATTTTCTGTTGGCTAGAAGCTAAATATTTTTAAGGACTGCATTAAAAGTGTTCTTTAGTTGTAGTTCTGGAACTTGGCTATTTAGGATAATTATCTATGATTCTCTAAAAATGCTGAAACCAAGGTTCCATCCTTGAGTTATAATTCTCTAGATCTGCAGTGAGAATGAAAAACCTTCATTTTTCACAAGTACCACTAATCACTGTGATGTATGTACAGGTGTAAGAATCACTACCTTATAAAAAGCAAAATTTGGGTCACCGTTATCCCTCAATATATGGAGTTGTACTTCTTTTCCCCCTGCTTTTGTCATAAGCAGTCATTTTAGGAGAACTTTCACAGCTAAGAGCATTTTCTTATTTATTCTGTGGGTTGAAAAAACAGTCCTCTATGGGCCACATTTCCCTCAGTCAAAGATGCCCTGCATTGTCTTGCTGTCAATCATTCTTTCAGTAGTAATCGCCCATCAATTTCCCCTCTTCTGTAAAGAGATTTTTATGGCATCTAAGATTTATGTAACAGGAACTGCTTTACAGAGCAAGGCATCAGCTTTGAACACTGTTTACAGGACTGGGATCTATCTCAATGCCATGTGAGCAATGATAACCCTGAAAGCTGTTGAGAAATAGTTTGAACAGCTTGAGGTATAATGGCAATTCTCCCCAGCAATCATCAGACAAACTCAGCATGTTGGATTTATTTTGCCAAAAGGGTGCAAAAATAGACACTTCTAAGTTCAAGAAAATTTAGTTTATAATTCAAAATATAATGACTATTATTCTATCAATTAATAAATGAAGAGATTTCTATGCATATGACATTAATAATAAAATAAAACTTTTAATAATTAAAATCTGACCTTCTTGCTTAAATACAAATATGCAATTACCTTTGCAATAGCATTTTAAACTTGGCCTCAAATAAATTGAATCTGACTCTAATATTTTTGGACATTAATGATTTGGGAAAAAAAAATGTACTTAGATCCCAAAAGCAAGTTTAGTTTAATCAGAGATGAGCTTTCTGGTGCTCCCATCTACAAAATTAAAAGGCTTGGTTTGGTAGTCTTTGCCCCAGCAATACTAATAAATCCCCCTGTTTCCTTCCTCTCAATTACTCAATAAATAATAAAGGAGATATTCATGTTATTTTATACCCAAAGAAAACAAAGACACTCATATTAGAACTGTATAATTTACAAGGTGAGAGACTTAAAAAAACCCCGGTATATCCTCAATTGCTTTAAATTCATCTTCACATCCAAAAGTTGAGATATTCTCCTATTAATCCCACCCTGGGGCTATACTCACCTGATCTTGTCTTGATAATTATTTTAATAGACCCATCATATGCTAAAACATAAATAATATTAATTAATAAAACCTAGTAAACAATACCAATTAATACAATATTTATAGAGCTATATTTTGCAATGAGTTATTGCAATGTAGTTTTTAATGTAGTATTTCAGTTTATATTGATATGCTTTATAGGGCCTGTTTACAGGTCTTCCGGAGGCCTGGGATGGTTGGTAATCTAACTACTCACTTGAATTATGTCACTGTATCAAAACAATGATCATGTGATCCATACTTAGAGCAAAAGAAATGTCAGTCATTGCAACCATATCTCAATAACATTACAGGGCATCCAAAAGTATTGTCCAGAGACATTATTTTTAAAAATATCTTTTTTTTTCTATTGTCTATACTTTGAAAATTACTGAGAGGCTCACCCTGCTACTTTGGTTGAACTCACTTTCCCATAGCTCTTTACAATCTGTCCTCTAACTTATTGCTATGCCTTCTTCTATGCTGGAGTGGAAAGCTGCTCATCCTTCACCCTAGCCATTTCCCTATGATAATCTGACTGAGTTGCCTTTTTCCTTTCTACCATTTTGCCTTTCCACAATCATCATTGTGCAGGTCTGAAGAACCAGATTAGGTCAGAACACCAATAAATAAGGGGAGGAGAAAGACTGAGAAACATATTAACTATTTTTTACCCGTCCTACAAAAAATGTGCATTACACAAATAGTACATTCACTTAAGTCGTAAATTTAAAATGCTGAGCACTCAAGAAAAAAGAAAGAATTGTTTTAAAAATATAAATATATTTGATAAGATTTAAAACATGTAAGTAAAAATATAAATAATATTATGATCATGTGTAGACTACAATGTATTTTATATTATAAGGTGCATGTATGTTTGCAAAAACTCATTATATATATATATATATATATATATATATATATATATATATATACTGAGTGGGCAGATTATTATGACTGGCCAGATTATTATGACCACCCCATCAACACTTCATTGACACTTCCAAAAATACTGAATATTGAAAACTTCCTAAGCAAACACTCTCAAGGTTTTATTATTATTATTATTTGCATAACTAATTCACTTCATTATACTAATGGGGTGATATATATATATATATATATATATACTTTTATTGGTGTATTTCCTATATAGGCAATCCCAAAACAGTTTGAATTTAAACAGAAGACAACTGATTGGTACATCTCAGTAATAATGGATCCACCAACTGCCTTTCTTATTCTATCAAAATGTTCTGAAATTCTTACATGGATTTAGCCTCTGTTATTTAGGAATAAAATCCAATAAGTTATTGAAAGAAAAGGGAAAGAAATGAGAGGAAGGAGAGAGAGAGAGAAAGAGAGGGAGAAGAAGAATGGTGTCTCCTAATCACCTAAGAAATCCTACTGGGCAGCAAGTTTATATTTTACTTAAATGTTCAAAAAATGGATGGTACTTAAAGAAATGACATAAAGTTTTGTATGAAAATTTGAAAGAGAAAACAAAAGGTAGGACTAAGAATGTTAAGATTATTAATAATTTCCTGATAATTCATATTATCTTTAAACTTCACTTATTAAGTGAACAAATGAATCAAGATGAAGTATGGAGATCTAATCCATTTTTTGTTTGTTTGTTTAGCAATACTCCTTGCTAGAAATGTGTAAATTTAAGAATTAAAGTTAGTCATTATGTGGGAGGAGGAGATATAAATGGAAAGGAGAAAAAAACACAAACAGCAATGATAGTCTAACACATGGTAACAATTGCAATTATAATTTTTATTTCATCAAGATAGTCTTCATCATATGTCTAAATAGCTTTGAGCCAAAGCCACAAAGATCATTTCAGAAAATGTCTTATAAAAATTTAAAATTATGTGATTATATTCTTATCCACTGATTTAGCCGTAGGTACCCAATCTGTCACTCCTTGAGCAAATTACGGTTATGGTTAATTAGCAATTCTCTCTCAAAGTGATCCTAACGACTTGAAGAATCAGTAACATAACCTGAGTCATTTCTACTCACCTATTCTATAGGTGTTACTTCTTTTATTTTATACAAAGCTCTCCATAACCACATGCTTGGGAAAGACTAATTAAAATCTCTGAAGGAAATATGATTAGCCAGATGAGGCAGAAAATAAATCTAGGAGGGAAATCATTTAATAGTTGTTACACTTTTTCATAAAATACTTTTCTAAGATGTTAAAAGAATATATTTTACCAGAAGTTATTAAGCAGAGGTAGTGTGACTTTCCCCACTTTATTTTCATGTATAATAACATCTTTAAGTATTCAATAATTATTTTAAATAAAATCTTGTATATTATATATGAAAAAATCTAACTTCAGGCTTTATTCTAAATAATAGAATATAAATGAAGAAGATGTACATCTGGTGGGCTGAGTAGCTTGCTGTGTGTCTTCTCAAGGTGATTATCAGAATTAATTCCAGGCTACGAAGATCCATAGGATGGAAGAGTGTGGCCAGCCTGGGTGTGATGTCTATCTAATAGTCCTCAGGTAAAAATACATCTATTCCGTTTGTAAATACAACATAACCACTATTTACAAATAGTGAATTCTAGCTCAGCAAACTTCCTCAAAATGTATCTGTTTAGGAAAGCCATAATCCAAGAAATAAAAAGCTGGACATCAAAACAAGTGATTCTCTTTTGTAATGATGTCCAAAACTAAATTGTGTAGTCAGCATTTATGTCTTACATATTATCTGGAATCTGAAATTATGTTTTTCCTTGTTTATAGGAAGGAGGATGGCATGTAATGATTTTTAAAGTTGTTACTATTATTTATAACTAAACTATGCTAGTAAAAGTATTTTTTGACACACACGCACACACACACACACACACCCCTACATATATTCAGATCCTGGAGCTTTTGTACCAGTTATTACCAGAGAGGAATCTCAAAACTGATCATTATCCAATTATTTTTCATTGAATATTATAGTTTAAATACAATTTATTCTGTTTATATAATCTAGTTTTTCCCCCAAAACAATCATTTTCAAATCAATGATTGAAAATGTTATGGATTTAGTCATTTATTTTTATGTTATGGATTTAGTCATTTATTTTTCTCTTCAAGTATTTCAAACATTTTTAAAGTCTCTTGCAGATTGCTTTGTTAGCATGAGCCTTTCACTTGTTAATGGCTCCAGTGTGACTCACTCTTATGACTGTAATGTCATTTGGTAATTTGTAATTTTGTGAATTCACCCTCAGAAACCAGCTTCTTGAGCATTTCTACATGCATTGGCCCTGGATGGCCAAGGTGACCTTATGATGTGATTTTGCAGTTATCTCTGCAATGACCTATGGAGCTCACTGATTCAGGACCAGCTTTTAGTTTATTTCCAGGCTAAGGGTGGCTGCATCACATGAGTCGCACAAATTTAACTTTTTGTTTTTTCTAAATGCATGCTCTCACTGCCAAAATATTCACAGGGACTCTCTTCCTACCCATAATATAAAGTAAATCGGGCACTATAGTTTATTACAATAAAAATTATAATTGTTACTAACTCCCTTTTTAAACACAAAAGTGTCTCAGATTGGACAATGAATTATTGGGCCCCTTACAAACACAAGGCCTATGATCTTAACTTCCTTTATTATATTAAAACTTGTTTTTAAAGAAGGGATTCTCAAATTACAGCATGCACTTTAGTGTGTGTGTGTTTTCTTTTTTGTTTGTTTTTATCATCATTGTGGAAAGTATTACAGCTTTCCCCTTTGTTTGTTTTCCCCCATCATCCCCCTTTTCCCCGCACAACATGCACTTTGTTGAAACACAGATCTCTGGGCTCTGTTTCTCGAGTTCCGATACAGGAGATCCCTGGTAAAGTTCAAGAATGTGCATTTCACAAATGCCCATGTTGATGGAAACTTAAGAATGTTGATGCTTGCAGTCTAGGACCACATTTTGAGAACAATTGACTTAAGTAGTGTGTGTGTGTGTGTGTGTGTGTGTGTGTGTGTGTGTGTGATTCAGATACACATGGATCTTTGGTCCTTCTTAGGTAAGAAATTTTTCTGTTTGCGGGGACCAGAGATACTTTTTTGTCATCACTGCAGCCGTCCTCCTCCTCCTCTTCCTTGTCTTGTGGCCGCTGGTTTTGACACATTAGATATTAGTTTATTTATTTATTTTCTTTTTGCTCTTATTCAATTTTTACTGGAACCCAGGTACAGAGGAATGAGTTAATCATAGACCTCACTTCATAGAGTATTGCTGTGACTGGTTATTCATGGCCTTTATTTTATTCCCCCCTCATGCCCCTACTTCCATTTCCTTTACAAGATAGAAAACTATTCTGTTTGATATATAGGCTTTAAAATTCATATTTTCTTAAATACTTATAATTACAATGTATATTATTATATACTAGAGGCCCGGTGCATGGATTTGTGCACCAGTGGGGTCCCTCGGCTTGGCCTGCAGGGATCAGGCCAAAACTGGCTCTCCGACTTCCCCCAAGGGGTCCTGGATTGCAAGAGGGCAGTTCTTGGTTGACGCACCCCAGAATCAGGCTCCCTCCTCTCTGTTCCAGGTGCGTCACCCAAGAACCGCAGCTGCCAAGTCACCTCAGCTCTGCAGCTCCTGCGTTGAACATCCGCCCCCAGGTGGTCAGCGCACATCATAGCTACCAGTTGGACCATCTGCCCCCTGGTGGTCATTACACATCATAGCTACCAACGCATCAGCCAATCAGAGGTCACTTAGGCTTTTACTAGGATATAGATATAGATATAGATATGGATATGGATATGGATATGGATATAGAGATAGATATAGATATAGATATAGATATAGATATAGATATAGATATAGATATAGCTAGATATAAATGTATATATATATTAGCTTCTCTCTCTCTCCCGAACGCCCCCTCTCAAAGCTATGAAGTTTTTTCCTTTATTTATATTTCCAGAAATATTTTTATTATATGGAATTATCAGTTTGAAAATTACAGAAAAATTCACTTGTAAAACTAGTTAGGCATGGTGTTTTTTTTAAAGTGGCAAGGGAGTGTGAGAAAGGTCTTGAATTACCTTTCAATTCTCTGAATATTTAATGGTTTTCTAAATCAAATATAAATTTTGAAAAATTATAATCTTTAATAAATATGTCTATTTTATTTTGTAATTACTGTATACATGTTCATACAAATAAATTAATATATTCAACTTTACATTTTTATCCCATATTTTTTGTCTTTGTTGTACCTGCAGTTATTTATCTATTTGCTTTCATATTTCTCATTTTCTCCCTCCTCATTGGGTCTGTTTTCCAAAACTGTATCTACTTCATTTGATGTTTGTTAATACTGTTCATTGATGAGTTTTTGTTGTTTTTCTGCTTTTTTAAAATTCGATTTTTAAAAATCTTTCTACTTTTTTTGGTGTTTGCTTTCTTTATATTTTTCTATCTTTTTGTATTAGGTTACTGTTTTCTGATCAGTCTAATTAAAGCTATACACTATTCTGTAAGGAACAGTTAAGTAATATTCACAAATCTTGGCATATAGTACTTTCATTATTTTGAAGTTTCCATACAAATTTCTTTTTAACACAAAATATATTTAAGAATATTTTGTTTTATTATAGACACTAGAGGCCCAGTGCATGAAATTCGTGCACAGGTAGGGTTATTAGGCCTGGCTGCAGATCAGGGCTGATTGGGGCCTTCCAGCTGCTGGCCAGGGCCTTCCTTTCCCCAGCTGCTGGCTGTCGGCCGGAGCCGTCCTTCATTCTGCGTTGTCCCCTGGTGTTCAGCTCATGTAATAGTGATCAAACTCCCAGTCGGTCAAACTCTCAGAGGACACTTTGCAAATTAGCCTTTTATTATATAGGATACTTAATTTAATTGATTACCAATCCCATTTCACTCTTTAAATAGAGTTTATATTTAGAGCACTTTTACATTTACAAGAATATTGAGCAGAAAGTACCTAGAGTTCTCATATACCCCCCCCCCACTACTTTTCCACAAGTTGTTTCTATATCTTGCAGTAGTGTAGTATATTCATTACAATTGATGAGCCAATATGGATACTTTTAATTAACTAATAAAACTTAGTTTACATTAAAGTTCATTCTTTGGGTGGTACATGGGTTCTATGGGTTTTGACAAGTATGTAATGACTTACATTCACCAATACAGTGTCACCAATACAGTGTCTGAAAAATCCATTGTGTCCCATCTATTCATCCCACCATCCCTCCACTGAGTTTTGTTTGGAAAACCTAGTCTATGTAACATTGTTACCTTGTATATAAGAACATAATCAATTTTGTGTCCTCTGTAAAGAATGATTTGGAGCTGTGTGTTGTGTGTAACTATTATGTTATTTAAATCTTCTACTTATTTTCTTATGTATTTTTTGTTTGATATTTAACATTTCTAGGATAGGTATTTTAAAATCTTGAACACTGATTTATCTCTATCCATAAGTCTTTTAATTGTTGCTTGTTCTGGCTAAATTAGTGTATCCATGTTTATAATTGTTCAATCAATATATTACCTCAGCATTCTTTTTGAGTACCCACTGTATGTCAATCACTCTTTCAGGCACTGGGTGCAGAATATCGAGTAAAATCTGAAAAATATCTACTCTTGACAAGCTTTCATTCTTGGGGGTGCTGATGCCAAGGTAGAAAATAAATTAACATAACATATAGGATTTGAGATAGCAATTAGTGCTATAGAAAAAATACAGGAGGTAATAAGAACAAAGTTACATGGGTGAGAGAAAGACTTGTTTAAACAGGTCTGCTTTGATTAAGCATCTGATATAGATGATGGCATAAGCAATGTACATATTAGAGTAAAATGCATTCAAGACCAATGGGCCAACCAACACAAGAATTCTGATGCAATAACTTATCTATTAATCTTCATGAATACTGTATATTCTTACTATTTCTTTTACCAGTTTATAATAGCCCTTCATTGTTCATGATATTGTTTACTTTAAATTCTCTTTTGTTTATATTATAACTAGAGGCCTGGTGCACAAAAATTTGTGCACTCGGGGAGGGAAGGGGGGTCCCCCAGCCTGGTCTGTGCCCTCTCACAGTCTGGGAGCCCTCGGGAGATAACGACCTGCTGGCTTAGGCCTGCTCCCAGGTGGCAGAGGGCACGCACAATCCCTAAGTGCAGCACCTGGTCAGGCTCAGAGCAGGGCCGATTGGGGAGTTGGGGTGCCGCCCCCTCATGCACAGAGCAGGGCAGATCGGGAGGTTGCGATGCCACCCCCAGTCACGCTCAGGGTAGGGCCGATTGGGGGGTTGGGGCACCGCCCCTTGTCACTCACAGAGCAGGGCCCATCAGGGTGTTGAGGAGCTCCCCCCTGTCATGCACAGAGCAGGGCTGATCAGGAGGCTGAGGAGCTCCCCCCGTCACTCACAGAGTAGGGCCGATAGGGGAGTTGGGGCACCACCCCCTGTCACACACAGAGCAGGGCAGATCAGGGGGTTGGGGCGCTGCACCCTGTCACACTCAGGGCAGGGCCCATGAAGGGGGGTTGGGGCACCACCCTCTATCACCCACAGAGCAGGGCTGATCAGGGGGTTGGGGCACCGCCACTGTCACACAAGGGCAGGGCCAATGGAGAGGTTATGGCTCTACCCTGTCAAACACAGAGCTGCAGGGCGATCAGGGGATTGGGGAGCTCCCCCCTATCAGGCACAGAGCAGGGCTGATCATGGGGTTGGGGCGCCTTCCCCTGTCACGAACAGAGCAGGGCAGATGGGGAGGTTGTGGCCCCACCCCCTGTCACACACAGAGCTGCATGGTGATCAGGGGGTTTGGGTGCTGCCCCCTGTCACACTGATCCCGGTGCCGGGAGCCTCGCTGCTCCGCTGATCCCGGTGCTGGGAGGCATATTACCCTTTTACTATATAGGATAGAGGCCTGGTGCATGGGTGGGGGCTGGCTGGTTTGCCCTGAAGGGTGTCCTGGATCAGGGTGGGGGTCCCCACTGGGGTGCCTGGCCAGTCTGGCTGAGGGGCTGAGGGCCGTTTTCAGGTTGGCAGGTGACTGAAGCTCCCAACTGCTCCTTTTTTTCTTTTTCTTTTTTTATTCTGGGCCAGCTTTAGCTCTGAGGCCTCGCTGTTGAAAACATTGATACAATGTTACTGTCAGGCTGGCTGAAGACAGGCTGACTGAAAGCCGGTTTCTGGGGTTTTGTTTAGCTTCTATATTTGCAACATAGTACATATTTGCTTAGAGTTGCAGCTGAGAGGCCGGCAAGTCAAGCGGGGAACGTTGGAGTCCGCAGTCACTGGAGCAAGCAAGCCTCCCTGTTCGCTTCAGTGCATGGCTGCCAGCCGCCATCTTGGCTGACAGTTAATTTGCATAAGGATATGCTGATTAGCCAATGGGAAGGGTAGCGGTCATATGCTAATTACCATGTTTCTCTTTTATTAGTGTAGATTTTTGCCTATGATTGGTAGTTTCTAGCTGTTTACTGAATATTCATGTCCTTCCCCTTTCTTATTGACAGCAACCGATATTGATTCAGCACAACAATGTGCCTAGATGTCAGTACTCACTGTGATACACTGAAAGATGGCTTCCCAAAATATCAGGCCCTAAACTTGCAACCTGTTATTGTAATCTTCTTTGGAAAAAGAATATTTTCAGATGTGATCAAGTTAAGGATCATGAGGAAAATTATACTGGATTACCATGGAGGTCCTTAAATGCCTCCATATACATATCCTTGTAAGAAGGCTGGGAGTGATTTGAACCATTAAGGAGAGAAGGCAATAAGAAGACAGGCAAAAATTGGAGTGGTGTGGCCACAAGCTA
Organism: Myotis yumanensis; assembly: GCF_028538775.1. Lineage (NCBI taxonomy): Eukaryota > Metazoa > Chordata > Mammalia > Chiroptera > Vespertilionidae > Myotis > Myotis yumanensis. The sequence continues at coordinate 144,019,311 of NW_027223754.1, forward strand.
AGAGACATTGACAATCACCAGGAGCTGAAAGAAGAAAATAACTGTATCTCCCTTAGAGCCTCTGAAGGGAGTATGGCCTGCTGACACCTTGATTTTGGACTCTGGCTCCAGAATCATGAGAGAATAATTTTGTTGTTTTAAGCCATTTGATTTTGATAACTGTAGTTTTGTCAATCTGGAACAAATGCACTTACCTAGACATCCTTACAGTTAAAAGTGGCCGAGTGAAACAGTCATCGACGCTGGCCTCACACAGATGGCATCCATTCCCCTCTTCCTTTCTCTCTTCTCTCTTCCTAAGGCATGCATGGGCTGGTTATAACACAGAGTATCAGCTTCCTGGCACTCTTCTTCTTCAAATGCTTTATCTCCCTTGACTGACTATGCCTAATTCTCAGGGTGTGAGTGGAAGAAAGGAGAAGAGCTGAGTGGGTCCTGGTAATCAGCCTGCAATTATTTTTATCATTTCTTAATCCCAACCACCCTTGACATGATTTTGATATTTCGCCCATTGACTGTGGCTCTCTGATGTGGCTGTTCTTTGTTAACCCTCAGTGATGTGGGGACAGTCAACAAATGGAGAAAATGAACAGAAAAAACACACAAAAAACTCCAGGCTGCCTGTTCACCCCCCAAGTCATGGAAGCCTGCCCGTCTCCCATGCATTAGTGTTTCCTTTGTGGACTAGGTTGCACCTGCCATCTTACCCTCGGGAGTTTTCACACTTACTTGTTATAATTATTTAATTCCACATATTCACACATCTTCACTGGCATCTCCAGGCTCCCCCAGCATACTGTGTTGGTTTGTCATTTTGTCATGAACCAGAAATCTCAGGTATTTATTTACATTTTTTTTCAGCTGCTGTTACATTTTTGTGTGTGCTTATCAGCAAAACTACATTTTGCCACATCTGTTCAGTCCACCTTTTCACCTGAAGTTATTTTTTACGATGTTTGTGAATTTAATTATCGTAAAACCTAATGTTTTCTATATTATCTGCCCTCCCCCCCTTTTTTACACAGTTTGAGATTCAAAGAAGGTTGAGTTACTTTCTAAGGTTGACATAAGTGTAGTTGAGTAGACATATCTGAACCCAAATCTGAAAGTCCTGAAGGGATTAGCTTAATATCACAGATTTACACTTTTTTTTCTGTATGTTAGGGAATTAACTTTCACATTCACAATGGATTTTTTTTAAAGTATGACTATATAAATAGCAAAAGAAATTTGAAAAGTGTGGAGGGTAAAGTGCAGCTTTTTTTACATGCAATTCATTGTAATGTGTTTTGACTGGCTTTCATTAACTTTTATACATACAAATAAAGCTGAGTTTATCTGGTCCCTCTTTGTGTTATTTGAAATGCCTACTTCTCAGCCGAAGCACCCATGCCTGAAAAGTTTTCTTCTAAGTGTTGAAAACCTTGGATTAATATACAAATGTGTGTGTGTTTGTATGCCCATGTTTGTGTGTAAACAATTCTTAGACGTTAGCAAAGTGTTGGAGAATTCAACTCAGTTTTTTACACTATTTTCCCAGGGATAGCACCGGATCCTACAGACCAATCCTCCACTTCAGACACCAATTGCAAGCCCTGGTTGCTAACTATACTTCTGACAGACAGGCGATAAAGTGGAAACTCCCTTTACCTCCTCCTTGGGTTTGGTTAATTTTTTAAAATGGCTCACAGAACCCAGGAAACCTGTTTACTCACTAGATGACTGTTTTATTACAAAGGGTTTAAAAGATTCAGGTCAAGTTAGATGAAAAGATACATAGGGCAAGGTCTGCAACAAAGGAGCTTTCATCCTCATGAAGCTTGGGGCCCAGAATGGCATACATGGAAATTCCCAGAAGGCCCTCCTCTCGGGTTTTTATTAAGGTTTCATTACATAGGCATGATTGATTGAATCATTGGCCATTGGTGACTAATTCATGCTTTAGCCCCACTCCTATTCCCAGGAACAGGGGGCGGGACAGAGTTCAAACCCTTTATTCATGGTTTCCCTTTCTTAGGTGCTTTCTAAAAGTCCCCTCATTAACATAAACCCAGTTCTGGTGGAAAGAGACTTGTTATGAATGACAAAATATCCATTTTTACCATTATGGTTCTGAAGTATTTTCAGAAACTGAGGACAAGAGGCCAAATATTATACAAAAGATGCTTCCCTTGCTCTTATCACTTAGGAAATTCCAAGGGATATTTTGAGCAGTGAGCCAGGGACTGTGGGTGAAGACCAAATATATATGAAAAATACATTTTGTTCATCAAATGTTCAAATTATACATTTTTTCCTTGTAAATCACTATTGCAGAAGTAACTGTTAATTTTTACTAAAGGCTTAGGGCATAAGTATATATTTTTAGATATATAAAAGAAAAATATTTCCAAGTTGAATACAGAAAATATAGAGGCTAAGGTTCTAAGGATTCACCTTGAGATTGATGTGGGTAGTATAAAGAATTTCTGAAGTGAGGTTGTGAATAATTTCTACCTTTGCATGTGTGGGGATCAGGTAGGAGTTCACAGTAGGAGTAATTTTAATGATATTGTTTGACAAAATATCTGAAATATCTTTTAAAGCATTGCATCTTCTCAACATGCACATTACTGAAATTTTAAGTATGTGTTCTGAAAAAAAATGCAATTGCAGTTTCTATCAATTTACTAAAAGAATAACAGGGAAAAATCCTCCCTCAAGTCGCATAAAAATAAATGGGAAAAAAAATTGTTAAGAAGAAACAACAGGATTCAAATGAAGTCACTTGTGCTAGGTCCCACAACAGCAAACCGAGACTTACAGTAATTACTGTTTTAGCCTCTTTCAGAAATTCAACCTTGAATCAGTCAATCTGACATTACCTGGTCAGCACTAGTGAGGTAATCGACCTGATAGATCATGGCCCGTCCCCAAAGGAAGTTGACCTTGCCTGCAATACTCCACTCTGCTGAAAATGTTACCAGGCAAAAGGGGCTTGTTTGCCTGTGCACGTAAGAGCCCAATCAAAAGCAAACTGGGTTTGCAGCATAGAGAGTAAGGTTTTATTACTTGAGGAAGTGGCCCACACCAAGGGGTCACAGGTGAACTAATGCTCACGGCCTGGCTCCCAGATGGCTTTCAACGGATGTGTTACGTAGGGGAAAACCATTCATCATGGTGACTTAGGGAGTTCATGATACCCCGAATGGCAAGTGGAACTCTCCGGGTTCTTGTCTCATGAAGTTGGAAGAATAAATTTCACAGACAAAGGATTTTAAGAGAAAGTGTGGGAATTTACTGTAAGTGTATACAAACTCCCGAGTAGGGAGGGGTCCCCAAAGGGTTTAAAAATGTTAGCAGCTTCTTTGTCTGTTCATCCCACTTTCTAATTGGACCCTTCCTTATTTTATGTCCCCCATGCTTTTCCTGATTGGCTACTTTTCCCCTTTTCCCAGCATAGTATCAGTTTCAAAGCTCACCTGATACCCCCTCTTTTTCTCCCCCTTATTTTCTAACACTCTTATAAACAATCTGGCAGCTTGGAGCTGTCTTTGCCTGTCATGTATGCATTCCTCTCCATGGACCCCCTGCCTTCCCTAACTCCTGCCTCTAAAATCCTCTCATTAGGGTCCTGGTCAGGGTCATGGTCTCCACTGATTGGTTGGCTCTAGGTAGGGGGTGGTTGCTCAGAGCATCTGGTCCTGATGTCAGCCATGGTGTAGCTTCATCTGGTTTCACCACTTTTCTAGGTCTGGAGCTGAAACAAAACTGAGACCTAGATGTTATCTTTAGTTTAATTGAAACTCTGTCTCTGTGGTCAGTAGACCCAAAGCTTTTTTTCCTAAGATTGCTGAAGGCTGACCCTTAGTTGAGGACTTAATAAATAAGGAAATGAACATACAGAGGAGAAGGAGGTAGGTGAGTCAGGGTGGTGGGTAAGAATAGTTTGAATCAAAAGAAAAGAAGGGGAATAGTTCATATTAAAGAAATGAAGTTTCTATGTGCTTACAGAAACTTCCTTTTCTTCACCATCTTCTGCCTATAAAACCTTCCATTTTGTAGAGCGTCTTTTAGCTTCTTTCTATTTGCTAGATTCAGAATGCTTCCCAATTCGTGAATCATTGAATAAATTTTATTAGATCTTCAATTTTATTGAGTTGAATTTTGATTTTTTAGCAACCTTAATTAGGATATTATTGAATATCACAGTGCATAAAATAATGGACTATAGATCAAAGACCTTAGTTTGAATCTTCTTTGTCACTTCAAGTTGTATGACTTTGAGCAAGTTCCTAAACTTACCAAATATCAAGTATTACCCTATATAATAAAAGCCTAATATGCAAATCAAACATCAGAATGACCCGCAGAATAACCAATCACTATGATGCGTACTGACCACCAAGGGGTAGACACTCAATGCAGGAGATGCCCTCAGACTTCAGGCCCCAGGCCAGCCAAGTTGGGTGCCAGCAGAGGCCCCCCAACCACCCCACCGGTTGCCCCACAGATCAGCCCTGATTGTCGGCCAGGCCTAGGACACTACTCATGCATGGCTTTCATGCACCGGACCTCTAGTCATATATAAAATGAGAAAGATGATAACTTCCTCATTAAGCTATTGCATAATTCCTTGTTATTACTCTGGGTTCTCCAGAGAAACAAAACCAACAGAATCTCTCCATATATAGATATATAGATAGATACAGAGATAATTTTCCTATATCTATCTCACACCTATCTATCTAGAAGAAGAGACACTTATTTTATGAAATTGGTTCACACAATTGTAGGGACTGGCATATACAAAATTTGTAGCACAGGTCTGAAGGCTGCAGACTGGGGTAAGAGTTGATGTTGCAGTCTTGAGACTGGATGTTGCAAGTCAGCAGGCTGAAACTAGGCAGGTTTTCTGTGTTGTAGTCGTAAAGATGGCCCCTTCTAAGGGCAATGAGTAAGAATCTGTCTCATTCTTTTCCCTTAGCTTACTTGTTTCACTGGCAATCTTTGGCACCCATTTGCTTGCAGATGTCTATTTGCCCCCATCTTCACATAATGTTCTCTCTATGTGCATGTCTCTGTATCAAAATTTTGTATTTTTAGGACATCAGTTATGTTGGATTACAGCCCATCTTAATGACCATAACTAATTACATCTGTAGCAATGCTATTTACAAATAAAATCACTTTTTCTCACATTAGGAGTTAGGGCTGCAAGATATAAATTTTGGGCACCCACAATTCAACCCATAGTATCCTTAAAAAAGAAATCACACAATAAATGATAGTTATTATTTTCATGCATGATCAGATATTTAAGAAAGAAAGATTGAATTTAGAGTTCTTTAAGAAAAAAATATAAATTATGTTAAGATCTTAAACTAATTCAAGAAATTATATGTGTCCTCTAAGTGCATAATGCTAATTATCTTATGCTTTTATTATAAATATTGAATCTGAACACCTATGACATAAATAATTAAAAAGATAAGCTATGATGTTTGCTGAAGGAGTACAGATTTAAAAATAAGTTAAATTGCCTCTAGATGTAGCTATGGATAAATGTAAGGAAATGGAGAAATTCTGGTTTAAGAAAATATCTATAGATTTTGAGACTATTTTGGCTCTTCCTCAATAGATGCATTCATAGATTTATTGTTCTCCTTGAGAGGATAATCTAATTTTGAAAGTCTACAGGAGCATACCCTGAAGAATAGTAAGTGATTGTAACACTCATAAAGGGAAGGTATGAATTTCCCCACCCAGAGAAAAAAATAACAAAGGGAAGGGAATAGGAGTGAATATCAGTTTGTAGGAGGACTTACTCCTTGTGAGGGGCTTCTAGAGTTATGTTACTAACTGATTCCGGTAATTTCCAGCAGGAATTCTACTTTCTCCCACACCAAAGGAAAAAAAAAAATCAAATGCTACATGATTGAATTCAGTCCTATTACACTTTGTCCAAAACGAATTTTTCTTTTTTTCTTTTTGGCTTTCATGTTTAAAAAAATCTAAGAAATCCCAAGGTGCAAGAGCTTTGAAGTGGTTTTATTCTCTCTTCTTATTTGAAGGCCTATGCTTTGGTCAATTATACCTCTACAACTCAGCTTTTCTATTCCTTTTAAACACAAACTGAATTCAAGTTCTGATTATCATGTTAATGTGTAATTGAAAATATTACTACTGTTTTCTCTGCTTTCTGTTTATCTCTACTTCCAATTAATTTTTTATTGCTCCCATTTACTCTCAAAAGCTGAATTCTGATTATGCCTCCTTCTGCATATGGAGAAATGGAATAATGTTCCATTACCCAGTCATACCACATACTTGATTTGCTATGATATATTGGTAGCTTAATGGTTGTAGTCTTCACCCTCTTTGGATCTATACCTTCTCTACGTGATTTTGTAGCTCCTTTCATCAAAACATAAATAATTCTCCACTTTTATATTTGCTTTGTCAAAATATAAAAGTGACGATTTGCCTATTTCAAATCCAGGCTTTGGGAGACATTGCATGATTCTGTTCTCTCTATACCCTGATACAAACATATGAATAAGGCTAGAAGATGTTGAGAAACACCTGGCCCAGTCATATCCATTGTCCTAGCCAACAGCTGTCCTAGCACTAAATATATGAGTGAGGCCATCCCAAACGAGTCAGCCCCAATCAACATATTAATCACTGATGCATGAGTGAGCCCAGCTGAAGTCAGCCAAATCTAGTCCAGATCAACAGAACTAGATTAGCAGAACCATCTAGATGAGATAAAATCTTATATATAACTAGAGGCCTGATGCACAAAAATTCGTGCAAGAGTAGGCCTTCCTTCCTCTGTCTGCTGGCACCAGTTTTCTTCCAGCACCCGGGACCCAGGCTTCCCTCTTCCGGACACTGGCTGGCAACCGGGACCTGGGCTTCCCTCCTCTGGCAGACTTCAGGCACACGGGACCACAGGCGGCTTTGCCCAGAGCCAGCCCCAGGCACCCAGGACCCTGAGTATGGCTTCGCTAGGGCCCTGGCTTTGTCAGGAAGGAAGTCCAGAATGACGTCTGGAAGATATCTGGTCAATCCAGTCTAATTAGCATATTACCCTTTTATTAGTATAGATAATAAAAACACATTGTTTTGGAGTAATTTGTTATGCACCAATAACTTAATGGTTAGAGCTGTTGTCCAACCATGAGATTTCCTCTTAAATCCTGATTGATAACAAATGTTGTTTTTCATTAAGTCCTGCAATATATTTTGCTGATATTCTTTTTAATCCAATGTATCTTTACTTTGAACCCTTTTTATCTGAGGTAACCTAAACATACCTGTTTCAAAGAAACTAATGTAATAATGTTTGCAGATTTATTAGCGTGAGTGAATAGCACAAGTCCTAAGAGATTGAAGATAACCTGATAAATATTTAGGGAATAAATAAAAGTAACATAGAAGATCCTCCTACATTCCCTTAGATGTACTTTAGACAATAAAAACATTTGGTAGAATTCCCAAGAGGATAAGGATTGAACCAAAGTCACAGATGATTTTCATGAATAAGAACCAGTAAAATTAGTATCCAAGAGCTCTCTCTTTTAACATGACTGATGTTCACAAATGTGGACCCAATACAACACAGTGTGTCAATTACTTGTCAATATGTAACTATGTTTCTAAAGTTTTGATTTTTTTCTTTGTAAACTATTGACTTAAGAGAACATTAGGTTTAAAATATTTTGATCTTCAATAATTTGTTAAGAATAAAGAAGCATTCTGTAACACAACTTAAAGGTCTGAAATAAAACAATAAATATTGAATCTGAAGTAACATTAGGGAAGTGAATTTGATCTCTCTCTCTCTCTCTCTCTCTCTTCCTATATCTCTAAAAATAAATTTTAGAAAATCTAAAGGTAGACGCTAACTTTGTTTCCGAGGCATATTCTCCCTTTTTTAGAGTGACTGTACTAACAAGCCTTTTAATTATGTACATTAATAGAAGTTTTAAACATGGGATGATGTCCAAAGACTGATGCTTCTGATTGAGCTATTAAGCATTCTGTTTAATAATAAACTAGATCCTCATTCAGAACACAAGAACATCTCTGATAAGATTATTAGCTATATGTATTTTTCTTTTCTTGTTTTGTTTTGGGCAGGGCTGCAGTTGGGGGGCCATCCTTCTGGAAGTTGATTTCATAGAATCTGGGCCTCTAGAAAAAGAGACTTTTAAAAGAGATTACAGCTCAGCCTAAAACCAAGTGGAGAGGGAGATCTTGGGAAGGGTTCTAGCCAATGGACCAGAGGAGGAATTAGATCCGATTATCCGGTTTTCAGATTTCACTAGAGGCCGATGCATGAAAATCCGTGCAAGAGTAGGCCTTCCTTTTCCTGGCTGCCAGCACCGGCTTCCCTCCGGCACCAGGGACCCAGGCTGCTACCCTCCTCCAGCCGCCCACAGGCACACGGGACCCAGGCTGGCTTCCCTCTGGGCCCAGCTTCATCAGGAAGGACGTCCAGTATGACATCCGGCCTAATTATCTTATTACCCTTTTATTATTGTAGATGATATACATAGTAATTCTTCTATGTTGTCCTCAAACATTTTCTAAAGTTTGTTAAACCAGGGTAGCCTTTATTTAGCTGTAATTTGGGGAATTAAGAGAAAAATTTGAAGGATAATAAAGCAGGAAAGAGCTGAAGCAGCTTGGAGAACTGTTTATGGAAAGGCCAAAGTTGTTGCGGGGAGTGGGCTCTTCTATGGTAGTTCTGTGAGATGTGTAAATACACCTATCCTCAGGGATTCACAGGAATACTGGGTGGAGGAGTGGACTCCCTTTAACATGGATGACGGTTTCTCACCATCTATCATTTGGATATTAAAGCAAAGCCTTAGCCACACCCAGCCACCAGTACCACCTCCCACAGATAGCTATTATTACAAATATATTTATCATATATCTAACTTTTAATAAACTTTCTTATTAAATAAATTAATAGTTCTCAGTTAGTCCTCTGGAGCTTTTTGATATATAACTGTGACATTAGAGAATTATAATTTTATCCTTTCATTTTTAAGAGTTTTCTCTCTTATATCTGTTTAACTTATTCATGAATTAGCCACAAATTCTAGAATAATATAAAAAAAATAATAGCAGTTAGAGACATCTTTGCTTTCCTTCTGGTTTTAATGAGTATAATTTTTTGTGCACCATCAATTTTCATGTTAGCTTTTGACTTAAAGGTCATATTTTATACAGTTTTAATCAAATAATTATGCATTCCTGCATTTCTATATCTGTTAATATTATTAAAGATTATTAAATGACATTCAGGTTCTTGAGGTGATATTTCTTATTTATCTTTTGATAATTGATTTCTAATTTAAAAACATTAAATTCTAGGATAAACCTTATCTAATTATGGTGGATTATATTATTTTATGTATTTTTTGTTTTCATGAAACCGACACACAATTGTAAGAGAAAACAAAAAAAATAGAGGAAATTTATTGACACATACTGAAAATGTGAGACGGGAAGAATAAAATAGTCTGATAAGCTAGAGTTCTTCATTTTCTCATTCTTGTGATAACAGTAGGGAGTGCTGGTTGACAACTTCAAAAAAGTCCACATGACAAGGAAGAAAATGTTCTAAAACAAAGCATAGCACTGTTAATAGAAGTAATGGTAAAGAATATAGGATAGGCAAAACAACAACAAAAAATTTAAAGGCAAAATTATGTTAAATGTAATGCTGCCTTTGGTGTGTTAACAGATTATTTAGAATGTCCACACTTAAAATTATAAGTGGGTGGCAGTAATCATTGATATTTTTGAATCTATCTTTTCAAACTTTGTATAAAGATTAGTTAGCTAAAGGAATCTGTCTTTTCATGTTTTCTTCATTTTCTAAAACACATTATAATATTATGCCCAGATTTCAGGATCCCCAAGAAACCACATCAGGGAGCCAGCCATGTCCGATGCAAAAGCATAAGAGTCTTTATTCGAGCTAGCTCGGCTCCCCCACCTTGCCGACACAGCAGCAGGAAGCAGAGGGAGAGATAACTCTGTGTGGAGACGGGTTATATAGAGGGAGTTGGAGGAAGGGGAGGAGAAAGGACTGTGCTCTGCTGATTGGCCAGGCAAGAGTCGGTGTCTTGTTCCTGGGTGTGGCTAGCAGAGGCTTAGACTTCCGGGAAGAAGCTCCTTGCCAAGCACGTGGCCAAGGTAAGATGGAGCACTTACCCTGGGGCAAGGTGGAGGGCGTAGCCCTTACCCTGGGGCAAGGTGGAGGGCTTAGCCCTTACCCTGGGGCAAGGTGGAGGGCTTAGCCCTCGCCCTTTCATATAACATAATAATTATGATCGAAAGAGTGAAAAACCTCACCATAACATATTCTCTGGGTTCATCATCTTCTGTACAAGTAACTTTCTCCAAGATTATTGGTCACTTTAAGTTGAAAAAAAAAAGTCCATTTTAGCTATTCTACTTTACAAAGCATTAATTACATTCAATTTTCAAATCAATAAACAAAAAGTCCTCAAAATCAACTCAATCATGTTATAAATGCATAAATTTTAAAATCTTTATTTAAATATGGTCAATGTTTATTTACAAATTTATTTATCTCTGTTTCTTGTCTTTTAAAGCATATTTTAAGTCATCAGTCTATTTTAGTTTGTATTTTTGTTCTACTTATTTTCTGTTTTCTGGTTAATATTTATACTTTTATTATCAATTTGCAGTATTTATTATTTACTTCTTAAAATCAATCTAGTCCTAGCCAGTTTGGCTCAGTGGATAGAGCATCAGCCTGTGGAGTGAAGGATCTGGGATTGGATTCTAGCCAAAGGCAAGTACCTCAGTTATAGGCTCAATCCCCGGTCAGGGTGTATGTGGGAGGCAAAAAATTGATGTCTCTCTCAGATGAATATTTCTCTCTCTGTCTCTCCCTCTTCCTTCCATTCTCTCTAAAAATCAATGGGAAAATATATTCTGGAATTAATATCAATGCCATTTTTCTTTCTTATGAGGTAACTTGTGAATTCATTACTAATCTATTATTACATAATTAATTGGTCCTCCATCCAATTTTTAAAAAAATATGCTGAGGGTAGATTTTAAATTTTAAACTTTTGTAATCTTTTTTTTTCATGTAACATAATGTGAAGAATATAGAGATACTGCTTGAATAGGGCTTAGGACATACTGGGATCATATACATATTATTATTTTTCTTATGACCTAACATATGATCAATGTTTTTAAAATGTCCAGTAGATCCTAAAAATAAATTATATTTATTTTATTTGTAGCCAAGTATTTTGATTATATATCTATCGGCTAACTTTATTTTTATATTACCTATGTTGTTTCCTATTTGAACTACCTTATTTGTCATAAATTGAGGGATGTTTGCTAAACATATCCCAATTAATTTATCTTTCCTTGAATTTTTCATTGAGTGCCAGATATGTTTTTTTTTTAATGTTTTTACTATATTCGTTGGCACAATTGTCACTCACTTCTTCACTAGAGATTATAGTGATTAATATGACTTTATTTTCTCATTTAATATGACATAATACTTAATTTTATGTTGTGGGATGTTAAGGGTTGGCTCATATCCCTCCAAAATTCTTACATTAGAATACTAATCACCAGTACCTCATACTGTTGCCTATTTAGGAGCAGACCATTGGCTCTACTCCCTGACATAGACCCCTACCTACTTCAACCTGTCTGATGTCCTTATGAAAATGGGAAAGTTGGGAACAAACATGCATGCAGAGGGAGAATGCCACGTGAAAAGATACAAGTATAAGATTGCCATTTATAAGCCAACTAATGCCTAAGGCTCTCAGAAGCTAGGAGAGGGGCCTAGCACACATACTTCCCCGGAAACTTCCAAGATAACATGACCCTGCCACACCTTCATTCCAGATTCCTGGCCTATAAAACTGTGAGACAATCGCAATCTGTTGTCTAAGACACCTGGTTGGTGGAATTTTGTTGCTATATCCTAGGAAACTGATACATAGAATAATAGTTTTGCCATTATTACTTTTTTCTTTTGTTGTATTTTTAACTTCTCTGATATGTCATAGTCTAGATTTTTATTTGCAACCTTACTGCATAATGTAGACTTAACGCTTCTTTGTAAGTAGCATATGATTTGAATTTATGTTTTATATAACCTGAGGGAAATTAAAACCCTTATGCTTATTCTTTTGAAATGAGATACTGGTATCTTTATGCTTTGATGCTACTTGTTTATATTTCTGTCTAATTATCTAATCAATATGTAGTTAGCATGTATCTTCTAAATGGATTTAATAAGTGTATAAAATGATTTCTCTAAGCTTATAAAATATGTACTTAAACAAAAATTCTTTAATTATCAAAAGTAAAAAGCAAATAAGTTTTGATCTTTTGTATTTTGCATAAGTTATTTCCCTTACTCTTCCTAATATATATTCCTAATAATTTGATCCTTTTCTTCTAATTTTCTTGACTTTTAAAAAAGAAAAAAATATAGCCTAAGATTATCATCATGCTCATAGTAGTTTACTTTAGCTATAATCCTAGATTGCTTTTCTTATTTCCGTTCCATTTTATAACTATCAATTACATCAATTTTTTCTAACTGATTTAAAATGTGTTATTTTATAGACATTTCTCAGCCTCTCTATAGTAAGAGTTCCTCTTAGTTATATTGTTAATTTTGACTCTTTTATGACTAGGTTAAAATTCTCTAAGCAATATTTTTAGAAAAGCTATTTTCTGAGCTCCTGCATAGTTTACTAATAGAATGTAATTATGTTTGAATTGCACCAAAATAATGACTTTATTAAGTCTTGGCCATGATTGTGGCTGGCTTCCAATGAGTTTCTCTCTCAGAAGTCAACGGGTTTATATTGATATAGTTCTGGCTTACTGAGAAGGGAACAGACATGTTGAGCAACTCATTTTGCTCATAAATGTTTATTGAATGAAAGCAGTAAAAAAAGAGATAAAATGATATTTGATAATAAATGATAGGGATAAAAAGAACACAGTGAAGAGGGGTAACTTTGGAGAGTTGTAATTTTAGACAGATGAAGGAAGGTTCCAATGAGGAGGTGACTTTTGACCAAAGACTAGAAAGGACAAGGTAACTCATGAGGGTGGGGCAGATCAGGTAGTTGGCAACATGCTTGGTGTGCTTCAGATCAGCAAGGAGACAGTGTGGCTGGAGATAGTGGTATGAAATGAGGCCAGAAAGTTACAGGAGGAATAGAACTTGGGCCTTTTTTGTTGTTGTTTTTGTGTTTGTTTGTTTGTTTGTTTGTTTTTTGGGGGGGACTTTAGCTTTTACTCTATGATTCTATAGTAATCTCAGTGTCATACATACTAACTTGAGACCAGACTGTAAGAGGACAAGTGCAGAATTTAGAAAGTCAGTTAGAATGCTAAAAAATAATTGCAATGGATTATTAAGAATATCTGATGGTACTTTACCAGTAGACCAGAATAGCCACTTTGAAGAGGGAGGGAGAGGGAAGTTAGCTGAGTGATTGGATATGGGGTATGATAAAAAAAGAAAGTAAAAAAAAAAAAACAAAAGTTTTTACCTGAATAACTGGAAGATGGGGTGACATTTATCAAAATGGGGAAAATTAGAAGAAATAAATCAGAGGAGGATATATCATATTTCTTGATATGTACATTTTTATAATTAGTCGACATTCAATTAGGTGTATGGATTATCATTTGGATATTTGACTCTAAATTCATATCCCCATGGTCATGGTTATAAATTCAAAACAGGAGAATTCTGATGACTGAGCTTTGAGACACACTACACATATAAGTAGAATAGACAGGGGCAGTCAACAAGGAGACTGGGGATAAGAGGCAAGTGAATAAGAAAAAAATAATGGAGGAGCCCTGAAAGCCAAGTGAAGAAAATGACTGAAGGAACTGGAAGTGGCCAACCATCAAATACTGTCTCCAAGTCTAGTATGATGACTATGGAGAATCAACATTAAATTTAGCAAAGTGGAGGTCATTCTTGACCACAACAGTTGCAGTTAGATGGAGAAATAGGATACAATGATTTATTGAAGAGGGTTCATGTGAGAATAAATGAAGAGAAATTGGAGGAAGTGAATAGAAGCAAACTTAGGTTATTCAAGGACTTTTCCCCATCATTTTCCACAGATTTTGTTGCTGGTCTAGTTTGATGAGCCAAATGCTTAGTGTTCTCCATATGTTTCCAAGTAAACCCCCTTTAGACTTGCCTTTCAACATCCGCCCTACCCCACCACTTCCGTTTTCATAGAACACACACTATTTTCTCTTTTCCTTTGTTGTTAGCATTCATGAATGCTTTGTATTCTTGTAACAGGCAAATGATTAGTGACATTGGGTGAGCTTCTGGAGATACCATCCTTGAGAATAGAGATCTACTCATTTTTGAGAGGTAAAAACCCAGGCGGAAGACTTAAACCCAAACAATGAAGACTTTTTAAACAGATTGCCCTTCTAACCAGATTCTTCATTATGTTGATGGACCTCATTTTTTTTTTCACAAGCATTGCTTTGATTACTGCATCATACTTTCTACTGCTATTATAGTGAAATATATTATAATGAAAAAATATTATATTTACAACTACTACTACTAATAGTAGTTTATGGGCATCCACAATATATTAAACATTGTAATAAACAATATATAGTTTGTTACTCCTAAAATAGGGAGTCAAGTGTTTTCACAATAAATTAACATTATTAAATTTTGAGTAGGCCAAACATAGGGAAGATATGTCAAAATGAATAAAACAAACAAAAAACAGATAAGCCATTTTATATTGTCAGGAAAAATTATGAATGATGTGGAAATGGACAAGAACCATCACTGGGTGTCTTGTCCAGAGAGCTCTTCTGAGTTATCTCCACTTTCCATTGTCTTTTCAAGCTATTTACAGTTCTATAAATTATAGAAACATGATAGCAATGAATAATGAAAATTATTTTAATCTATATAAATAAACTGTATTGCATCTTATTTGGATGCAACTGATTATTGGATTGTGGATGTTGACTAGTTTTGTAAATGTATTTCAGCTTTTGGGATGGCCCAAACATGTGTGTTCTTTGAAATCTGTAAAGTGGTTTGGTCATCTTTTTGGTTTCCTCCTTAATTAAGGAGCTAAATGAAATTTGTGCAAGTTGTTTATTTTATATTTCTATGTGAATGATATTATATATTTATAAAAATTAGCTTCTAATAATATTGAGCCAATACATTTTATATTCTAATCATTCAAAAACACAGTATTTCATAAAAAAAATACAGAAAATATGAATAGGTCTCAGACAATCACACATAGCTATATTTCTCTGCCCACAGTTTTGAAGCTTACCATACAATTGCACTTTAGGTGAAGGTTTGTGTTAGTAGAAAGGCGGGGAGTCAAAGTTAAATTAAAGACATTCAAAACAAACAACTCGCCTTCTGAAAGCATCATTTCATAAAGGGAAATTTTCATAGCAAAATGTAGAAAGGGTATACATTCAAAATAAAAAAAACCAGATTTTTTATTAAGATAATATAGATTTATGAGAGCTTTAGTTTTCCTCACATCACTGCAGACTGGTGAAAACTTTATCAGAGGCTACCATGGGACAAGGACCAAATTTAGAGAAACTGAGATTTCACATGATTCTTAGGAGGTTGAGGTTTCTTTTGACCTGCTTAAATAAACTATATGTATACAGCATAATTGTACTTTTTTTTAACACTGCGTTGTAATTATCACTCTCCTCCAGGAGAGTATGAGTTTCAGGAGGCTATTTGTTAGACATAGCTAGCTGTCAAACAAAATCCCTTTACCCCATCTTCTTTGGCAATCGTCAGAGACGTGGTTGCCTATCTAAACTACATTTGCAGTCTCCCTTTCAATTAAACTTGCTATGTTTGTTAACTTTTCACAGATAGAACATAAGCAGCTATAAAGTTACACTTTACTCAGGACCCTTAAGAGAGTGGGCATGCCTCTTCCGTGCTCTCCTTTTACTTCTCAGCAGCTACAACCCAGATATGGTGGCCCCCTAACTGTGACAATGTAGATGGAGGTGGTGAGAAAGATGTCACCTGGCTTCTGAATGACTATGTGGAACAGATCTTGTTACACAAGAGAGAAAGAAGCTTCCATCCTCTTTAAACTTCTTTAAGTTGCCTCTCTGTATTATGACAGACTATGCTTAAGCTAAATAATAAAGGTTCTCACTCCATTATAAACCTACTAGAGGCCGAGCACAAAATTCATGCATTCAGGGGGGCCCCTCAGCCCAGCTTGTGCCCTCTCACAGTCCCAGAGCCCTCAGGGGATGTCTGACTGATGGTTTAGGTCCGGTCCCCATGGGGAGCAGGCCTAAGTCTGCAGTCGGACCTCCTTAGTGCTACTGCAGAGGTGGGAGAGGGTCCTGCCACCACCGCTGCACTCTCCAGCATAAGCCTGGCTCTGGCTGAGCTGTGCTCCCCCTGTGGGAGCACACTGACCACCAGGAGGCAGCTCCTGTGTTGAGTGTCTGACCCCTGTTGGTCAGTGCACATCATAGTGACTGGTCGTTATGCTGTTTGGTCAATTTGCATATTAGCCTTTTATTATGTCTTATATAATAAAGGCTAATATGCAAATTTCCCCCTTGACTGCGAGTTCAACCTGGATTTCAACCAGGAGTTTGATCAGGGGGCGGGGCCAGCCAGCCAACCACCCCCTGATTGGCCCCCAACACCCTGATCGGGGGCAGGGCCAGCCAGCCAACTGCCCTTGGCCCCTCCCCCAGCTGGCCTGGCCCCATTGGCCCCTATTGGGGCAAGCTGGCCGGACCCTACCTGTGCACAAATTCGTGCACCGGGCCTCTAGTTATTATTATAAAGTTATCATTTGGTGTAACACTTAACATTATAAGGCCCTGTTTTAAGCACAATATAAATACTAAATAATATAAATATTATAACCATCCCATGACTTGGAAATTATGATCATTATTTTTATGTTCATTTACAGTGGTAGAAATTGAAGCTAAAGAGTTAAATAATTTTCCCAAGCTTGAACAGACATTTGTGGTAGATACTGGATTTCAACTCCAGTATATTAATATTAATTTATTCAGAGGATAATATTTAGGCAGCATACCATCCTATATAATAAAAATGTAATATCCAAATTAAGCCTCACGTCCTCACAAGATGGCTGCCTACGACCAGGCCGGCAGGGGGGTTAGTGAGGGACAACCAAACGACTGAACAGCAGGCTGCATGGGGCAACCAGGCCAGCGGAGGATCATGAGGGGTGACCAGGTCATGAGGGGCAGTTGGGGGTCACAAGGCCAGCAGGGGGGGCAGTTAAAGGCAACCAGTCCAGCATAGGGGGCAGTAAGAGCAACCAGGCCAATGGGGGGGGTGCAGTAGTTGGGGGTGATTAGGCTGGCAGGGGGGCCAGTGCGGTGCTACTAGGCTGGTGGGGAGGCAGTTGGGGGCAACCAGGCTGGCGGGGGGGAAGTAAGGGGTGACCAGGCCAGCAGGGGAGGCAGTTAGGAGCAACCAGGCCAGCAGGGAGGGGGCAGTTGGGGCAACCTGGCTGGCAGCAGGGGGCTGTTAGGGGCGACCAGGCCAGCAGAAGGGACAGCGAGGGGAGATCAGGCTGGTGGGGGGGCAGTTAGGGGCAACCAGGCAGGCAGGCAGGCAGGTAATTGATTAGGAGCCAGCGGTCCAGGATTGTGAGAGGGATGTCTGACTGCCTGTTTAGACCTGATCCCCGGGATCAGGCCTAAACTGGCAGTCGGACATCCCCCAATGGGTCCTGGATTGGAGAGGGTTCAGGCTGGGCTGAGGGGACTCTTCCACACACACCGTGCATGAATTTCATGCACTGGACCTCTAGTATTTGGATAAGTGATTATTTGTTTTTAACAACAGTGTTTACTTAGAAGTTAGACCTATCCCAAATATATGTTTCTCTCAAAAACTGCATTTTCAGAGACAAAGAAATTATCCAGATAATTTACAATCCAACTTGCTAAAAGTCTTATAAGTTTATTTATCCACCTCCTACCTCACCTCCCACATACCATATTTTCTACAAATAGCACAGTGTACAATAATGTAATTTCATCTGGAAACATTTCTGATCACTTCTTTATAAAGTGTGAAATTTTAGATTGAGTATGTGATGGTCAAAAACTTATAACTTTCTCATATAGAGTTAATATATGAATGGATTTTGATTCTCTTATTTCTATAATTGAAGCATTCCAAACCATCACAATGACTTCTCTAACCACTTACAATGTTATTCTTTCCTCTGAATGGTGTTTGAAATGCCTCGTCTGGTTTGTTTCTTAACACAAAGCATAGCACTTTCACTAACTTAAAAGGTAGTAAACACCCACTGCAGTCAGAGACTATTTGGCATGGGTTATATTACATTATTTCTACAATATTTGGATTATACTAGACATTTTCCTTTGTGAGTTTATCCTATTTCACCTACTGACTACAAATATTTTTCCTTTTTCTCACTTGTACACAAAATGGTGCATCATACCTTGAAATAGCCTTTCCTTATTTTTTTCTGCATAATATATTATCTTTATATACACCTTTCATTGTGGTAATATGCATTTGCATATATTAACTCTCCTCATGAAAGTTTAGGAATGATTTCAGCATTTCCCATTCTAATTGCAGTTTCTGCCTCATTCAGGAGCTAGCTAGAACATCCCCAACCAGACAGGTATACAATGGTGAAGGATTACTCCCAGCATTACAGAGCCAGGGAGACTTCTAGGTTATTATTGGCTTTAATTATCACTCCCATGAGCTGTAATATTCTTTACTTTTGGTGAAGCAGCAATCCACAGAGTGTGAAATCCTTCCCTGCTTTTGAAAATACCCGAGAAATGAACTGAATCACTTCCAATCTGCTGTAACAACTGAACACCCACTGGTAAGTATAAGCAAGGGGCAAATTTATCATCACCAATAGAAAATAGGCTTTTTGAAAGTGATATTTGGGATATCTAGCCAGCTGCTTACTACCAGCAGTGATCAGCAAAGACCAAATCCACTTTCATTTTAAACTCACAGGCATTTTATTTTCTCTGATTGGAAGTGAATCAAAAAGCAGTTTTTTAAAATGTGTGTAGTTTGTTTATTGCTATGAAATGTAAATGCCAAAATATCAAGATAAATAGGTCTCACCATTGTAAATATTAATTTCCAATCCTACTCCCATCCACGATGTCTTTTTTTAAAAATATATTTTATTGAGTTTTTTTACAGAGAGGAAGGGAGAGGGATAGAGAGTTAGAAATATCAATGAGAGAGAAACATCGATCAGCTGCCTTCTGGACGCCCCTACTGGGGATGTGCCTGCAACCAAGGTACATGCCCTTGACCCTTCAGTCCGCAGGCGGTCGGTCTATCCACTGAGCCAAACCGGTTATGCTTTTTTTTTTTTTTCTTCCGTCAGATGCATAACATACAAGTCAGACCTGAGGATTTGAAATAAGCTTCATTTGGTTTCTCTTCCGGAGGCCCAACCCACATAATTCCAATTTCTTTGCCTCTTAAAGTAAGGCCTATGTAAATACAGTGCATAAGACACATGCTGTTCAGACTGAAATCAATGCGCAGTGATTCACTTCTCAATATGACCTCAGGGTTTCAGCAGTCCTTTGGTTCCCATACTAGCACCACAGTGAATGTCCTTAGTGCTCCATGCTCTGAATTTCAGATTTTAGCGGGAAAGGCTATTAAAGAAAGATAATAGAAGAAAGGGAAGCAACTATATGTAAGAGTTTTGAGGTATTTGATAGATCCTCCCATCATTTATTTTAGCTATCTAAATAAACGACAGAATTTTATTATAAACTAAGAGTTAAACAAAATTGGGTGTATTTGGGGTAGTACAGACTAAACGATTAAAACGTATTTTTCTTAATTATTTAAAAAATTAATTTATTTTCCAATTATTACAATATTATTGACTATATTCTCCATGCTGTACTTTATAACCTGAGGCTGTTTTTATAACCGACAATTTGTACTTTTTAATCCCTTTCATCTTTTTCACCCATCCTTAAAATTTTTACATTTAGTAAATTTACTTTCAAAGCCATTTAATATAACTATTTAGTCTAAAAATCACCAGTAACATAAGAGATCAGATTTTCTCATTATATTAATTTTTATCAAAAGTGTCAGAAAATTTCCTCTGATACAGCATTTTAATTTTTAAGTCTAAGAGCTATGATTGACTTATTACTATATTAAAGATTCTGCAATTGTCTGCCACATAGGTAGTCAGTGATATGGCAAAAATGTATGAACACAAAACTGTCACTTACTGATGTTCAGTGTTACATTTCTTGTGTGTGCCTGCAATTTTTAAACCTTGTAGTTCTTGAAATTATAGGTATGAGAACCACAAGCTAAATCAAATAAAAAAAAAAAAACAGTAACTGTGAAATCAGTTTCTTTTGGCTTGACTGTCTTGTTTCTACTGATGTTGGAAGTGGAAAAAGTTGAAGTGATTTTATAAATGGCAGACTAGCCTTAATCTTAGACAGGAGATTTTAAAGCTTTTTCTCCTTACAGAAAAATATTGTTTCTTTTTATCTTCTGAAGTTAGTGGACTTTCCATGGAGAATATGAGCAATCAGAATCAAATTCTACACATTTTAATCACATTATTATTCACAAAGACCATTATTTTGATAATCACAAATATTTTATATAATTTCCTATTTCCTGTACATTTTCAGAAACAACTGTTCTAACATAATATAGGATATATGGCATAGAATTGCATACAGATAGTGAATGGATTTCTGGAGGTAAAAAGAAAAATAAATGTATGAGGAAAAGAAAAGTAAAAACACAACTAAATGACACTAAAAGGAATAATAATGCTTTTAAAAGGTACACCAAGTAAATATGTAGAGTAGTTCCATAATTTAGACTGAATCTCTTCTATATCTTAAAACAATAATTCAAGCATATATTAGATCAAGATTTGCTACTTAATATCAGAAAAATTTCAGAATGGCAACCTTTTTGCCAACTCTCTGAGCTACGTTCTAACAATGGCAGGTACCCTTGTTGCCTAAATTGCAAGACTAAATATGCTAATATTTTCTCTGTGTGGCTCTTTAAGGCTTGGAGACTTTCCATTTGTGCTATTATGATAAAAGCCAGAAACCAATTTCTTTCAAGCCATATTTTTAAAGCCAGAGAGCATTAGCCAGGAGCAGTCAGAATGACAAGGCCCTAAGTATATGAACAGAATGAACATCCAGCAAAGAAATTTAAAGGAATACAACTTCAATAAAACAGGTAAACACTGCCCAGTGATTTAGAGCGGGAGCTATCTTAAAGGTGTTTTTTTGTTGTTGTTGTTTTGTTTTGTTTTTTGTTTGTTTGTTTTGTTTTGTTTTGTTTTTGAGAGAGGATGTGTGAATTACTGTTCTAATTCCATGGTGTGTGTGTGTGTGTGTGTGTATAAATTTTTCAGAGAAATAGGAATATGACTAGACTGCATTTGCTCTTGAAATGCTTTCAAATTTAGTCAGGGTGAAATAAAAATGACATGAAAATGTCAACTGGGCCTTTGAAGATTTAGGGTCTGGTCCTCTGAGATTTAGGTGATGGTAGATATCAGCAACCTAAGCAGTTCACTCTGCTCTCTGATTCCATCTTCAAGGGTAAATTTCTTTAAACATAGCTTACAAGAAGAATGAAGACCCTTTCTCCTCTCAATAACCATGTTATCAAAGACTCATTTAAGTGGAAATACTTAAGTAGAATTTATAAGGGAAGACGTTTTTAGGGAACCAGTTAAAAAAATTCAACTCAAGTCCAAATTCAAAATGTATTTATTTTAGTTCTTCTTTAGTTCACTCATTCAATAAACATTCTGTTATTTTTTTCTTTTCTTCGATGTAATTTGAATGTTTAAACAAAGATGTTATTGGGAAACTCTAACCATATTTGGAGTTATAGCAAGATGAACTCTCGTCTTATTGTGGTTTCTGATTTGCAGCAAAGATCAATAGAAATTACTCTAATACAAAAAACACCCCCACAATTATTACTTAGGGGTCCCTTATCCCTTTGGTTTCCTCAATAGCAAATAGAAACTCAAGATTAAGAAAGTAATAATATTTGAAGGTTGAATAGTCAATGGATATGAAGACTATGCTCATATCCTGTCACTTAGGCTTGCATGGAAGGCAGATGGAACAAAATAGAGTAATGCTTCAAAATAGCATCTGTAAAGCAAAAGGAGGAGGTAACAAGATGTTAAGAGAGATATGTGAAGTTGACATTAAAAAAATGGCCATTTAAAGTTTGGTATGTAAAAGCTTTAAAACAAAACAATTATGTTCTTTGTTAGTTTTTAAAGTTCCCTTCTCTATCTATGAAATCCTCGCCATCAAAGTTCTTTCTGAGTGCCATACTTCATGGGAGGCTCCTCAGACTCCCCTAGTCTAGAACTGTACTCCTCTAAGCACCCAATACCCTTTATTTGTGCCTCCTCCATAAAACTCCCACAATCTACTGGGTGCTGGAGCCATTTTCCACCTGCCTGTGAGTTTCTGGAGAGCAAGAGACCGCATCTTGCTATTTTTTTTATCCTCAACCTCCCAGTAGAAGGTTTGCACATATATCAATTTCTCAGTAATTTTTCAATGAATTAAACTATGCTCTACTCATTCTTTTGTTTGAAAGGGATTATATTTGGAAAAAAGAATACATTCCACCCCTAAATAATCAAGTAAGTGTCTTTTAAGAATTTTAAATATCAGAATTAATTTCAAGATGTAATCAACTAAAGAGAAAAATGTGTCAGTTCTGAACATTAAGCATTAAGATTTTAAAAGGAAATATCCAACTTTTCCCTGGCCAGTGTGGCTCAGTTGGTTGGAGCATCTTCCCGTACATCAAAACATCACAGGTTTGATTCCCAGTCAGGGCACATACCTAGGTTGCAGGTTCAGTCTCCCAGTCGGGGCACTTACAGCAAGCAGCCAACTGATATATCTCTCTCACATAGGGATCTCTCTCTCTCTCTCTCTCTCTCTCTCTCTCTCTCTCTCTCTCTCCCTCTCCCTCTCCTCTCATCAGTTTTAAAAAATCAAATTGTCCAGTAATATATTTAGAATACATATCTTAAAGTATGTTCTCCTGTGTTTCTTTTAAAGTAGATGTTATATTTTATCTTTTATATATTATGTAGCATATGTGTTTCCCATGCCATTTGGTGTTCTTCATAAATATCTCAACAGCAACACTCTAATCCATCCTACTGGTATACTATGATTGACATAATAGTTATGTTTCTCGTTGATATTGAGTTTTATTTTTCCAAGTAGATATTATGAAGAACATTGCAAGTTAAAAATATCAATTTAGTTCTTAAATGATTAGAAATAAGGACTTCATTATTTGCCCAAGAAGCCATGGGTGGGATAACACTGAGGACCTAAGAAAATGGAGAAACCATGGCTAAGATAGCAGAATGATTTTATGTATTTTTGAAGACATATTTACATTGCTGCCATTTTACCTGGAATTCTGAGAAGTGTGGAAAATGTCCAGAAAACAAATACTCATTCAGCTAACATAAGAAGGGTATACAGTATGTGTTACATATAAGATTAAGAAACCTACCTGCACACCATGTCCTCCTCAGTATTTGAGGTGGAATAGCAAGCTAGAAAGCAGTTTGCCAAGGCCAAGACCAGTTCCCAATTAAAGTTTATACTAAAAAAATTGCTCATATGGAAAAGTTATTTAACAAGTCTTCAGTAGGAAACTGTTGTGTGTCAGACTGTGACTAGCGCCAAGTTCCCTAGGTTCACATAGAATTTCTTCCACTGATTAGTTGTGTGATTTAGGCAAGTTATTTAACTGATCTGAATCTATTATTATATCAAATCCCAAAAGAAAATAAGTGTACCTATCTCATAAGTTTGTTGTGCATATAAAGTAAGCTAATAATTATATTAAAAAGTTTATACAACTATTTTCTAAGTATTTTCTAAGAATACACTAATTTGTATATGTGTGTGTGCGCAAGTATATCATGTTATATAAAATTTGGAGAACAGCATATCTTAGTGTTTAAAAATATAGACAGTGGAATCATATCTGAATTAAGTTCTGCAACTTATTACTTGAATGGCTTTGGAAAAGTTATTTAATTTCTCTATGCCTCTATTTTCTTATCTATAAAATGAGGTAACAACAATGCCTATACTTCATGTATTTTTAAATAAAGATCATGTAACTTAATGTTTTTAAAGTGCCTGTCACATAAAAAGCTCTATATTCTCTTGTTAAATTAAATTGATGTTTACTATTGCTAGTTAAATAACACCAGCAGCCTTAACTGGTTTGGCTCAGTGGATAGAGTGTCAGCCTGCGGACTCAAGGGTCCCAGGTTCGATTCCGGTCAAGGGCATGTACCTTGGTTGCGGGCACATCACCAGTAGGGAGTGTGCAGGAGGCAGCTGATCGATGTTTCTCTCTCATTGATGTTTCTAACTCTCTATCCCTCTCCCTTCCTCTCTGTAAAAAATCAATAAAATATATTTAAAAAATAAATAAATAAATAACACCAGCATATTATTAATAAGGAAGACAAAGGATGGTGAAACTTTGCCACCAATACTCCTTCATTTTCAAGAACCCTAAATGCTTTTAAAAAAAATAGTAACTGTATATATAGATTGATCTTCCCTTTTTTTCTGTCACTTGAAATCTTGCAATACCCAAAGATGATATACTTCAAGCATGTAAGAAAACTGCCCAACATTTCAGAACAGACACTACATGATAAATTGTTAAAGATAAAGTGTAATTACTCAATGGCAATTTGGCCTGCAATTTGGGGGAAAACAAGGTATCATTGTCAATATGGGAAGTAGTATAGGAAAACTATTGATTTAGTGGTAGAAATGGAACTTAAACAAAGTGGGAAAACAGTAGTCAGGAAATGAAAGGAAAATATACCAAATAAGGTACAAAGGAAACAAAAATGGTACAAAGTGAAACCCAGAAATTGAATACAAATTAGTTTGTCTTAGAAAATGTGAAAAACATAAAAGACTATGTTACAAAAACAGTAAGTTGAGAGTGTATTTTTAAAAAATCAATACAGATAGTTCTGAGTACCCTGCAAACATGGAAGAGGCTATACTTTATTGAATGCAATTCTCTGTTAATTTAGCCCAGTATCTCCCAACCTGTCCTTATTGGCATTTTGAGCTGGATAATTCTTTGTTGTGGGACACTATCTATCCTGTGCGACGTAGGATATTTAATGGCATGTCAACTAGAACCACCCTAGTCGTGACAAACATATCCTGACATTGACAAACGCCCTCTGAATGGGGAAAATTACCCCCAGTTAAGAACCACTAGTTTAAGCAATCAGAAAATGAAATAATCTCAGTTTTAAATGACAACTGAGCAATCGTATAGTTCAGCTCTTAACACAACATGTTCTCCTTATTGCCTCAAATTTGTGTTCACCTAGCGCCCCCTTGAATTCTATCTATGCTTGAGAATTCACTTTTTCACACTCAAATTTCACACTATTGTTTAGTTGTTCTTTCTTCCATCTACTTCTCTGGGGAAGATTTTATCTTATACATTTCTATTTTATTTCTGCAAAGTCTTCTTATTTCCAGGGGTGGGTGGGAATCCTTTTTCATTTTTATTTTTGTGTCATAGCTTTTAGCACCTCCCAACAGTGTACCAGTAGAAGACAGTTGTAAACAACTATTCCTGACTCAGTGTGAACTATGGAAAATACACCCAGAAGAGTGATTGAACTTTATCTTTTTTTCCAAAATCTATATGGAACTTGAAATTCATATTGATTTTGAAGACAAAAAATAATACCCAAGTTATTTCCATTTGCTCTGCTACTATACTTATTGCATCTGCCCTATGCTTTTAGAGCACTTAAAAAAGGGGGAGTAGTATATTAATTCCAGAGACAACTCATACTTTTATAATAACTAATGTTCTTTATTTATACTTCCCTGCAGAGTAGTAATCAAAGCAGTTAACAGCAGGAGGTCAGAGCTCTGATCAATCCAAACCGATGTTTGACCAGTGAAACAGAAAGTGTGCCATAAAATGCCCAATAGAACCACATCTGTATAAACCAGCTAAATGCCAGCCAACTCTCACAGATGATTTTTATAATTAATTGCAGGACTCTCAAATTTCATTTAATTTTACCTGGTATTCCATTCTGTAGACTATTTTGAATCCTGACCATTACCCAATGTGAACAATACAAATTAACTTTTTTAGTGATAAAAGATAAAAAGTTTATTTGACTTTGCAGAGAATGAGAAACTCAAAAGAAAAGTAAATTAAGCACTGTGGATTTTGTTAGTTAACTAGAGGCCCAGTGCACTGATTTGTGCACTGGTGGGGGGGTGGGGCGCGTAGCCTGAGAGGATCGGTCTGCTGTGGGAGTACTGCTCATCCCGGTCAGCTGAGCGGCGCTCCCGCTATGGGAGCACACTGACTACCAGGGAGCAGCTCCTGCATTGACCGTTTGCCCTCTGGTGGTCAGTGTGCATCATAGCGACTGGTTGACCGGTCATTCTGGATGTTCTGCTGTTCGGTTGCTGGGCTTTGATATATAGAGAGATATTGTACCAGGTACCTCCATCTGTTGGAAATGGACCATTCCTGTTCTTCTCAGTCCATATAAGGACTGACTGTGTGTTTTCCTTGATGAATTCCCTAAGGCACACTCATGCAGTTTTTTAAAAATCTTGATATTCTTCCTACTTTTACTATTCTTACTATGATGTGAGGTGATCTTTGTCAGAGTTGTTCATTTATGTCACATTTATTCCTCAGCTAATTTTTTAAAATCCTAAATCAGTTTATAGTGTCATAAAACTTAAACAAATTGTATGCCACACTTTTACACAAAATTGATCAACATCAACATATTTTATAGAAAAATTACGACACCATCTGCTTGAGCAGAACAGATAATGAATTAACAATTAAATTTAAAAATTGATATGCTAAGTATTTTATTTTGTAATCTATAATCCTTTAAATTTTTTTATTATACTTCAAGTCCTTCTAGAAAGATTAAATATTTAATGTGGCTAGCATAAGATATACTGAAAAAAATAATAACTTAAATAGAAAATCAGATTATAGAGCAAGACATGTACAAGATGAGCCCAAATTTGCTAATCTGAAGGTTCCTAAAGCCACAAAAAATAATTTTATTTGTTTTTGTATTTCGAGTACCCAACTTAATATCTGGTATTTAGAAAAGATAAATAAATATTTGCTATATAAACAAATGAGAAAAATAGTTCATAAAAATAATATTCATAGCATATACAGTTTTTACTCTAAAGTTTTATTACCTTAAATTTTCATACTTTAGGACATAAATCCTTAGCAATTTATTTAGGAAATATAGTTTATAAAAAATAAACATTTTAGAAAAATAAATTCTTATTAAAAAAGTATAGATTTTTGAAACAAACTATTGATCAATGTGATTAATTTCTTTCCGTGATATTTAATGCCATTAATTCTAATACCTTGATTATAATTATGAAATCTTCTAATTAAGAGTGATTTTGCTATAGTAGATCTGGAGGATTGTTCTCTAGGCACTGATAAAACAGTTTCATTAATATAAAAGTACATTTTGCCAGAATTTAGAGAAATCAAACAGATCCCACTTTATTACCTTACTACTAGCAGGTTTTCTGTTTTATTTTTTTCTCTCGAGTTTAAGCCTAATCTATCAAAACATATTAACCTCTCTAGTTTTATTCTCTGGAGAAGCACAGAGTAAGTTCTTATCTATGTTTGCCAAATCTAGCTGATGATCAGAAACACAGGGAATGGTGTGTGGTGTATTTTAAATATATATAGTTCAATATATACTTAAATAATATATATTTAAATAGTATATATTTGAGGCCTGGTGCACGAAATTAGTGCAGCGGGTCGGGGGGGGGGGGGGGTCAGTTAGCCTGGCCTGCGCCCTCTTGCATTCCAGGACCCCTCAGGGGATGTCTGACTGCCAGTTTAGGCCCGATTGGGCCTAAACTGGCAGTCGGACAACCCTCTTGCAATTAGGACCACTGGCTCCTAACTGCTGGCCTGCCTGCCTGATTGCCCCTAACCACTCTTCCTGCCTGCCTAATTGCCCCTAAGCTCTCTGCCTTGCTGCCTGATCACCCCTAAACCCTCTGCCTGCCTGCCTGATCACCCCTAACTACTCGTCTGTCTGCCTGATCACCCCTAACCACTCACCTACCTGCCTGATCACCCCTAACTGCTCACTTGCCTGCCTGCCTTCCTGATCACCCCTAACCACCTCTGCCTTGGCCCCCACTGCTGCAGCTTTGTCTGGAAGGACATCCAGAATGACGTCCAGAAGGTTGTTTGGCTGTCTGGTCTAATTAGCATATTACACTTTTATTATTATAGGTACTAGAGGCCTGATGCATGAAATTCTATAAGAGTTTTCTTCCTCTAGCTGCTGGCACCAGCTTCCCTCTAGCACCTGGGACCTGGGCTTTCCTCGCAGCTCTGGCTTCACCCGGAAGTTCTTCCAGAAGGATATCTGGAAAGATATCCCGTCTAATAAACATATTTTGCTTTTATTATTATAGATATCCTATATAATAAAAGAGTAATATGCAAATAGACCAAAAGGTGAAATGACTGGTCACTATGACGCCTACTGACAACCAGGGGGCAGATGTTCAATGCAGGAGCTGCCCCCTGGTGGGTGGTCAGTTTTCTCCTACAGGGGGAGTGCCGCTCAGCCACAAGCCGGGCTGATGGCTGGCTGACGAGTGCAGCAGCAATGTAGGGAGCCTCCCCCACCTCTATAGCAGTCAGACATCTTCCAGGGGCTCCCGGACTGCTAAAGCATGCAGGCCGGGCTGAGGGACCCCTCCTTCCCCCAAGTACACGAATGTCGTGCACCAGGCCTCTAGGGTGTGTGTGTGTGTGTGTGTGTGTATCACATTCCTTGGAAATGCTGATAAATAGACCTGGCTTTATATCTCTGGAATGTGTATTTATAGTCGTTTTGGTTATACTGTTCATCAACTGGCATTGGCAATCACTGGCCCATGCTATCAACTTCATCTCTTAATTATGAGAGCAATACATCACTCGAGATGAGCATTTGGTGTTGAAATGAGAAAACAAAACAAAACGAAAACCTGTTTTCATCCTAAGCCCTAATATATATAGACCATTTTGAAAAAAGTTGCTTAGGTGGAGACTTCAATTGTGGGAATTCTCTATGGAATATAGTTCTTCTCTGAGATTAGCCTGGTTATGAAATTGTGCATTGTGAAGAAGAGACTGAAGTGTACTTTTTAATAAAGCAGACTCAACTCAGCACATATTGTTGAAATAAAACAGTCTTCTTCAACAGATGGATTTGGATGAGCTTATTAGAAACTCTGTGGGAAACACCTTTTGGTGACTAAGTCTATAGCTGGTTTCTGATGAAAATGTATTCAATAAATAAACCATTATGCAGTTCAATTGAAAACTTCATTGGTTGTCTAGAACTTTTGGAGTCTCCCCTGAGCCAGTTCACACTAAATTTGCCATAAACAAAATGATGCTGATTATAGAGAATAAGGAATAACATTGTTTCTTATTGTGTGTATTTGTTTGTAATATTTTGATTAGATACTTTTAAAATTTATAATATTCTTTAAAATATAATACAGATACAAAATGCCCTGTTTATAAAAAAAGAAATACATGTGTTTCTTTAGAAAAACCATCTATCTACTAGATTACTTCATGAATATATAGAAATATTTTTTCTTGTTTGAATTTGACTCAATAGAGCCATACTCTATACCAATGAAAGCAAATAGAAAAGAACTTGAAAGAAAAACAACAAAAAAAGGCCATTACCATCTTGGTTTGTAATGCGTTTATTTGCGTAAGAAGTGTTATATGATATATTAAAGTGAATAACATAAATTTCTTAATGGCATTATACCTAGAAAAATCATATAAATATATAACAAAATATATTTAAAGTTATTTCCAACAGAGGTCATAACTAATAACAGTAACGATGCAAAAGGTTGAAGACTGAGAAATGATACTAGTTAGGAAGATTAGATCAATGCTGACCATTGGGACTGATTGATCCCTAAAAGTCTCTGATAGTTATAAGACTGGATGACTCAGATTATTTCAGAATATATATTTATATATTGGCAATGTGAATATTTTCTATGTACATGTGCATCTGTCTCTACACACACATATACAAGTACTTAATACTCTATTTTAAATGGCATGTACATTGATCATCATTGCATTATATATTTTATGATAATGTTTTATAAATTTTAAGTGCATTTTATGATGATACACTGAGCTACAGTAGCAGCAGCACTGAAGATTGTGAGGTAATTTTATGCATTAGCTAACAATTTTAAAACTGTGCTATTAACTCTTTGTATACGTGATAATAAAATATGTGTCTTCAGATTCATTGGGGTGGAGCTGTGATGTATGTGTCATATGGCATTCCTTAACTTTAAGTTGCTTAGTTTGGAAATGAACTTAAATATTCCTGATGTCAAAAGTGAAAATGTTTCATTGCACATTGGTTCTCCGTTAGATCTTTTCTCCCACAGTTGGAAATCATGCCATATGATTTTTTCCAGAATGTAGTTTTTGTGCCTCTCCTAATAGATGTTGTGTTTATGGAGTAAGTCTTATTGTTCTGTTATTTTATGCTATCCTCAGTGAACACTTAAATTGTTTTTTTATCACCACAATCTACTCATATTAAAACTATTAGAACTATATTTTGCATTTAATTCTTTTTACAAAATAAATTAATACATAGAAGGAAGGATAGAGTGACTTTAGAAAAAAGACTAAAATTGTCAAAAATAGCATATTAAAATAATTATATAGAAAACAGTGATAAATAGTCATATAAAAGTTCTGTAAATAACTTACCTCAATATAAAAATATAAGAATAAAAGGCAGCTTAATGTTAAATTAGTTCTAAGTTATACTGCTCAGGGCTTTTACTTGCTTGGCTATTATAATAGGTGGCTGCATTTGTGATCTTGAACTTAAGAGATTGAGAACCCATTTTGGAGTTGTAGTTAATTGTCAAAATGCAAGCAAATATAAAGGAAGAATAAATATGACTTAGTATATACTACATGAAAAAAATGCAGCAGCTATACCAGCAAGTAGAGACATGTACATTAAAAAGAAAAATGTATTTTGTACTACTAAAGTCCTTCAATTATAGGCTAGAAAATTAAAGATGGCAGAGATTGTATTACATTAAAATTACACCTTTTCCTGTCTTGTTGTTAATCCTCACCCAAGGATATTTTCTCTATTGATTTTTAGAGAGAGTAGAAGGGAGGGAGAGTGGGAGGGAGGGGAAGAGAGAGAGAGAGAAAAACACCAATCCCTTGCCTCCTATATGTGCTCTTGACCAGGAATCAAACCCACAACCCTTCTGTGTGGGGACCACTCTAACCACTGGGCAACAATGGACAGGGGCTGATTTTCCTTTTTAGTATATGCCTATGGGACGTTAATGGAGTTGAAACATGAAAAGACAACCAGGGAATCATGGCAAATAAGAGATTTTTATGAAATCAGTCTATCCCAATATTATAGACACTGAGTTATTTTATACCTAACATAGATTCAATGGGGATAGACATTATTTATCTTTTAAAGTCTTGAAGATTAATAGTTGATAGAAAATGCTGCAATATTCAAAACCTAAAGCAGACTTTCTTCATTTCACTTAAGATTCACTTGGAATAATCAATATTTTTAAATGGAAGTTTATTAGCCCATTATTCTTGCAAGTAAGAAAAGTAGATAAAAATACCACCCTGAAAAAGACTTCTAAATCCTTTAAAGCTACATTTTCCCTTTTTTAAAATATATTTTTATTGATTTCAGAGAGGAAGGGAGAGGGAGGGAGAGATAGAAACATCAATGATAAGAGAGACTCATTGATCACACCCCCCACCGGGAATAGAGCCTGTAACCCAGGCATGTGCCCTGGAGTAGAATCGAATCATGACCTCATGGTTCATAGGTCAAGACAACCACTGAGACACGCCAGCCAGGCAACATTTCTTCTTTTTATTAAAAATTCGAAACTCTCATTAAGAGATTATATTAAATATATCACAACATATCATTTCATAAATATATTTCAATGTATCATTTCAGAAATGGCAACAGAACTTATAACTTAATCCATTATCACAGAATAGGCTAAGCTTCCCCAAAATTTGAACATGAAAAACTATATTTTGTCAAAAACAAAGCACAATAAAAACATCCCACAGAGTTAAGCACAAGGGAATAATGTCTATTCAGTTCAGGTTTTCACTTTCATTTCTAAAAACATTCTACATTCCTCCCTACAAGTATAGTACTTTTTTCCATGCTGTCAAACATAGAGGCAGATATAGTATAGCCTTAATGTTTCGGCGCTTTTATAATAAAATATTTTATATTAGACATTTTTCCACAACATCATTAAATTTGCTGCAGAATTGCTATGGGCTTAATACAAATTTAGAAAGCAAAAGGAAAACATATTACTCCATGCACTGTTCCATCAGCTGTCAACCATAGGCAAGAAAGCTAATGGCAAAATGCCTTTTTCTTTTCAAACTAAACTTGGTTCACTCAGAAAACACATTCTGATCCTCTCACTACTTTAAACTTTTATTTTCATATATTTATTAAAATGTTTATTTAAATTATATTATGAGTTATGAAAATCTCAAAAGGATAAAAAAAGACTAATGTTTGCCATCAAGTGTTTCAAAGACATAATAAGTGCCATTTCAAAAACAAAAAATAAAGGTTTCATGTTCAAAAAAGCCTTGGAATCTCTGAGTCAAACAAAATATAAGTATGCAGAGCTTTAATATGCTAATTTGCTCTGTGAATCTCCAAGGTATAAAAAGCAGCATTTCTCAAAAAAAATTATGGGAACCTTTTACTTTCTAACTGCTTTCATTTATTTGTTTATGAATCTATTATTTTCTAAGTGTTTACTATACTTTTTCTCTTCTGCATCTTACATTCCTTTATGGCAGAGAGACAGGAACTGCTACATAAGTTGAGTTAAATGTAGAGTAAAGGGCAGATGATATAATGAGAAAGAGAACTTTACAGTCACATCGGATCTCTATGGGGATGTAACATTTGAATTGAGACTTGAATGATATTATTAACCCAGCCACGAAAAAAAGTTGAAAAGGAAAAGTGTAGCCAAAGGAAGCAGAAGCAAGGAAGTGTTGTGTCTTTTGTTTTGCAGATAAAGAATGGAAGCTCCTATGACTTGAGCAGAAGGCACAGAGGAAGGAACAAGATAAGAGATTGGAGAAGGAGGCAAGTAGGTCACTTAAGTCATTGTAGGTCATGGTAAGGTGTTTGAATTTTATTATAAACACAACACAAAGCCAGCGACTAATAGGAGTAATGCAAGGGAAGAACAAATGGATGTAAACTTGAAGAGGGAAGATTAGTACAACTAGCTACAGAGACTAGAACAGTGCCTGGCCCATAGTAAGCACCCTATAATTTTTGTTAAGATTCTTAGCTAGAAAGTATTTATTTAATATAAAACTAAAAAGGAATATCAAATTTGGCAATGGTTCATCTAGATATGAATAATTCATATGAACACCTAAAATTTTAAAAAGAGATGAAATGGTTGCAATGAAAACTCATTCTGAATATATTTATAGAGTTTAGAAATGACTTTAGTCCTGTACTGGTAAAATTACTAATGCTCTACAAAAGTTGCTTTTATTTTTCAGATTTATTTCACTGCATTTAATTGGTGAAGTAAAAGTTTTGGTGTACTTTTACAAATTTGGAGATTCTCAAAATGCTTAGAATATATGTACCTTACAGTTGACAATTTGCAAATCAGTAAGCAAGTGAAAGATTCTCAAAACATAAATTGTCCCTAAAACAGAATTTTTTATTTTAAGTAAAACCCTTTTTAAATTTTATTTTTGTAATATATTTTTTATTTTTGATAATAGTAGGTAGGGGCTCTTGGAGAGATATCTGCAATACTATCAACAAGCAAAACTTTTCTAAGTAACTTTAAGTTATAGTTATAATAACATTCTTTGTATCAACTAGATAGTTTACTCTAAAATAATCTTGAAGAATATATATTGATGTACTACTTTTCATGCAGAAATTTACTAACGATGCAAATATGTAATATAGAGGTAGAAAAAATATCTAATTGCACAAAAATACCCTTCCATATTTAGTGTAAATATCTTTAGTTAAAGTTGCAACGTAATCACATATAAATAAATGTTTAGTTAACTAGCAATTATAGCATAATAATTACTATGTTCATGATGAAAGTGATATATGAAAAGATATTTTAATAGTTTCAGAGTCATGAATATGCTTTTCTTATTAAATGTAGCTAATTTCAAATTGATTACAAATACATTTTTAACTTTTAACTTCAGATACTATTATTTGCTTATTCAGAAGGCACTATGATATTTTTTAACTCATAGGAAATATAAGTTTAGAAAATAAATTTAAGTATTTGGAGAGAAAAATTATTATTTATTTTTATGCATGTTATAGTTGAATAAAAAATAATTTGGAAGATAAAATCTTCACAATTGTGTTAATTTCTAATCACCAGCATTTGTCTTTTAAGAAATTTTTGGACTAAAATCATATAATCCAATATTGACAATATTAGACTTAAGACTTAAATACTTTAATGTTAAGATTAGTGTTGACCAAAAATAAGATCAGGGCCAGTGTGGCTCAATTGGTTGGGCATAGTCCCGTTTACTGAGGAGTTGCTGGTTCAATTCCCTATTAGGGCACATGCCAGACTTGTGGGCTCAATCCCCAATAAAGGGGTATGCAATTTCTCTAGCATTTGATATTTCTCTCTCTTCCTTCCTCTGGAAACCAATGAAAATATTAAAAAAATAAAATAATGTCAGGAATATTAACTGTGATTATCATTTTTAAATACATAAATGTTTCTTTTAAAGATCTATGTTAACCCATAAGGTTACTATATTTACTATATTCAGAATCATGATTACAAAATTATGATCTTGGGTCATTATTGAAGTAAAATAAGAAAAATTATATATAATTTTAATTATAAAATATTTGAATTCCACTTAGATATTCTTAGAGTTTCACTTGGTAGAAAGCACTAATAGGTTTTTTATTTACTACTAGAGGCCTGGTGCACAAAATTTGTGCACAGGTAGGATCCCTAGGCCTGGCTGGCGATCAGGGCCAATCAGGGCCTTCCTTCCAGCTGCCAGCCAGGGCCTTCCTTTGTTCCACACTGCTCCCTGGTGGTAAGCACACTATATATTAAGTGATCAAACTCCTGGTCTCCCTGTTGAACTCCCACAGTGACAATTTGCATATTAGGCATATATATATATATATATATATATATATTTATTTATTTATTTATTTATATAAATATATATATAAAATATATATATATATATATTTCTCTTAAATATTTTTATAGATAACCAAGTCATTTAAATGCAGGATACTCTTTTTAAACTTTTTTTTAATGATTTGAGAGAGATAAAAGGAGAGATAGTGAGAGAGAAAGGAACATTGATGTTGTTCCGCTTGTTTATGCATTCATTGGTTGATTTTTTTTCTTTTTTTTTTTTAATATATTTTATTGATTTTTTACAGAGAGGAAGGGAGAGAGATAGAGAGTTAGAAACATCGATGAGAGAGAAACATCGATCAGGTGCCTCCTGCACACCCCGTAACTGGAGATGTGCCCGCAACCAAGGTACATGCCCTTGCCCGGAATCGAACCTGGGACCCTTCAGTCCGCAGGCTGATGCTCTATCCACTGAGCCAAACCGGTTATGGCGGTTGATTCTTATGTATGTCCTAAGTGGTGATAGAATCCACTACCTTGGCCTCTTAGGATGACACTCTAAACAACTGAACTACCCATCCAGGGTTGAATGCAGGAGAGTCTTAACATTGACCCTGAATGTGAATGATGTAAAGTCTTGGAAATAGAAATAATAATTATTACTTCCAAAGGTTGTTGGGAAGATTAAAAAATAAATAAAATGTACTTTGCATGTTAATGTGCTTTGCATATTTTAGAGACTCATTTATCATTATTAGTATTATTATTATTATTACATGTACTAGTAAAAACTGGCTAAAAGGACATAGGACCTTCTGCTTTTTAAATGGTTGCTTGAGTATTACAGAAACTTGTCTCCTTCACAGTTCTTCAGTAATGCTTATATGCTTATTATGGATTCATCTAGAAAGAGAGAAATTCTTGTGAGATAGATAGTAGCTACTGACCAGTAGATAGCATCTATTTTATATATATACTAGAGGCCTAGTGCACAAAATTTGTGCACAGGGGGGGTCCCTCAGCCAGGCCTGCACCCTCTTGCAATTTGGGACCCCTCGGGGATGTCTGACTGCTGGTCTAGGCCCAATCCTGCAGGAATCCTTGTGGGATTGTGCCTAAACTGGCAGTCGGACATTTCTCTTGCAATCCAGGACCACTGGCTCCTAACCACTCACCTTCCTGATTGCCCCTAACCCCTCTGCCTGCCTGCGTGATCACCCCTAACCACTCTGCCTGTCTGCCTGATCACCCCTAACTGCTTGCCTGCCTGCCTGATTGCCCCTAAACCACTTGCCTGCCTGGCTGATTGCCCCTAACCATTCTGCATGCCTGCCTGGTTGCCCCTAACCACTTCTCCCTTGGCCCCCGCCATGGCAGCTTCATCCAGGATGACCAGAATGATGTCCAGAAGGTTGTTCGGCTGTCTGGTCTAATTAGCATATTATGTTTTTATTATTATAGATATACACTGAGTGGCCAGATTATTATGACCACCTCATCAGTACTTCATTGGGCCACCTTTTGCCTTCAATACTGCGGTGATTCTTCTTGACATTGACTCCACGAGATGTTAAAAGGTGATGCGAGGAATCTGACACCATGCCTGATGAATAGCACTGTCCAGTTCTGTGAGATTTGATGGTTGTGGAACCAGCTGCCTGATGGCTCTTTTAACTTCATCCCACAAATGCTCAATTGGATTGAGATCTGGTGATTGTGGGGGCCACCTAAGCAAGGTAAAGTCTCCCTCATGTTCTTGAAACCACTCCTGCACAATACGAGCACTGTGGCATGGCTCATTGTCTTGTTGGAAGAAGCCATCTCCATTGGGATACACCATCAACATGATAGGATGAACTTGATCAGCAATGATACTTCGGTATGTTGTGCTATTCAGACATTGTTGCACACGAATTAAAGGGCCCAAATCATGCCAGGAAAACATGCCCCAAACCATAACACTGCCCCCACCAGCTTGAAGGGTTGTACTCATGCATGTGGGATGCATGCTTTCGTGCTGTTTCTGCCAAATTCTCACTCTGCCATCTGCATGATGCAACTGGAAACGTGATTCATCGGACCACATGACTTTTTTCCAATGCTCGACTATCTAATCCTTGTGTTCCTGTGCAAATTGGAGATGTTTTATCTTGGTAACTGCAGACAGCAAAGGTGTTTGAACAGCCCTTGGCTTCCATATCCCATACGATGCAGTGAACAGCTAATTTGCCTACAAATGTCAGGTGGTCATAATAATCTGGCCACTCAGTATACATATATATCCCACATTCAAAGGCTGTTAAATTGCATTGTTTAACCATATCTTCAGAAAAAAATCACTTCTACTGTCATGGTAAACAACCTGCTTCCCTATTTAAAATGGTCTGGCCCTCTAGCAGCTTCAGCGCGAAATTATAGCTAATTCCCCTACAAACGTTAGGTGGTCATAATAATCTGGCCACTCAGTGTATATTACGTATGTAATGGATGTGTGAAATATTTTTTCTACATTATTAAAAAACTAAACTCTGTATATTTTAACAAACCAATTCTAGAATGAATGTAATTGGAAAGAAGTGAAGTTGGAAAGTGAGTAAAGGCTTTTTTTTAATAAAGTGTTTCATTAAAAATATATAGTTTAAGTAATTAGTGAAACAGTGAAACATAAGACCAGACCATGAGGTTCCTTTCACCCCAAATTATTCTTCTTTGGAACTCATTCTCAGTAAAAGAAACATTATCAATAGGCTGACTAAAACCATATGGTGAAAAAATCGGGTTCTGAAATAAAACATATACTGAACCTGAAAATACAGAATAACAATGATCTTTTATACTGAATATGATTTATTTTGAGAAGACTGATTTCTGACAAGCATATCTGATTTTGGAGATACCAGTAAATTAGAAATGTAAAAATTATATCCTTTTTAAACACATGAGGAAATACTTTTCCTTCTATCAACTTTCAAAAGTTTAGCATCTAACTAGGGAAAAGTTTTGCAATAAACATCTTTTTAAAGTTGCGCTACCAATATTCTAAACTACTTTAGTCTTGCAATTTGATACAATTTAAAAGAAAATATCTTCCAAAGTTTTCTAATATTTTTTCATGATAACACATTGAAATATTTTTTATAATACTATATTTTTAGTGCCCACATTTCTAAGTTACATCAATTTATCAACATCCTTGGACCTAAAATAGCAACACTCACTGTTAAATGGATACATTGCATATATCTATTATTTTATATTTCTGGACACATTTACAATATCCAAGCAATACACAGATAATTAAATCTTTTGTCTGGTGCGTTTTCCAAATTTAGAAATTTACAAAAGAGCTAGCTCTAAAAGTCTCCAAAAATATTTTGGAATGACTTTGGCTCACCTGTGATAGCTGAGAAAAAGAAAAGAAAAATAAATAATGTGAAGGATTTCATCAGACTCACAGAAATCAGTGATATGACTGAAATGAAAATGACACAGAAGTGAGGAACCTGGCTCTGGAATCTCACTGCTGACATTTAAATTCCATCTCTGCCACTGACTACTATGTGACTTTAGGCAAATTATTTCATCCCTCTGTGGGAATATTTCTTTGTCAGTAAAATGATAATTACATGATAGTTTGTTTTAACTCAAAAATTTTGAGAATTCAATGAAGTAATATTCACATACCAAGATATGTTCTTAACATAGAATAAATGCTCAATAAATGTAAGCTATTATTGTCTTTGATATAGGTATGGAATACAGAAAACAATACATCTAATTCTATTGCTTCAAAGGACCACATATCTAAATGCTGAATAATTTCTTATGATACCTTATGGCTATACTTACAGCCCCCACACCATTGTTTCCTCTGAAGTTATTCAGAAATGCATTTCCTTTAAGCAAGTTCTAATGGCTGTCACTATGATTTAAAGCTTTCTACAGAATCTTTCACATAGGGTATAGCTGCTTAAATTACTTTGGACCCAATTTTAGATAAACTGCCATAGCAAGTGTTGAATAAATGCATGAGTAAGCAAAGTAAAGCAAAACAGATATTTAACATTTGTGACTGGTGTTATCTTTCTGGAGTGTTTGAATAAAAGTAGTTTAAGTTGGTTAATTAGGTTCCCCGGCACACACACATGCAAAAGTTCAGAAACATTACATTACATTCATCATCTCTGTAAAAGCTTGTCACTGAATTACCTCAGAGAGAAAGAGAGAGAGAGAGCTCAGATCAATTCCAGATGCATTTCCCTCCAAGACACCCCAAGACACCATCTCATCTTTTAACATGATGATACTGAAGTATAAGGTGAAACTCCATATTAAAATACATTTAGGCCTGCAGGGTTTTTCAACAGAAACATTCCATAATATAAATGATGTCTTGGTAAAATTAAATTCTATTCCATTGCCATGATATAAATTCTGATTATACATATGAGTTGTTAAACTGAATGGGCCTCTTTTAAAGAAACACATTTGGTATAATTAAGTTGACAAAGTGAAAAATGGAAGGAATGGCAAAATTCTACAACATGCAGTCGAATCTGAAATGCAGGTGAGTGTATAAAGCAAATGAAAGTATAGACTACACATGGGAAGCCAGTGATGTCCCTTTCTCCTTTACATCCTCTCTTCCCACCAGGTATGAAAAGTACAAAGTGTCCTTACAAAGCTGTGGCTAGGATAATATTACAAGATAATTTCATTTTAGCAGTATTGTCTTCAAAATCATTATTTAAATAACCTTTAATTAGTGTGTGTGAATAATATCCTCTTAATCCACTATGATTTGCTTGAGGCAGCCGTAGCAGATAACTCAGACATTGGTACTGAAACCTCTTATTAATATCCAATATTACAAGTGCTTTTACTGAACCAATTGCAAAGTTTGAATGCAAATAGACCACAGGGTGAAATCCATAAAGTGCACCCAAATGCTAAATGAGATCAAAGGAAAAAAAGCCATAAGAAAATATACAAATCAATAAAGTGATGAAAGACGGCTAAATGTAAAAGTTATCATTATCAATCACATGCACCAAACTCACTTTTAAAATGTCAAAAGGAAAGTTGAGCATTTAAAAGAAAGAAAAACATTGGTACTTCATTAATCTAAAAAAAAAAAAAAAGCATACTTCTCTTCTCTGGAAAATGGAATACTTGCAACTTTACGCTATTCTCATAATTACAAAAAGGCCATTATTGATAGTTGAATCATTTAAAAACCTTCCTAGGTCTATTTAGCTTATATCCAATCATGACAAATTTAGTAGACTTCAAACACTGAATATTTTTCATACAATTTGGGGGAAATGTTTGAGCCCTTGGAAACTCAATGTCTATGGAAAAGTGTATTTACTGACAAGAACCAGTTTGGGTATTAAGCCACACCTTTATGACAAAAGTTAAAAAACAAACAGTCAATTTAAATTTGGAGCACTGGCTCTTGACCACACACATTCTCAATATCAAGCCATCAGAGCCAATTGCTGCTAAGCAGTTGAGCGAATTCAAAATTTTGTTCTTTGCCAACACTGTGATTACAATTTGCAAAGATTTTATTATTACTATATCTTGGCTATCCAGTTGTCTCATGTCCAGCCAGATGATTGGCTGCGTCTTCAGCAAATGGGCTATGGATTTTCTGCATAAGCACAGACACCGGTTTCTTCCAAGGTGTTCTCCAGTACCAATTTCTGGCCTGCCACTTTGAATTTTATTCTTCCTGGCTCCTCTTTTAACTCTTCATTTTTTAGTTTTCTATAGCCATATGTATTCCATTATTCAAAAGCACTATTTTCCCGTTTCACTCATTAGGCAGCCTCTACCTACCCATAGTTTCACAG
Source organism: Myotis yumanensis (assembly GCF_028538775.1). Classification (NCBI taxonomy): domain Eukaryota; kingdom Metazoa; phylum Chordata; class Mammalia; order Chiroptera; family Vespertilionidae; genus Myotis; species Myotis yumanensis. The sequence goes on from NW_027223754.1 coordinate 144,060,698, forward strand.
CCATTGCAGGTGGATTGATGGTCATCACTGCAATTGGGATGAAACCTTGGTGTTGTTCAGCTTCTTGCTCCTTGAGAGCTTGTTAGAAATCCAGGCTATATCCCACCCAGGCCTATTGAATCAGAATCTTCTCTTTAATAAGCTCCCCAGGTGATTCAATTACACATTAAAATTTACAAAATACTGAAGCTAACCCAGCTCATTCAGCCGAGCAGTTCAGATAACCCTTATCTGTATAACCCCAAGTTGGTGCAGTGGGAAGTGGGTGGAGAGAGAGTGAATGGGTCCAGGAAGGCTGTACTCTTTCCACTGTGCAGGATACAGTTGAAAATCATTACATAAGCACCATGACCACCAAATCATCCAGGGCTCCAAAACAGAGGTCTCTAGCACACAGTGCTGCTTTATCACCCATGTTCCATGCATAGTATGTTACTATCATACACAAATATTTGAAGTAGATACAATACTAAATCCTATCTAATAAAGATGGAATATGCATTGGCCGTCACTTTGCAACAAAGATGGTGGCGCCCACAGCCAATAAGGAGGAAATATGCAAATTAATGTGACAAAGATGGCAGCGGCCACCCGGAGGGAAGGCGGGAGGGGGCTCCCATCCCAGAGCGAAGGCAGGAGGCTGCATCCAGAGCAAAGGCCTGGGTCCTGGGTGCTGGAGGGAAACCATTGCCAGCTGCCAGGGGAAGGAAGGCCTATTTTTGTACGAATCTTTGTGCATCAGGCCTCTAGTTTTTCTATAAAATTTATGGGAAGTAAACATTTCCAAAACCAAGCTTCATTTTTTGAAAACCTACCAAACACTATTTCACTGTTTGAAACCATGCTCACCAACCAAGTGAACCCAGAAGACCCAGGATTCAGTAGAGAAACATGTATTTTTAGACTCTGAAAAACTAGAATTATATATAAAATTAATATATATAACATATAATATATATATTAATTTTAGGAAGCAACTATCTACCCCATCGACCCCTTCCATTATATATGTGACTGTATGTGTGTGATGTTTTTAGGACGGTCTTATTTTCAACGCTGTGCACTTTCAACATTCACAAAATACTTAGGGAGAAGCCTATTTCAAAATAGAGCTCAGACTCAGAGCTGAAATTTTGAATTCTATCCCAATGTGAACCACTGATTGCATCTACAAAGCAATAGCAACTGCAAAATAAGGATGCTAAAACAGTGTATAAAAAGTATGTAGCCCATGTCTACCACAATGGAATAAAAAGGCTATATTTCAAAACATGGCACTCCATTTTACTAAAGGTGTACACTGCCATTCTTAAAATAAATATTCTGTGCTCCTGATGTAACTTTCACAGGCATATGGTATATGTCTACACTAAGTTTTGATGCAGTACTATTATTTTTCACTATAGTTTCACAATGTACACTAGTATGTAATTTTTGTATTTATAGAAAAATGCAATAAATATATTTTCAGTAAAATGCAATGAAGGAATTTTAAGTTGTAAGAGTAATAAAAATTAATCAACTTTTTTCTTTATAGGTATATGCCTGGATTATTATTTAAACGTTAAACTTTATTACTAACAGTTCTATTCATTATAGTTCCTTTGGAAAGTTTCTAAGGAAAATTATTATAAAAAATAAAAATTTCTCTCTGAACTTTCTATTGTTATCAAAAAATAAATAGTTGGTATTGTTTCGTACCTTTGGAATTTAATATTTTTTTTCTCTCACAGGGTAGTACATTTCTGTCATAATTTCCAGAAGAAAGTTGACTATTTGAAATTATGACTGACTAAAAATATTATAGATAAACTAGAGGCCCTGTGCACAAAAATTTGTGCACTCGGGGGGGGGGGGGGGTTGTCCCTCAGCCTGGCCTGTGCCCTCTCGCAGTCTGGGACCCCTCGGGGGATATCCACCTGCTGGCTTAGGCCTGCTTCCTGAGGAATTGGGCTTAAGATGGCAATCAGACATCCCTCTGGCAGCCTGGCAGCCATTGGGGGATGTCCACTTGCCAGCGGGGAGCAGACCTAAGCTGCAGTCAGACATCCTTAGCGCTGCTGAGGAGGCAAGAGAGGCTCCCACCACCACTGCTGTACTGGCAGCCATCAGCCTGGCTTGTGACTGTGCAGAGCTCCCCCATGTGGGAGCACACTGACCACCAGAGGGCAGCTCCTGCATTGAGCGTCTTCCCCCGGTGGTCAGTGTGTGTCATAGTGACCAGTCATTCCCAGTCTTTCTGCTGTTAGGGTCAGTTTGCATATTACCCTTTTACTATATAGGATAGAGGCCTGGTGCATGGGTAGGGGTCGGCTGGTTTGCCCTGAAGGGTGTCCAGGATCAGGGTAGGGGTCCTGCTTGGGTGCCTGACCAGCCTGGGTGAGGGGCTGATGGCTATTTGCAGCTAGTCACACCCCCTTCAGGGTGGGGGTCCCCACTGGGGTGCCTGGCCAGCCTGGGTGAGGGACTGAGGGCCGTTTTCAGGCTGGCCGGGGACTGAAGCTCCCAGCCTCTCCATTTTTTTTTCTTTTTTCATTCTGGGATTTATTTACCTTCTATAATTGAAACTTCATTGCTGTCACTAGAGCTGAGAGCTGGCTCAAGCTCTGAGGCCACAGCCTGCTGAAATCAGGTATCTGGGGTTTTTTAGCTTCTATAATTGAAACTTTGTTGCTTTCAGAGCTTAGAGCTGGGCCGTGGCAGGTGGGGAACCTTGGCTTCCTCCATCATTGGAGCAAGCAAGCCTCCTTCTCGCTTCAGCTGCGAGGCTGCTGGCCGCCATCTTGGTTGGCGGTTAATTTGCATATCACCCTGATTAGCCAATGGGAAGCGTAGCGAAGGTATAGTCAATTACCCTTTTTGTCTCTTATTAGATAGGATATTGACTCATAAAATGCATGGGTCCTTTAAAGACTGCTTTTTGTTTGTCTCTAGTGAAAACAAAGCCCTCATTATTGACTCAAGTGATATTTTTAAAATTTTCCAGGACTTCTCTAGACATCTGTGATATATAAAAATGGGTTCCTAAATGTATATATATCAAACTTGATGAATAAGCAAATTACAAATTTTAATTTGATTAAGCTTATAATCTATGTGCAAAACAGTCATAAGATACTACAAATGTATGTGATATGCATATGAATCTTAAATTTGCTTGTCTAGTGATACAAATCTGGGTCATTGAGACCAAAGGGAGAAGTGCTGATCCAAGATATAGCTGATGATTGATTTTCTCTTATATCATTTTGCTCCTCACAATGAAACCTTTCATCGTGTGTTTATCACAGTATGAACTGGTCAGTGCCTATGCCCCTAGAAATGGGAGTACTGCTGGACATGGTATATTCAATTGTATTCACTTCTGATAACACTGACAAATATGAAAGAAGGATTTTGTCTCAGATGTTTTAAAACCCTAGATGTGTGGATGCTTAGAGTAGCCAAACAGGAAGTAAGGACCTTCTGAGAGTGAGGACCAGCTAAAGCTTTCCTTCTCTATGCAACTGGAGAAAACATCTAAGGGCAGTGTCTTACAATGAAAGCTACATGACTGCAGTGTTTATATGAGGGAAGGCTCCTTAAGGCCCTACCCACTAATGCTATGGTGCCAGGCATTAATCTTTCAGGCACCTAAATTTAAATATGGGGGCAACAGGAACTTCTATCTTAAACCCTCTCTATAGACAAAATGGAGATAGGACAACAGGCCAGTGTAGAAGGAAATGGCCTAGACCACTTTCTCACGATTTTTTTGTCAATAAGATGATGCCTTGAGTTGTGTCCTGGCTTAAAACTCCTGTTTGCCTGTGTAGGTTGTAGTTTCCAAGGGAGACAACACCTAAAGAACCACAAATTGATATTATGGGAGATTTATAGGTCTTTGGCCAGTAATTCACATTACTACATGCAAAGCTTAGATATTTGACTTTCAGACACATTTCAGGCATATATTAGAACAGTCTTGAAAGTTTGCAAAAACCCAATATCCAGATTTCTGGAAACCTAAACAAAATTGATTTCCATAATTTATTTATACGCATGCTTTTATTTCTACTGAAGAGTAATAGATACATTTCTCAAATAATTAAAACTGATGAGCACTTTCAGTCATTCTGAATAGTAAGAGGATCACATATCTGCAATGTCTTCATTTTCCATTATATTTACAAAATTAAAAAAAGTATGAACATTGTATGTTTTAGTCCAATTCTGTTCTCCACAATAAGATATAACATGGTGGTATTATGTAATTACTTCTGCAAAGTCCATACTACTAGGAAAGTACACTGGATGGAAAATACTTATGTCTTTCTACAATGATCAACTGCCATGAGCAATACCCACAAAACAGTCTTAGTACCTGACATTTTGACATGTTGATGGATCCAAGGAGCAGCTGTTGGAACCCAATGACAAATGAAGGTTTTAAGAAGGTTGGATTGTTTTGTGTCAAGCACAGTCAAATGCAGAGAGATGAGGGTAGAGTTAGAGCAGATAAAAGTGGTAAAGGAAAGTAAAGATCGATACTAAGTACTATCCCAAAGTTTAGAATAAAGAGAGACATAATAATAGAAGAATGCAAAATATGGCACAGGGATAGTACAATGTTTGAAGTAATTTTATATAAAAATATACAACATCCTTTTAACCCCATGTGGATGATTTTTACTTATTACCTTTCCCCTGTATATCAGTAATTCTTTTCATTTTTCAGCCTTCTGTTCTGTTCTTTTGCCTTCTGCTAGCCCTTAAATGATTTTCCTCCTCCCTCATACCTAATCTTTCAGTCAGACATCAATGTCTACAGGACTTGCTCATCCTCCAAAGTAATATTTAGGGATAAAGAGGCGGTTCTTCAAAAGCCCTCAGGAGTATGATGGGAGCTGGGGGATCATTCCTTACAAATAAAACCTTTCCACAGATCACTTTATAAACTGTTTTGATAAAAAAAAACAATGTTCAGGAATCATTCTATAAAAAACACTAAATATCCCTAACCCCTATTAAAATTATAAGGATGAGCTCAAATACACTATGAAATGCATTAAAACTGCCAAGAAATAGAAGTAAATATATAATACTTGAGAAAAATATAAATTTAAGTTACCTATGAAATTGTGAGTGAATTAAAGAAAACAAAAACAAACAAAATAAAAACAGATAGTGGGGAAGGAAGCATTGGACAAATCGAAAGGTGAAAGCAGCACCAGAAACCAGGGATATTGCACTGTCATATGAGAATGAGTCCCTCTTAAGAGTTCTTACAAAACTGATTTCATATGAAGATTTACTTCAAGGAGTGGATTTTGATCTCTTAGTTCTAATGCCTATGGGGATATGAAGACACAAAGGTAAAGGTAAAGATAACAGAACCACTGCCTGATCCTGAGCAGTATTTAGAATCACTCAGGAAGATCCCAAAGTAGCAGCAGAAGGTAAAAAAAAAAAAGAGAGAATGGTTAAGAAGCCCAAAAGGACTGGCAGGAAACAGCAAGAATTTGATAAGGTATCAAAAAAAAAGTGAGACTCTATTTCTAGTGACACAGTTGTAGGTGTAGCTATTTGGTAGTAATCCTCCATATTTCTACATTGACACAGTGATATGTGTAGGGGGTTAGAAAGAAGAGAATAAAATGTCTCCCTTATGACTGAAGACTTGTTTTCGTATGTCTGAGCTGTATGTGAGCTGATGTCTCCACGGGCTGGTTTAGAATTATTGTAGTCATGTTCAATACCTGACCTTTGCAGGACTTGCGAGTGGCCTGAAAACACAAAACACATTGTATTACATTCTCCCCTTACCAATGTTGTCATCTGTCACCCTGGCACTTCTTTGGAAAAGAAGAAATAAACATACAAAGAGCATTTTTATATACGACATGCATCACTTTTCAAACAACAGTGTTTATCACGTACCACAGATTGTCTAACCAATGCTTTAGGTTGTATGTAGATCAATAAACAATTTTATATTCTTTGTTTTAAAATCCTACTGGCTTATTTGGTACACTAGACTTATAAATCCCAACTATGCCATGTTTTTCAACCTCCCTGAGCTTTAGATTACCCACCTACCATATAAAAATATTACCAAACCCTGTAGATTTTACAAAGATTAAATGAGACTCTCCAAGTATACCGATTTGGCACATTGTAAGAAATGCAATAAATAAAAGCATTTGTTATGATTACTGCTATTGTTGTAGTTAACATTCTTAAATTTTATCCCAGAGAATACACATGTATATGAGTATGCATATACCTTAATGTATATATTCAAGGCTTTAAAGAAAATATGTTAAAATATAGTAGACTAAAAGATGCTTTGCATTTATTTCTTGGGTATAGAAGTTATTTAGGAATAAAGATATAATAGTACAATGAACTTAAAACTTCCCCAAGGTACCTATTTTTCAGGCAGTCTATAACTCTGGACTTTTTACTGTGTTTAAATTTCATTAATTTGGAATTACTGCTTTTTTCCTTTTTTTTTTTTTTTTTGCAAAAAAGGGAAGGGAAATGAGTCATCAAAATTCTTATTTATGTCTCATAGTAAAGTAAAATATATAAACACATCAATTTATTTCTTGGTTAAAAAAAAATTACTTTCACACACACATATACACATTTCTTGCCTTGATCAAATGCGTTTTGTGATCTCAGAAAAGTCCTTTGGCATTTTCGCCTTAATGCTTTCACCTATAAAATTGGGTTAAAGAAGCTATTTTGATGATAATGTTATGAAAATCAAATTAGATAATTTATTTTTAAATGCTGTGTAATTTTTAAAGGCTCTATGCAAACACTTTCCCTTACCCAGAACTGAAGAGGAGGAAATAGATTGTCTATGAAAACCATTACATGATTTCTTGATCTATACCTCTTCTGTGAGGAAATCATATTTACCTATAATTCATGAATTTATTCATTAAAGAGTTCATTAAAATGATGCAATGTAAGTCCAGTTTTCAGCTGAAGCTTTCTCATTCACTAAATACAGTAAATAGTAAGGCATTTGCTGTCAGAAAGATCATCACAAGAGAAGGCGGACCAGGAGTGACTTTGGGTTCCAGCATGTCGATTCCCCTCCACTGGCCCTCGTTCAGGATGCTCTCTACCTCTGCTCCTTCCATCTCCCAGCCTTTGCTCGGGTCTTTTCAGGTCATTTTCCAAATACTCAGAGTGCACCATCATCTGCTCCTTTTCAGTAGCTTTGAAAAACTACTCCACCTGGAAAAGGCAAAATTACCCTCAATCAATTCTAGGCAAAATCTGACCTGGTTTTACATAACTTGACCTTTACTTCTTTAGGGTTGATTGAGATGGCCCTGTACTATGTGGAAAATATGTTTCTACAGTAGACAATTTAAACATAGATCTATTGTTGCTACATATCCTCCAAAACATTATTTCACTATTGATAGTTTTACATTAAGCTGAAACTCATGAAGTTATAAAAAGGAGTAATCTACTAGTATACGGTAGAACACCACAAACAGTTCAAATCATTTGAATACTTTAGAGTAGTGCAGGATTTGTGTGTAGAAACAGTCTCAGGATTTTTTTTTAATTAAAAATGCAATAATTGTTCTTACTCTTACCTGTATAAGAGTGTGACATAAGTTTTATGCAATTCTAAAATAAGCACAATATCTTCTACAGCCTACATCTCCGGACACATAACAATAATTTTTCTTGTTTGAATACTTTTAGTAGCTCACAAAGAATGCAAAGGGAAACTTCTTCAAACCCTACTTGGACAACTTTGGAAAGTTTAACTTCTATACCCAGGCAATAAATTCAAATCCCTAGGGAATGATAATTCCCATAAACCAAATCATTTCACCTAAGAATTAGCAGCTGTTTACATTGTAATACCTTGCAAAAGTGTTTGTAGCTTTATATGATGATCTCATTAATATAAGGGACTGAAATATAATAATGTTTTGCCAAGGAAAGATTTGGAATAATTACAAATAAGTAATATGTGAGTCTGACTTGCCCGTTCTAAAATAGAGGATCATCCTGCTTAACAGAAATCATTGTTTGAGAGATGTAGCAGATTATAGAACAACTAATTAACACCAGGCCCTATCCTAGTAAGAATGAGTATTTCACAAACACCTCAAGGCATATACAGTCATCAGCCAAAAATGGATTACTCACAGGTGGATTGCCCACATTGCAGTCCCCAGGCAGAGCAGATTTCCTTGCTCAGCTGCTTCACATCACCTCAGGCAAACTCCGCTCTACACTAGCTTTTCCGCTGCTCAGGCAGGCTGCCCTACCCTTTGCAAACTCTACAAGGTCTTGGACAGCCCAATCCTCATGCCCCAGCTTTAAGAATTCCAATCAACCCCTCTGGCTTTCCACTGCCTTGCAGTCTCAGGTGGCTCTCCCAGGTCTACAGGTAAGCATCCCTCCAAAACATTTCTAGTTTCTACTTTGTCTTCCATTAGGAGATTCAACAGTTCCCTAAGGAGCCCTGTGCACAAATATAAATCTCTTTCTAATCCCCTCTCTTTCCAACTTCCCAGCACAGTATCTACTGCAGGGGATTGAGAGAGTGTAACCTGACCCAGAAATGTTTCTAGTCATAACAGGCAATTCTTGGAGGCTACCCTACAAAGGGCCAGGAGCTCAGAACCAGCAAACTAGAAACTCAGAAAGCCTTCCTACCACTCCAGTCAGGACCAGGATAACATTACAGGGACATGTACTCTTGAGAGTCCTAATATTTATATAATCACCACATATTCAAGAACTTACACAAATATAGTCAAGCATTCATATAATTTTCAAACTACTGCTATAGTTAAGGCTTCTTAAATCTAAGGATTATGCATATTTATGTTGCCCCTGTATTTCTAATGGCTAATAAGATGCCTAAGGCAAAATAGACCTCAAAAAATAACTATTAATTGAATAAAGAATATTCATAAAGAGAAATGACTTAGGTTGCTTTTGTTGACAGTTTATAAGAAATCCCAATTTGACCTTGTGAAGAAAAATATCAACTGGTTGGTAGCGGTTAATGAAACACTTGAAATAATAAACGCTCACAAAACAACTCCTCAAAGCGTATTCTGTAATTTATGGAGTTGATTGAAATGCAATTTGACTCCTCAATTGGAATGAGAGATTAAAAAATAACTTGCAAGCATTACGGTGAATTTATTTTTCTTATAAAGCCAGAAGTGTTTTTTGTTTGTTTGTTTTCTGTTTTTTATGCCATCACTAATGGGAGTCCTGTTCTTTCTCTTTTAGTTCTTTCTTCTTTCTTTTTTTAATCCAATTATTCATTCAGTATTTACAGAGAGTCAACCCATGCCAGGAACTAAGCAAAAACAAAATACTCCCTATAGTCAGATTCTTAATATTGCAATAAGCATCATAGAGAGAGCATGATCTTTTCTGGACATCAGCAAAAGCTGCCCTGGGTAAGTGACATTTAAACTGAGATCTGAAAGATGCTGCTTTAGATCATATTAATCGGAGTACAGATACTGAGATGAGTATTTTTGTGCAAGTGATTTATTAAAGGAGTACTCTCAAGAGTGGAAAAAGCAGGCTAGGAAAGGAGCTAAAAGGCAAGTATGCAATTTGAGGCAAAGCGACACTTAGTAGTAGATATTTTCTTTGACAATCCTCCAAAGAGCTGTGAGCTCTTAGATGCAAAATCACATAAAAAGCTATTGGGGAAATACACAGAATTGATAAAAAAAAAAAAAAATGATCCTAGGATATCCAGGAAGACCACTGACATTATCTGCTACTGATGCCTGGAAGTAAGCTTCTTAAGGGTATTAGAAATTATTCCAGGCAGAAGAAATGTCATGTCCTACGGCCCTGTGTCAAAATACACTATTCAAGGAAATGAATGAAGTCTACTGTAGAGAACATGGTGTGACAAGATAGAAGAGTACAAAGTGAGGCTGTAGAGATAAGATATGCTGCATGGTCTTATCCCATAACATTTCAAGGCATGGAAGAGCAAGGAATGCCTTCTTTTTGTATGTGGACCTATACTGCCCAGTTCTTCTTACAAACTAAAATAAGTCGATCCTACTTCTATGGGAAGGTCTGAGTAAGGAGGATGTGAGCAACAAGCCAGAGGGGAACCAGAGAGGCACTGCTGCAACTCTCCCCATGTGGAAATACAGAGTCAAGTCTTAAACATTCCTTCATCAGGAGTATCCCAAGGTTTTCCCTCTCAATAGTAATTTAATACTACTAAGTCCTATTTTATTTTCCTGTTAGCCTTTATTATCTTTTCAAATCATTTTATGAAGATTTTTACCACTTTATATCTTTTTATCCCTCTAAATTGTCAGCTCAAAATGAACTGAATTTTTTTGTCTTATTTGCATCTAGTTCCCAAAATCTAGAATAATACCAAGAAAAATGTAAATGATCAATAAATTTTTGGGCAAAAGAAGAAAGCATAGGCCTAGAGCTCAGTGGGAGAGAGCATATATTTAATAGAGGAAATCTGGGGAAGGTGGTTATAATAATGGTCCACAACCTAACTCCCAGTGTTCATGCTCTCTGGCATTGTGATGTCACCACTCCTCATATCAAGAGTAATACTGACAACAATAATATATATATATATATATATATATATGAGATAGATTATATTTTCTCAACCACTTTGAATCTGAAGGGCCTTGTGAATTGTTTTGACCAACAAAATTTGACTAAGATGACTTTATGCAAGTTCTAGAGCCTAAGCCTCAAGATATATTGCAGCTTCTACTTTTGTACTCTTGAGATATAGGCACCATGTGAAGAAGTGTGAGCAAAACTACTGAATGGTGAGAAACCACGTGAAGAGAAAGGTTCCAGAAACCCAAATATTCTTGCCAAGGCTCTGGACCAGAGAGTGAGGACATCTTATTCTATAGGTCCAGACTTCCCAGAATAATGAAGACAGATAAGTGATCCCAGGAGAGCCAGGAGAAGAATTATTCAATAAATACGAAGAATCTTGAGAACTAAGTTGTTGTTTTAAGGCATAAAGTTATGGTATAGTTTGTTTTATGTATAAATGAAACAAATGTTTAGGACAAAGCATTAAGATTCTCCAAAAAATTCAATTACTAGACAGAGAAAAATTAGGCTGCATGGGAGAGTAACAAGAGGCATACAGGATTATAGAAGAAAAGTACGATATGTTATAAAATACAAAAAAGAAAAGAAAAGAAAAGGAATGGGGGGAATTTATCAATGAAAATATTATTAATGTGTTAAATACTGCTGACCAATAAAGATGAGACATAAAAAATGACCACTCATTTAATGGTATTTATCATTGATGACCTAATGAGAATTGTTTTAGTAGAGTGATATGAGTGGAAATCAACTCAACAGATTGAGGAGAGAAAAAGAAAATATAATAAATAGAGACAATTGGTATAAGTAATTCTTTTCAGATGTCTTAACATAAAATGTAGGAGAGAAATATAGTAGGAACTAGAGGATCTTGTGAATTCAGAGATGGCTATTTTCAGTGTTTATATATTTTTAGTTTTTTTGTTTTTGTTAGTTTATTATGATTTATCATTTGAACTCACTTAGGAATGACCCAGAGTAAGTTTGAATATATAGGAGAGAGCAGACATAATTGACAGGGTTTCATGTCTTAACAGGTGAGTCAGGTAGAGGAAGCACAGCTAGATGAAATGGCTGCAGGTGAATAAAGGGAATACTTCCCTTTTTATAAGATTTAGAAAGGGGTCTATAATGTGCACATATATAAGACTGTTACAAAAGTTTATGGAAAGAAAGTTAGAGTTTCCATTTAATAGCCCCCACCCCATTTTTTTTTTTTCTGTAAACTAGGAGACATATTCATTTGCTAACAATTAAAAGAATTGTGATTGGGAGGGAGCAGGTTGAAGACTAATTAAGGAAGTTTGAAATAATCTCCACATATTTGGGGGATTGAACTGAATTGACTAAAGAAAGATAGAGTTTTGAGCAATATAGAGAGTCCAACTGTGACAGAAAGTTATCCTATATAATAAAGAGGTAATATGCAAATTAACCCTCACACCCTCACAAGATGGCTGGCAGGGCAGTTAGTGAGGACAACCAAACGAGTGAACAGCAGGCTGCATGGGGTGACCAGGCTGGCAAAGGGGGGCTGTGAGGGGCAACCAGGCCAGTAGGGGGCAGTTGGGAGTGACCAGGCCAGCAAGGGGGGGCAGTTAGGGGTGACCAGACTGGCAGAGGGGGGCAGTTGGGGTGACCAGGCTGGTGGGGGGGTGCAGTTAGGGGCGATCAGGCTGGCAGATGGGGGAAGTTTGGGGCAACCAGACTGGTGGGGGGGGCAGTAAGGCGTGACCAGGCTGGTGGGGGAGGCAGTTGGCAGTTAGGAGTGACCAGGCTGGCAGGGAGGGGGAAGTTGGGGGTGACCTGGCTGGCAGGAGGGCAGTTAGGGGTGATCAGGCCAGCACACAGAGGCAGTGAGGGGCAATCAGGCCAGCAGGGGGGAGCAGTTAGAGGCAACCAGGCAGTCAGTCAGGCAGGTGTGCAATTAGGAGCCAGCAGTCCAGGATTGTGAGAGGAATGTCCGACTGCTGGTTTAGGCCCAACCCCAAGGGGTCCCTGATTGGAGAGAGTGCATGCTGGGCTGAGGGGACCGCCCCCCGCCATGCACTAATTTTGTGCACTGGGCCTCTAGTAATTTATAATGATTTATTGTGCTATTTTCCCTTATTAATCTTCTTCAAAAGTATTTACTGCTACATGCATACATAGAGAAAGTGAATAGTTGAATTTAACCAGGATTAGAGTTTGTAAAGATAGCTAAGTGGAAGCAAAGGGATGAGGGAGTTTAAAATATTAAGAATAGTATGGCGGACATTGCAAAAGATACATGGACTCTAAACTGGACAAGAAGATACAGGGAGAGAAAAAACAAGGATGGCAATCTGGAAGAAAACAAAGGCCTGAATGCCCAGGGGGCCCGGAAAAGGTCAATATGGTAGCAGGAGGACTTGAACAAGCAATTTAGAATAGTAGGTTGTGTCTAAACAGTGCAATAAATCAAATCCTTTTGGAATTACAGAAGTTTAGGGTTTCTTGTTTATCTTTAGGAGCTGCAGCTGAGGTGAGGTAAAACGCTGGAGAAAAACATTCACCAGAGCTGAGGTTAAAAGTACTGAGAGGAACTACAATAAGGATGTTGAAGTCATCCAGGCTGAGCTAGGTGCCAGGATATTTTCAAGAGGAGGGAGAAGGCTAGTAGGTGCATGTGTAACAACTATTTACTGAGCATTTTTTTGAATCATGGTCTTTGGAAAGTGCTGGTTTTATAGGTAAGAGTAAAGTTTCCATGCTCCTTCAGAAATGTGGATAAGAGCTACAACTCACAGGCACAAAGTAAATCTACTGCCATGTAGGGCCTATTGCTCATAGAACAAGTTCGTTCCTGTGTAAGGTATAGACTGTCAAGGAACCCACCTTATTGAAGAGACCACTCCTATTCCAGGAAGTCACTTATTTTCTTTTTTGCAATGTTCACTGAAAGAAAAAAGAAATGTGTTCCAATGTCTAATTGTTTTTAGACAAACTACATATTTCACTTCCCTCTTAAAGATCATACTTAATACAAAATTCTGAAAAGTCCCACAGATTATTTTTTAAATCCCCATGTTAAATGGAGCTATAACCATTGAATCCATTTTTTAACCTATTTTATATCTATTGAAATACTTAGCAAAACATTGCAAGGAGTATTGAAGTATTAACCTTTTAACAACCCAACATCAGAATGTAAATGACTTTGACTTTTTTTTGCTAAATTCCAGAATCACTGTTGTACTCAATTGGTTTATATAATTTCTTATTTAGGTCAAGTGGCTTATTTGTTTCCTCTGAAATGAATGCATTAAATTAGAGTTGGAAGCATCTCTGTATTTGATAAGCATAAGCAAAGTGCTGACTTGCTTTTCCTTTGGTCAATATTAAGACTCTAATTCTTTGCATTTTCTCTCACCCAATACCATCTGTAGTAACTGTAAAATATAGTTCTATGGGAAATATTAATTTTACTAGTATGTGATTCCCTTTCTTTTATGATTCTCTGGAGAGTTTTTTTTAAGAAACTAGCAACACTGTACATGTCAGTAATATATTGATTGTCTTGAGCCTTCTCTTGGTGTTTCTGAAATCATACCTCAAATGTTAATAAAAATCTCTGTATTTTAATAGGTTGCTCTTGTCTACAAACTCAATGTGTAATCTAAAAAGCTATTTACAGTTTTACACCTAATGCAAATCAGGAAATTTAATTTAAAACCTGTGAGACTCTACAGTAATAATTTTATAAATAGAAGATGACTTTTTGTCTAATAGATATGAATTACCTATCATTTTAAATTTATGCTAATTCTAATAACAGTATTATATCATGAAAATGAATTTGGAACTGATGAACATGATCACTGGAAGCATCAGGAAAATTGGTTGTTAACTTCTTACACAGTCGAAATGCCTTATGTTATTACGACATTCTGTTTTAACCAAAAAATCATCCATATGTCAGAAATGAAACATTTAACTGATTTCATATAAAAATTCAACCAATGAACAAAAGGGATTATTCCTAAATTTAGTTAATCAGTCTCCATTGTAGAAATATTCAGTAGAAAATGAAACTGAAGGTAACATAGAGGTGCTTTAATTTTCTTTATAAGAATCTCTTTTCTAAATGGCACAGAAATATACTTAATTAGAGAGAGACTAAGGAAAAGGGGATATCTCTAATGCTGAGATATTCTACTAATTTCTGGTAGTGAGAAAGAAAGGCATTATTTTATTACTTTACTGAAAGCCCTGCATATGTTTTAAGAGATTAGTTTCTCTTCCAGTTCAGTTCTTTTCTCTGACTGTTACCCTTTTGTGTCCAAATGAACTCACATGTGAACAAATGTGATATATTTACTTGCTGACCTCCTATTTGATAGGCTGGACAGGAAACAATGTGTAGGGAATATCACTCCCTTTCCTTTTAAAGGGATCAAGATCTTTATTTTACTACTAGGGGCTCAGTGCACGAATTTGTGCACCTTGAAAGAAACTGTGGGCTGTGAGGCTGCAGTAGAAACAGAGGCAGGTCTCGGCCCATCCTCCGCGCCCCTGCCTGGTCCCTCCCACCATGGCCCCTGGCCCCCTGTCTGCCAGCAGCCCCGCTCCCACTGCTGCCACTCCCATGTGCTGTCAGCGCTGACCCCGCTTGCATCCACTGACGACGAAGAGCGATTGGGATCGGTGCCAGTAGTGGGTGCGAGAGACAGGCAAGAAGGTGGCACATGGGAGCAAAGAATTTTCAGTAACCACCAGAAGCTCGCCCTGATGACAGCGGCCAGTGCCCTGCCTTGGTCTGGCACCCCCACTCACCTGCCCAACCATCCTGCCACGGCCAACACCTGCCATGTTCTGCACATGCTCCCTGGTGGTCAGCACACATCATAGCGACTGGTTGTTCTGTTGTTCCACCATTAGGTCTATTTGCATATTAGCCTTTTATTATATAGGATGTCTCAAGTAACTCTGATTTTGCTTTGAAATTGAGTATGTCTGGGTTTTATATTATTCTGCTAATATTTGCTATACTGAATTCTTTGGTAAGAATGAGAGGAGAGGAAAATACATAGGCACAAAAGGAAACCAACTGTTAAAAAGATAGCTTTTTTATAGCAAGAGATTGGAATGGAGATTTCTATTTCTTAAACATAGCCTGAGTCTCTCTCTCTCTCTCTCTCTCTCTCTCTCTCTCTCTCTCTCTCTCTCTCTTTCCCTTCTCTTTCCTCTGTCTCTGGAAGAAAAGAAAACATCCCTTCAAGCCTCCTAAAATGAAACAAGAAAAATTGTCTTTTAAGTTAAATAATTTTAGGATGACTTCTTAGCCAATTTTTGATGTGTTCACTTGCAGAGGGACATTTCTCTTCAATTATCACTGGGAAGAAGGTCTCCAATTGGGTGTTCCTTGGACTGAGAAATATGCACACACAGCTGTTCCTAAGGGGATGGTCATAGGAAAACAGAGTTCCCACTCATGCCAGGTAATTTCTTTTGCAACACTGGGTTTTGTAAAACAGTAGGTTTTCTGTGCAGGCCTTGATCCTCCTGGCAGAAAAAACTCTAAACCAGAAAGATCAATACTAACTATTCAGTTATCTCATCTGCCACAGACATAAGCTATAGAGCTAATCTATATGATGTGATTGGACATTGGGTATATATTTACAAACTGTTTATCAAACTCAATGATTTTTTATGTCACCATTTATAAGTTGCTTCTAAAGAAATTTCTAAAATGACGAAGAGTATCCTATATAATAAAAGGCTAATATGCAAATCACCCAAACAGCAGAACAACTGGTCGCTATGACATGCACTGACTACTAGAGGGCAGACACTCAATGCAGGAGCTGCCCACTGATAGTCAGTGTGCTCCCACAGGGGAAGCGCCGCTCAGCCAGATACTCTGAGCTGGGCTCACGACTGGCAAGTGCAGCAGTAGTGGTGGGAGCCTCTCCTGCCTCTGCGGCAGCACTAAGGATGCCCAACTGACAGCCTGAGATGTCAATAGGACATCCCCTGAGGGCTCCTGGACTGTGAGAGGGTGCAGGCTGGGCTGAGGAACCCCTGCCCCGAGTGCATGAATTTCGTGCACTGGGCCTCTAGTACTATATAATACTAAAATGACTTCCAGGGCACTCTATAAACCACTTATTTTTCAGTGCTACTCTGAACGGTTAACAGAATCATAAAACCTTAAATTCATATAAGAACTTACAGATGAACTCTTTTATTTTACAGGAAAGTAATTTAAAGCCAAATGAAAGACATTCTCTATATACCTAAGGGCTTTAGAATAAGCCAAAGATTCATTTTCCTGTTATAGTTTTAATTTAGGTTTAAAATAATGATCTTGATGAAAATCTAATAGGCTAATGAAGCACCTATTAAGAAATAGGCCACTCAAGGCAACCATTGCCATCCCAAATAAATAGTTTACAAAACTAATCTCTTTAACAAGTATCTAGAGGCAGAAGGAGGGGTGTTACTTTTATTAATAACATATACTTTTTTTAGTTTACAGTCACGATTGTTTTGCTATTTACCATAAAATATATAAATGCCTAAATATAACAGATGGTGTCTTAAACAAACGTATTTCCCACTGTATCATCAGCATAAAGTTAGACACAGATTGCTTCTTTTAGCTTAGTCACAGCTCCAGTGAACAAACTCATCAACACATCTTTGTTAAACTCGGTTTTAATAATAATTCAACTGTATCTTCAGAGTATAATGTCAGAGGTAGAAATGTGGCTAAAAACATTAATAAGCCAATTACTTCTCTTCACTTTTTAAACTTTGAAATATAAATTCTGTTTTGACTAAGCAGCAATTAAATGTGTTCAAGTCATAATCTAGATACCAAGGTGCATGAGTATAAATGTGCTTCTCTTTGCCTACTCTTGCAGAGAAAAGCACTAACTAAGTGATAAAAAGAGGGAAATGTAACAGGATTCCCCAGAGACTGCTGTCCTGTTCTGCTGACTGGGCGGTTTCTAGCCCTTGAATTACTCGGGAATTTAACAGCGTACCCTCAAGCCTAACCCTCAGCACTTACAAACTGTAAATTCCATTTTTTATATCATGTTTTCTCTATGATAAGTATAACAGAATTCAGATCATTTTTACTAAAAAGGAATTTTTAAATTAGAAACAAATAAAAGACTCAGCATTTCTAATCCATGGAGGCAACATTAGAAGATGTGACACAGATCATGACTCCTGAGATGCGACTCTGCGATAGGTATTGCCAAGGGATTCATTTTAAACTCAAAACCGTTAAATGGGTAGTGAAAATAGGCTGTGGGGAAAACAGTGAAAATGGGTCGGAGGTGACTCAAAGGCACGTAACACACACAGTGAAAACAAATCAGACAATTACATCACCTGCCTTGTAAGTACAACGGAATTAATGTTTTGGTGGTAGGGTATACCTGTGAAAAAGCAGTGCATGGACTAACTAAATATTAATACAAATAATCTTACATTGCTTAATATGAAATTTAAGCATACGGACTGACAGCTGTCAGAGGGGAGAGGGTTTGAGGGCTGGATAAAAAATCTAAAGGTGATAAAGGGATAAAGGAAAAACAAACACTTAGACAAAAGTATGGTCATTGCTTGAGGGAAGGCTGGGTATGTGTGTATGTGTGAAGTAGCAGAGGGTAAAGGAGGGCTAAATGGTGATGAAAGGAGACTTGAGTTGAGGTAGTGAACACACAACACAATATACAGATGATGTGCTGTATTATAGAATTACACACCTGAAACCTACATAATTTTATTAACCAACTAGATGCCCAGTGCACGAATTTATGCACAGTTAGGGTCCCTTGGCCTGGCCAGTGATCGGGGCCCATTGGGGCCGTCTTGCCCAGTCCCAATCAGGGCCAGCTGGGGGGAAGGGACCATGGGAGGTTGGCTGCCTGTGGGAGTGCACTGACCACCAGGGGCAGCACCTGCATTGAGCATCTTCCCCCTGGTGGTCAGTGCGCATCATAGCAACCAGTCCACTGGTCATTCAGTTGACCAGTTGTAACAGTTGCTTAGGCTTTTATATATATAGATGTCACCATAATAAATTCAATGAAAAGAAATAATTTATTAACATATTTGTAAACATGGACACAAACACTCAATATCTACTCATAGATTTTTAAATTCCCAATGAATGCTTAATAAATGTAGAAATTATAATATTACAATTCATAATTTTATTCAATTAATTAAATATACATTTCTTGAGAACCTTCTATATTCTAAGTACTGTACTTTGACAAAGAATATAGTAATGAGCAAAAGAGGATTCTTGCATTTAGAGATTTTAGTGTTCTTAATAAAAATAAGCTGTTGCAAAAAGTTTATTTTCTAAAATAATGACAAAATTAACATAATGTAATTATGTTACATTATTTTGATACACTGTGTTTTCTCATATTTATTCCTTTAAATATGTTATATTAATTCCTTTAAAAAGAAGCCCTCTATTTTCTTTCAACATTTTAAAATTTATGATAAAATAGCCTATATAATAAAAGGGTAATATGCAAATTGTCCCCTCAACTGGGAGTTCAGCCAGAGTTTGACGAGGGGGTCTGGCCAGCCTGCCAACTGCCTTGGGCCCCTCCCTCCTGCTGTGATGGAAGGAGACTTGACTTGTCGATCTGGGCAGGGTCGGGGGCAGGATCGGCCGAACCGCAGCCATGCGTGAATTCATGCACCAGGCCTCTAGTATGTAACATAAAATTTAGCATCTTAGCCATTTTTAAGTATATAATTCAGTGGTAATAATTACACTCATATCATTGTGAATCCATTACCACCATCTATCTCCAGAACTCTTTTCATCTTCAAACTAAAACTCTATACAACTACCATTCTATTTTATGTGATTTTGACTACTCTAGATATATCAAATAAGTAGAATTAGGCATTAATTTATTTTTTTGACTGGCTTATTTAACTTACCATAATGTTCTCAAATTTCATCCATGTTGTAGAATATGTCAGTCTTTTTAAGGCTGAGTAATATCCCATTGTATATATATTTATATATCATATATACTGAAATTAATGTTCCTATGAATGTGGAAGTACAAATATCTCTTTGGGACCCTACTATTAATTCTTTTAGTTATATACATAGAAGTGGAATTGCTGAATCATATAAGAATTTTACTTTTATTGTTTTGACGGATAGCTAACTACTTTCCCCAGAAGCTGTAACATTGTACATTCCCACAGAGTACAAGAGTTCCAACTGTTCCAGGACCTCAATACAAGCTGATCTTCACTTTATTTATTTATTTATTTATTTATTTATTTATTATTTTTAATCCTCATCCAAGGGCATGCTTAGAGATAGGAAGGGAGAGAGAGAGAGAAAGAGAGAGAGGTGTGGGAGAGAAATATCAGTTGGTTGCTTTCCATATGTGCCCCAACTGGGGATCAAACCCACAATCCAAGTATGTGCCCTAACCAAGAATCCAACCTCTTGGTGCACAGGATGACATTCAACCTACTGAGCCATTATGGCTGGGCTTTTTTTATTTTTATAGTAGTCATCCTAATAGGTGTGAGGTAAATTTCATTGTGATTTTGATTTGCATTTTCCTAATGATTACTGATGTTGAGCATCTTTTAATATGCATACTGAAAATCCTATATAATAAAAGGCTAATATGCAAATTGAAACCTCAGGAGTTTAACTGACCAGGAGTTCATCTGCTTGCTATGACGTGTGATGACCACCAGGGGGTGACGAAAAATGAAGGAAGGCCCCAGCTGGCAGTCAGCAGCTGGGGAAAGGAAAGCCCTGGCTGCTGGCAGCCAGAAGGCCCCGATCGGCCCTGATTGCCAGCCAGATCTCGGGACCCTACCCGTGCATGAATTTTGTGCACTAGGCCTCTAGTTTATATATATATATTCCTTGAAGAAATATCTATTCAAGCCCTTTGTCTGGCTTTTAATGACTTTTGATTTGGCTCAGTGGATAGAGCATCAGCCTGTGGACTGAAGGATCCTCAGTTCAATTTTGGTCAAGGGCATGTACCTCTGTTGCAGGCTCATGTGTGGGAGGCAACCAATCAATGTGTCTCTCTCACATTGATGTTTCTCTGTTTCTCCCCCTCCCTTCTATTCTCTCTAAAATACAATGGAAATATATCTTCTGGTGAGGATTAACAAAAAATATTTATTTTTCATTGTCATTAACATACAATATTATAGTAGTTTCAGGGGTACAACCCAGTGATTAGACATTTATATAATTACAAAGTGATTGCCCCAATAAATCTAGTATCCATACAACATCATAAATAGTTACTACTATATTATTGATTGTACTGTATTCTCTATACTGTACTTTGCATCCCATGATTATTCTATAACTACCAATTTGTACTTCTTAATCCCTTCACCATTTTCACCTATTCCCCCAAAAGCCCTCCTGTCTGGGAACAATCAAAATGTTCCCTGAAACTATGAGTCTGTTTCTGTTCTGCTTGCTTGTTTATTTTGTGTTTTAGATTCTACATATAAATGAAATCATTTGGAATTTGTCTTTTTCTCTCTGACTTATTTACTCAATAAAACACCCTCTAGGTTCACCTATGTTGTTGCAAATGGCAAAGTTTTGTTATTTTTTATGGCTGAGTCATATTCCATTGTATATATGCAGTACTTATTCTTTATCCATTCATCTATTGATGGACACTTAGGTTGCTTTCATATCTTGGCTATTGTAAATTATGCTACAATGAACATATGCATGCATATGTCTTTTCAATTTAGTGTTCAGGTTTCTTCAGAAAAATACCTAAAGTGGAATTGCTGGGTCCTTCTTTGTCTCTTGTTATAGCCCTGATTTTAAAGTTTGTTTTGTCTGGTATAAATATTGCTAACTCAGTTGTTTGTTTTTATTTTGTTTTGTTTTGTTTTATTTTCATTTTCATGAAATCTCTTTCTCTATCACTTTACTTTTTTAATCTGCATAGATATTTCAATCTGAAGTGAGGCTCTTATAGATAATACTAGAGGCCCAATGCACAGATTCATGCAACAGTGGGGTCTCTTGGCCTGGCCTGCAGGGATCCAGCCGAAACCAGCTCTCTGACATCCCCCAAGGGGTCCCGGATTGTGAGAGGGCAGTTCTCAGGTGACGCACTCTGTAATTGGGCTCCCTCCTCTCTGGTTCCAGGTCACCCAAGAACCACAGCTGCCAAGTTACCACAGCTTGGCAGCCCCTGCATTGAGCATCTGCCCCCTGGTGGTCAGTGCACATTATAGCTACTGGTTGGAGTTCCTGCACGCTGATGGTCATTGTGTGTCATAGCTACCAGTTGGATTGTCGAAAGGTCTGATATCCACTTAGGTTTATATATATATAGATACATAAGGATCTTGATTCAGCCACGGTGTCTTTTGATTAGAGCATTTCATAGGTTTAACTAGAGGCCCAGTGCACAAAAATTTGTGCACTCGGGGGGCATCCCTCAGCCCAGCCTTCCCCCTCTAACAGTCTGGGAACCCTCACAGGAAGTCCTACTGATGTCCCTGTAGGGAGCAGGCCTAAGCCACAGTCTGGCCTCCCTCTCTGGAAGGCAACTGGCTGATCAGGTATATAGATACTTTCTGAAGGCAGCACAGACTCCTTCCTTATTTCTTTCCTCTGTGGTTAGAGAATAGGGGACTAAAAGGTGGAGACAGTACTGTGGCCGGGCCTGGGGCTCTTGTAGGCAGCAGAAAAAAGGAGAGGGCTGGGGAAAGTCTAGATATGATTTTGTTCAATTGTCCTCCCTTCCTCTGGGCCCCTCGCTCTGTTCTTTTCTTGTCATGGTGAACGCTTGGGCCTCGGACTGACAGGAGCCCAGCGATGGTGGAGTTCAGCCCCCTCACTTCTCAGCTGAACATACAACCTCCTCTCATTCCAAGTGGAGCTGTTTTCAAGTGGCTAAAGTGCTGGCAATTCATGCCTCCTGGCCTTTCCCCTCTCGGGTTTCCTCCTTGGGTCAGTTACAAACTTCACCGAGACACCGAAGCAACTCTGCCCTGGTACTTCTGCACTGGCCCCTGCCTGGACCCGGCCGGGCACTCTTCCTTTAGGTCTCTGGGTCCACAGTCTGAGCTCAGGGAGGTCACCCAGAGCCCGTTCCCCCAGACAGGTGGGGCAGGTGGGCTAGCTTGAAGAGCTGGAGGAAGATGGCACAGTAAGAGTTGGTATGAACCAGCGCCTGCTTAGCCAGACTTCCTAAGCTTCCCAAGGGGCCCAGGCTGGGCCCCTTCCCCACAGCAGGAGGATTCCAGCTGAGGTCCCCTCCCTGCACCCACTGCTCTCCTCCCTGTTCTACCACTGGGGGAAGGGAGCAGCTCACCTGCTCTGGACCCTGCCAACCTGGCAGGCTGAGGCACAGGCAGTGCAGCCTAGGGTGCTGGTGGCTGTGAGCCTTCTCCCCGTCCCTGAAGTGTGGGGAGGGGTTGCAGCAGCTCACAGCTACCCCTGGGCACCATGCATGGAGACACCACTCTCCACTGAGCCACCGTCCACCCGGGACCTGTGGGGGGTTGGGGTGGCCTTGGGATCCCACTGGCCCCACTGAAGCCAGACTCGACTTGGCCGGCCACCCCCACCGCCTGAGGGCTGCGCATGCCCCACGGCCCTCATCGCTCTCATGAATTGCCGTGGTCCAGCCATCCCATCCCAGGAAGTGGCCATCCCGATCGCCATGGCTCACTCCCTGGTGCAGTTGGGCCTGCCCAGCAAGCATGTAGGCAAGAGCTGGGCCTCTGAGGGAAAAGAAGAGGGATGCATGAGCCAGGGCAGAAGTGGGGAATTTGGCAGTATAAACACAGCTCCCCCTCACTTCCTGCTGGCCCCTCGTGCTGCATTCCCGAACCCCTGGGTGCCCCTGCCCAGCACTGTGCTCTCAGGCCTGGGGTGGGGGTGAGGGACCTGGAGCTGTGGCCTGAAGGCAGCCCTTTCTGGCTTGGAATTGCAGTGGTCAATCAGGGATGCGGGGTGCCAAATTCTGCTCTCTCTCTCTCTCTCTCTCTCTCTCTCTCTCTCTCTCTCTCTTGGAGAGGGCTCCGTGTCCCTGGCGGGCAGGCGGGCGGGGGCTCAGGCGAAGGCAAGCAATGCTAATCGCCTCGCCTGAGCACCCGCCCGCCCCTGGGTCTCACATGGGAGTGGTCCCCGTGTCTCCAGGGGCCTGGATGACGGCTCGCCATCCCCCCCTGCCTGCAGTATGGAAATTAGCCACCATCTTTGTTGGCGGTTAATTTGCATATTGCTCTGATCAGCCAATGGGAAGCGTAGCGAGGTATGGTCAATTACCATGTTTGTCTGTTATTAGCTAGGATGTTTCTAGGAATGTGACCATTTCATGTCGCAGTGAACTTGTATGCATCTCTTACTCCTCAAGCTGTGTTTTTTTGTTGTTTTTTTTTTTTAAAGAACAGAAAGTATTCCTTACTTATTGAGTTTCTGGTGCTCAGCACAATTCCTGAAACAAGATAAGTTCTCAATAAAAGATGAAGAGAAAAGGGTGGAACTTAGAAGTGGGATGGGAAACATTTTCTTGGTAGTGAGGTATGTTCCAAAGCTTGAATTTGCAAATATGTGTACAGTGTTTAAGGACAGTGATGCCAATCTGGCTGAAATAAACAATTTAGGAAAACAACATATGGTCTCATGTAATATTTAATTCAACTAACAGAGTTGAGAATATAGAAAGCTCTAGTAAATGTCAGAAAAACATTGTAATTTATGATTTCAATCAGTTCAAATTACTATATTTGAAGTACTGCCAGAAGGAAGAACAGTATGTACTGTGTGAAATACAGACATTAGTCTCTATATGGGTAAAAATTATGAGTAAACTGGTTTCAGGGTCATTACATCTTAACAGTTACTATAAAATGGTCTGCCATGTCATTTAGTTCCTTGCTCATCTTTGAATATATTCTAATAAAGTCAAGACAACTCCTATGAAGAACTGGAGACAGAACCAGATAATCTTAATGTTTAATAACTCATCAGGAATTTCCATTTTATCTAAAATGAAAATCCTATAAATTAGGATGTCAGGATTCCAGGCCACAGGATTGCTGATTTTCTAGTCACAGTGATATGTCTATGGACAATAGATAGCAAAAATTCTTCAGTTTGGATTTGAGGTATTTACATAAGCATGCTTGAAATAGTTAACCAACTGAGCTGCAATTACAGAGAATAGAAGTCACAACTCAGAGTCTAGAGGTGTTAAGCATCTCACTTTTCTGAGAGGCTATGAAATGTATTCAAGTTCTGCTCTTTACTAAATGGAAATGAAGCCATTTACTCAAATGCTTGTGGCTTGATTTTATTGTTCAACAAAATTCTACTTTGTAGGAAAGGAATGACCTTGGATATTTTACTTTAAAATCCTTTTAAAAATATGTATTTTATGGGAGAGGGTGGAAGGAGTCAATAGAAAAAAACACAAAAACAAAGGGGACATCTGTAATACCTTCAACAATAAAGATAAATTTTGAAAAATAAAATAAAAGAAATAAAATATATATTTTAGAGAAGAGGTCAATATTCTAGTTGGTGCATCAAATCCAGCTTGCCTCCAGTTTTTATAAGTAAAAGATTATTGAAACATCGTTGCACTCATTCATTTACATGGCATCTGTGGCTAGTTTTGCACTTGAATAGAAAAGTTAATTCGTTGCAATAGGCTATGTCATCAGCCAAGCCCCAAATATGAACTATTTGTCTCCTACATTTTAGAGCTGTTGTTCACAAACACAGATCAGAGAGTCATGCCTCATGGACCACATCATATTGTCATGGGAAATTTAAAATTTTACAACTTCTGTGAAGGCAAGTTGACATCACATAATAAAATAACCAAATTACACATGTATGTACATTTTTTTAGCAAGCTAATAACTCAGACTCTAACTCATATATATTCTAGCCAAAGGCTGTGCTATTCACTCTAGGACTATTTGGATTAGCACAGGCTAGAAACAATCAAATTCCCCTTAAGAGGGTACTGTCTGGTTAACCTTAGATGTCCACACAACGCAGCGCTAGTAAATGCAGCAATATTAAAGAATGAATGCGGCCTAACTTTGTATAGTATGGAGTGATGCCAAGATATAATGTGTGAAAGAATGTTGAGTAAAGTGTGTATAGAATGTTCTACTCTTTATCTAAAAAGTATGAGGGGATTATAAATATACATTAGTATATGCGGTATATTATACCAGTATTAATAATTAACCATTGAAAGGATAAACTATAAAATTAGCGAAAATATTTTACAGGCCATAAGGTAGTCGTTTTTATTATATCCCGTTTCATAGATTTGATTTTGAAATCTTGTACTCGGAGTAATTATTTTACCAAAACCTTGCTTATCTGGATAAAAAAATCCCTGAAAATGAAACAAATTTAATTATACGTGTAGTTGGTGGCATAGCCTCAGAAAGAGGCACTGTGACCTGCAGACAGTGCCCCTCTCCCCCCAGGTGTCCAGACCCTAGTCCTCAGAACATGTGAATATACCCCCTTACCTGGCAGAAGGACTTTGCAGATGTGACCCTAGCATGGCAAACCTCAGGAAAGGGGAGTTATCCTGTATTATCTGGGTGGGCCCATGTGAGTCCATAAAAGTAAAGAACCTTTCCCAGCTTTGTTCAGAGAGTGAAGTGAGGACGGAAGAAGTATCAGAAAGATGGCGACATTACTGTCTTCGAAGGTGAAAGAAGAGTGCCATGAACTAAGCAAGGTGGACAGCTTCTTCAAAAAAGGCAATGAAATAGGTTCTCAGCTAGAGCCTCCAGAAAGGAAATCAGCCCTCCCAACACCTTGATTTTAGTCCAGCATGGAATTTCTGACCTACAGAGATAGAAACTTTGCCTTGTCTATAGCCACTAAGTTTGTAATCTGTTACAATAACAATAAAAAACTACTACATGAGCTGTGGCCAGTGTTGCTCAGGTAGCTGAGAGTCATTGCATGCACTGAAAGGTCACTGGTTCCATTCCCAGTCAGGGCACATGGCCAAGTTGCAGGTTCAATCCCTGCTTGGGGTACATATGAGAGGCAACTGATCCATGTTTCTCTCTCACATCGATGATTCTCTTTCTCTCTCCTCCTTTCACTTCCTCTCTCTCTAAAAAATAAATAAACATGTTAAAAACAACAAACTGATACAGGAATGATTCCAAGTGACTTTAAAATACAGTAATTTAACTCCATATCTTTAATGGGACATACTCTAATGACTAGCAGACTGCAAATGTCCTTAAACTATTTTTAGTAATCACAAGTTAGTGTCTCTATTTTGATGCTGTAAAAAGAAAGAGTGCCAAGCCGGTGTTGCTCAGTGGTTGAGTGTCAACCTATGAACCAGGAGGTTACTGTTAGATTCCTGGGCAGGGCATATGCCTGGGTTGCAGGCTCAATCCTGGGTTGCAGGGAGTGTGCTGGAGGCAGCCCAACAATGATTCTCTCACATCATTGATGTTTCTATCTCTCCCTCCCTCTCCCTTCCTCTCTGAAATCAATAAAATTGTATTTTTTAAAAAGCTAGAAAGTAATTGTGTCATTGTGTTTGAGAACCAAGATATTTAGCATGGTAGAAAGAATGTAAGATCTAAGATTGATGAGCTTATGAAAAAACTCTATAGTTCTAAATTAGAATTGGAAGTATCTATATGAACATAGAAACTATTTTATCTTGAAAAAACAATTTTGTCCACTGAAAAGTTCTATGAACAATAAGTGAGTTCCCGTTTCTCAAAACACAACAGGATTTTTTGAAGAAATCATTGATTTGAGATTTGGAACAGGAAATGTTCAAGATGAGGCTTTTCAGACTAACAAGCAAGGAAGCTTTCAAAGACTATCAAAGTATTCAGGAGTCAACTGAATAGGTTCTACTGAGGAAAATTGAGAAAATTTGAATGTCATTAATGATATAACTTCAATGGATTCAAATATATCAAATGTCTACTGATTCATAATGGTACTCAAAAAAAATAAACAAAATACCTAATTGGCCATCTTATAAAAGATGGTAGAGAACTAATTTGCTATTTTCAGAAAAGGTAAATAAAGAAAAAAAAAGTTAGGATTTATTTTGCTTTTTTTTCTCAAACTGTGCTTTGTAACCAAGTAGTATTTGAGGGGAGGTTTGCATTACAGAAATATTGCAGAGAATAAATGAAGATATTTATTGGAGCATCACTATTTGTAACCCCTACTGAATTAGGCATTAATGAGAATTAACAGCAGCTAACATAAAAAAGAGATACAAATAGACCCTTAATGATGTAAGTATACAATCACACTTCAACGTCTTTAAAATATCTAAAAGCACTAAATGGTTACAGTAAGTAAAACCTACATAGTATGAAACTCTGCAGAGCAAATATTTCATCATCAAATAACTTACAAGGAAACAAAAATGATAAAAGAGGTTGAAAGCACTTAAAAATATTTCAGCCAATTGCAATGAATGCTCCCTATTTGAATTGGGATTCAAATAATATTGAGGTGAGAGAGAGAGAGAGAGAGAGAAGAGAGAGGAGAAAAGAGGTTGGAAAAGTGTTAGAAAAGAGTGAGAGGGAAGAAAAAGAGAGAAAGAGCCGGGAAGCGGGGGCAGCAGGGCAGAGGGGGTCAAAGTGGGGGATATGGAAAACATCTGTAATACCTTCAACAATAACAATACATTTTAAAAAAAGAAAAAGAGAGAAAGAAAAAGGGAAGACCAAAAAGGATAGCCAAATGAAAATCAAAAGTTAATCATTCCTTAGATATTTAATAATATTATAGAATTGTTCATTTATATTCCATTTGATGAGGGTATTTTGGGGAGTTTTTAATTTTTGGAGAAACATAGTCAAAGATTTATGAGAAAAAATAAAGTTTATTATTATTCACTTCAAATAATCTTGTGGGATGAGATGGTATTGAGTGGGGATGGGCTATTAGATAGGGATGAATAGTAGGTAGAGAAGTACATTAAATTATAAGTAAATAAGATTGACCATGCTGATTATTGGATGATGGGTGCACAGATGCTTATAATATTTTGTCTCTAGTTTTGTGTACACTTGAGTCTTTCTATAATAAAAAGTTAAAAGAAAAATGGAGAAGTAGAAAAATCACTGTGGGAAGATTTTTAAACTGCTAGTAAGATATTTTTCTAAAACCTCTAAGAATTAATTTTCTTATAGTCAGCTAGACAGGAAAAAATTTTGTATTTTTGAAAACTTTTATTTATTAGAAAAGCAATTTTAAAAAGCTGCTACTTACTTAGAGCCAATAAGCATAACCATTGCTTTATCCCCAATTATAAAATTACTATCTAGCCCTAACCAGTTTGGCTCAGTGGCTAGAGCATCAGCCTGCAGACTGAATGGTCCCAGGTTCGATTCTGGTCAAGGGCATGTACCTTGGTTGCGGGCACATCCCCAGTAAGGGGTGTGCAGGAGGCAGCTGATCGATGTTTCTCTCACATTGATGTTTCTAACTCTCTATCCTTCTCCCTTCCTTTCTGTAAAAAATCAATAAAATATTTTTAAAAATTACTATCTAATGCATAATAAAATAATGCTACTCTATATTTGTCTTACTCTTCTATCTTCCACTGCCCATGTGTAGCAGGTTTTCTTTGCCCAGTGAAACTCCATTTTTTTCTTAGTTCTGAGTTAGAGCAAGAATTAAATATAGATAATTTGAGCTTTTTAACTGGAAGTTATCAGCCCATTCTTTAAATCCCTATTCCTCAAAATTAAATCCTACAGGCTTGCCTGGGAAACCCCAGGGTATACTCTAGTTAGAACTCCCCCAGGGTTTGTAAATTACAACTGCAAAACAAAGAGACTAAAATATGTTGCTTTTCTTTCTTTTTGCAAGTCTGTTACTAATGGTTGGCTTTCTTTTCCTTATAAATAAAAGATCTATGAGGACTTTTTACTTCAGCACTCATAGAAAATATGATATGATTTTTTTCTGGCATGAAGGAAATGGGGTTCTTTCTCCTTTTTGATAAGTTTCAAGAAATAAATCAAATAATCCTATAATTCCATGAGATGGTAAAATAAGATTATCCCCACAATCCAGGAGCTGCCTACAAAAGTAAAAAAACTGGATGATATGGATTGTAAAGTCTGCTTATATTCTAACCAAATCACTCAAACTCTTCCTTTCCTCTTAAAGTATGGGAATCTATGTCTTAACCAAATAATAGTAGAATAAAAATAATCTATTCTAGTAAAAACAAAACACAAAAAACTCTAAATCTTAAAAATATATATAAGTAAATTTAGATTTAAAAGTAAATTTGCCTTATAAGTATGTGTCTACCAGATCTTGAGTTCTCATTTGCAAAATCCAAGCTTTTTTTTTTAACAAATGTTGTCTTATTATAGAGTACTTTAAAAGTACTTATTCTCAATTTATATTCACCTATTTCTAAGAGAGATTTAAGAAGAATTCTTAATATAAACCAGAACTGAAAAATAGATTATGGATGGTCAAGTAAAAGTTAGCTCTGCTTATGACTTTCAAGGGAACATCCTCTAAGACTCTCTACATTGATTAATCTCCCATAATACTATTCTAATGGCAAAGTGAAGGATAGAAGATCCAATAGCTGATCCATTAAAATGAGATGTTGAATCCCTTCTTTCTTCCCTCTATTAGTCAAGGGTTTTTGGTAGAAAGAAGCAGTAAGAGACTTTATGTAACTTGAAGAAAAAGAGCAGTTTACTGAAAAACTATTAGGCAAATAAAAAAATTTAATGAAAAGGCGCATATAAAACATAATGCAAGTTTTCTTTAGGTACCAAGGAAATGAGGTCACACTGGCTCTTTTATAATAATTTCTAGAAACAAACCAAGTAATCCTGCAGTTCTATTAAATGATAAAATAAGAGCATTCCCAGAGTACAGGAGCTGCCAGCCAAAGCTGCTATAGACTAACTCCCAGGTAGGAACCAAGGGGCACTGGTCATGAGTAATCCCACCACGTTCTTATGTGAGAACAGTCCACTGAGGGTTGCCATCCTGGACAGGTTATCTTTGGGTGCTTGGCCCCACCATTGCTAAGAGTGGGATTCCTCTGGCGCCACTGAGAATAATGTGATTTGGGGAGAATCTGATTGGTTTAGCCTAAAAGATATTATACTTTGGTGTTTAATAGTGGAAGTAGATTCCCATCTCTTTCTAGATTCACAGAATGCCCCTCTCCCTCAACAAGAAGTGTGTGTGTGTGTGTGTGTGTGCGCGCGCGCGCGTGCGTGTTATGATGCTGATTGTCACCTTGCAACAAGATGCATCTAGCAACGCATTGTATGCTTAGTCACAGACACAAAGTATCACTCCCATGGCAATTTACATACCAAATGCTTTATTTGACAATTTGTCTTTCAAAAGTAACGGAAAGATAGAAAAACTTACTGCAGGTCAAAAACACTTGCTGGTTATGAAGAAAAGCTTTGTAGTCAGACTAGCTATGATTTCATATTCTGGCTTTCTTATTATAAAATGTGAAACCTTGAGCAAGTCATTTAATCTCTCAAACACTTGGTTTTCTATTTGCAAAATTTGAATTGTAACATTTATACCAATTGGAGTAGAATCATCAAGAGCATAGACATTCTCAGTACATAATAAGTGTGTAGAAAAAGGTAGATATTATTACTACTAAATTAGAGGTATAAGAGAAAAGAAATAGAAATGAAAAGAAGTCATTCAGATTATTTCTGAGAAACATAGAAGAAAAAAATAAATTTTGAAGGAGAGCAAGAGATTCACTCTGTGAAGTTCCATGTGAGTTTTCTAAATGGTTCCTCTTTGCTAAGGCACTTCTCTGTTTCCTCAAATTCCCAATGGACTCCTATGCCCTGAGCAAAACAACTCTGTGGGAGCCAAGCTGCCCCTTCAGAAAGGACAAGATTGCCTCTTCTCAGAGTCCCTGAGGTGCTGACTAGATTACCTTGGTAATCTGAAAACCAGGGATATTGTCACAAATGTTTCATTTCATCTGATGCCAATCACTGAGGGAAGCACAGATTGTAAAAATTTAAATGACCACGGTCTACTGTTAGTCTATCCAATATGAATGCTTCCTTCTTGTCCTTCCTCCTCTTTCAGCCAAATCAACTCTTCAATTTAGTTTCAATATTTGTAGCTACCCATCACCATTCTTTTATCCTGACCCAGAACAGAGTTTATGACTCCATATGTGATATAACTTAAACATTTTAGATATGTAAAAATTCTCTTTTAAACCTTTAAATTTTCTAATCATGTCTCTGAAAAATAGCAGGTACTCAATAAATCCTGAACAATTAATTAATTAATTAATTAATTCAATAAAGTAGGCTTTAGGTTCAAAGTTAAGTTTTGTTTTAAGTTTAATGTTAAAAGGCAATGATTATAAGCCATGTTCGTAAACATTAAAAACTCTATTATGAATGAGAGTGAACATTGAATCTGTTCCCTTTCCTGTTTTAATACTGAAGAAACTAACAAAGACAAAAATCACTATTAATCATCTCATTGAACTTAATTGAAATAATGTAAATGAAAGTGCTTTGTAAACTCTTATCATATATACAAATAAGGTATTATTACCAGGCATCTGTTCTACCATATGATGTTATAATTTTGATTATGCAAATAAAATTTTACTCTGGAAAAATTTTAAATGATAAAGTCTTGTAAAAAGGAAGTGTAAAATGGTTTATGTTTGGTTGAATAAGTGATTGTCTATTTATGTATCTATATTTGTTTTAGTATCTTAAAACTCAAAGTCAGTGATAATTTATTCTGGTTCCCACACCCCAGGATGATAAACTCTCTAATTGGATATGCTAATATGGGCAATGAATAGATGGCTAGACATGTTGTAAAAGTTATGGCATATTAAGAAGATATAACCTTATAAGAGGTAAAAGGCATTAAACTTTTTATTTCCTGAAATAAAATTTTTAGATTTTCATAAATTAAGTTACAATTACAGAAAGTACATTGATCTATATAGATCAACCCATTAGTTCCTCAAGATAAAATTAAGTGACTGAAGGCTATGCATTTACTGTTATTTATAGATGTACTTTTAACTATCTCAGTAAAAACACTCCTTTTTATTCTTTAAAACTAATCTCAAATAACTCTCTCATGATTAATCTACATCTTCATCCAAAGCATTACTAATAGAATACAAATGGGATTTACCTTTAATTTCCATAATAATTGTTGTAATTTATATTAAATTTACATAATAACAATGATAATTAAGTATCATTATAAAAACAGTTATAAAAAACAATCATCTTAAATAGCATAGCTAATATAAGTATGAGAGAGAGAGGAGCTTCAAGCTATATCCATATTTATTTATTGTCTCACTTTACTAAAAATGTATTCATGCCACTAATCTTCTGTAAAATTTGTGTTTAATTTCAACACCAAGCTGTTGGGATATATTGCATTTTATTTTGAGAACAATATGCTGTATTCTGATTATCTCAAAATCAGGAATAAATTCATTAATTTTCCATTTGTGGCCAACACCTAGAGACAAAGTCTAGGTCAAGAAATTAAATAATCAGCTTATTTTTTTAATTCTACAATGGTAATGTTATTTTTTCTCTTTCTTTTACTTCTCCCATTTCTTCCATTATTGTTTTTTCCAGCAGTTTTACCTTTTCTTATATTTTCCAAAAATGTCCTTCTACTCTGATAATTTATTCTGTTTCCCACACCCCAGAATGATAAACTCTCTAATTGGATATGCTAATATGGGCAATGAATAGATGGCTAGACATGTTGTAAAAGAAATCTTTCCCTTCACAGAGGATATATTAAATTAGGTCGCGTGGCAAAGAAAAATTGCATTGGACAGAATTAAATAGGCAAGAAAGACTTTATTCACGACAATTGCAATAGGGAAAAGAAAAAGAATTAAAATTCACTGAAACAAAAAATGGGAGAACTTTTAAGCATTGGAATGAGCTAGTGGAAAAGCACTGGAGGACATTAGGAGGAGGTTGGTTAATGTGATTGTCAACTGTTTGCTTGTTAATCTTTAACAAAGTTAGGCTCCAACCCTTTGGGAGAAACTGGGAGATAGAGGTATGGTCTTTCTTTATTCTGTTTCAAAGGGATGGCTCCCAGGTCCTTGAGAAAGATATCCTTTAGTTGACATTTACTAAAATGACTAGGAGCAGATTTACTTTTTAGAAGAAAATGCCCTATGGACAGAGAGAACAGGAAGAAACCTCTCTAAAGTTCTGCAGAGCTAAGGGGAACTTTAAGACAGTTTTGATAATTAGATTTGGCTGCTAATCGGGAAAAGTGCAAAGTAACTGGCTAAATTTTTAAAAAGTGTTACTTTCTCTCTCATGTAACAGCACTAGAGGCCTAATGCATGAACATTTGTGCAAGAGTAGGCCTTCCTTACCCCGGCTGCTAGCACAGGCTTCCCTCTGGCACCCGGGACCTAGGCTTCCCTCCTCCGGCTGCCAGCAGGCACCCAGGACCCTGGCTGGCTTCCCTTGGGCCACCCGCAGGCACCGGGACCTGGGCTGGCTTCCCTCGGGCTGCTCACAGGCACCAAGGATGTGGGCTGGCTAGCCTCCGGCTCCAGGTTCATCAGGAAGGATGTCCAGAAGGATGTCCGGTCTAATTAGCATATTACCCTTTTATTATTATAGACTAGAGTCCCGGTGCAAGAAATTTGTGTATGGGTGGGGGGTGGGGGGGCCATCCCTCAGCCCAGCCTGTACCCTCTCACAATCTGGGACCACTGGCTCCTAACTGCTCTCCTGTCTGCCTGCCTGTCTGCCTGATCACCCCTAACCACTCTGCCTGCCTGCCTGATCACTCCTATCTGCTTGCCTGCCTGCCTGATCACCCCTAACTGCCTCTGCCTTGGCCCCCCTCACCACGGCTGAGGAAGGATGTCCGGAATGACATCCAGAAGGTCGTTCAGCTGTCTGGTCTAATTAGCATATTATGTTTTTATTATTATAGATGGAATTTTACAGCCCAGAATTAATGCCAGATCTGCCCTAAAAAGCCTTCAAAATCCAGATTTCTTCCAGCTCACCTTTGCCCTATTTCTAGGGGTTGCTCATTTCCAACATAGTCCATCAGCATTTCCATTTACATCCAGGTAGCAAAATGAAGAAAGGGAGCAAAAATATAGGCAAATGCCTTGTGTTTGTGGTCCTAAGGAAAGTTTTTAGAAGTTGCCATAGTTCATGCATTTTTATGCGTTTTTGGTCAGACAGTTCTGTCACAGGTTATCATTTTAGACACCTAAATAACTTTTCTTCCCACATATGCAACACTCATTCTCTTTTCAAGGAAAGTAATGCCTATGTCCCAGTCAATTACTGCATATAATTCAAACTTTAGGAACTCTAGGTGACATTTTGCTCTCTCTATCATGTCAGCGTGTTCTCACTCCCCATGGCACATTAACTTATAAATTAAAAGACAAGTTGCCTGTCCCTATCCTAGGATAGAATGGCAGATAACATTAGTTAAAACTCACATTTAGGAAAGAAGTTCATCGCAATTATGAACTCTCCCTGAGTAGGAATTAGAGACTCCATTCTCTGATAGTTGAGGGACTCTTTGATTTTTCCAATCTGGTAGCAACTGATTCTGATCTCTAGAATGAAATATGTTATCTATTTGCTTTCCTTCTTGATGAAACTGATGATTGTCATTACAGCCTTTGTTGGAATTTCAGCTTTTATCGTCTATTTTTCCTGATGCAGTCTTCGAGAACTAGGAGTTGCATAGATGAATAATCACAGACTCCATTGATTTCTTTTGCAATATGATTCTCTCAGAATCTTAGTACATTTCTGCTTAATTTCATGTGTAAGTAAGCACAGCCACACATCTAATCCAGGCATAGCAATTACATTTGAAGGCTTTGGTTCTTTTTATTATCCTCTGTGTTTTGCTCCTTCAACTGTTTCAGTGCAATGATGGCTAGTCAAAGCCATCTGTAGCAATGGTCCTCAGTGTGAAAATGACCCCTTTGATCCCATCTCTACCAGTTGCCTATTGACTTTCATGTGACAAGGCATTTGACTTCTCTCTTGCTAACACTTTCATTTGGAGGCATTTTGAAACTGGAAAGTCTCCAAGTTTCCAAAAGTTTTAGCAACCTGGAAGCAGAACACATAGCATAACAGAACATGCTATCTTCAGTGGAATCTTGTTTCTTTTGATTTCTACTTGCACACAAACGTTTCTCACTTTGTCAGAATTTTGGGAAAGTAACAAAAGCAGCGAAAACACCAAATATTTCAGTGTTTCTATTAGCTTCCACAACACTATTTATTTATCTACCCACAGCTTTCTACAAAAATTCAGGAGATAGTATCACAAAATATATTGTAAAAAAAGAATGAGGTTGCTTTTCGAGCTTGCAATATCTGAGTTGTTGCCACATGAATAATCTCATGAAACCAGTGAAAAGGGTTCATATTTCATTAAGGAAGTTCCTGTCAAGTGTTATGAATCACACAAGCTTGCATCCCATTTAGACATAAATTAGTCACATGAAAATGCCTACCTTTAAGATGTTTGGGTGACATGGTCTTTTTCTAGGCATACATATACTTGGCTAAATGCGTTATCATTTTGGAGAAAAGAAGAGAAAAATATTGGGAGAACGGGAAGTTTCTGACACAGGGTGATGCAGCCAGTGTTACATTACAACTTCACTAACAATGTAGGCATCTCTTGGGCAAGTTCATTCATTCATTCCTTTTTTTTCATTTAATAAATACTCACAAAATACATTTAATAGAGTCATATTTACCAATCCTTGACGTAATCCTAGAAGTAAGTAAGTGGACTTGATAATGCGTATTTTTAGAGATGAGAAAATGGAAATAGTGACAGGTTAAGTGACATCCCAAATGTCATTGTGTTATAGATATGTGAAGACTGATGAGTCCCTTGCTCCATTCTTGTTCCTTTCCAATGAATTCTCCACACATTCATCTGGTTATATGATTATACTAGTTAAAATTCTTTGATATCCTATATAATATAGAGCTAATATGCTAATTAGACCAAACAGTAGAACAACCGTCCAAATGACCTTCTGGACGACCTTCCGGACAAAGCTGGGGCTGCAAGGGCCAAGCCCCTTGCATGAATTTTGTGCATC
This sequence comes from Myotis yumanensis, assembly GCF_028538775.1. NCBI lineage: Eukaryota > Metazoa > Chordata > Mammalia > Chiroptera > Vespertilionidae > Myotis > Myotis yumanensis. The sequence continues at coordinate 144,097,504 of NW_027223754.1, forward strand.
GGGCCTCTAGTGTGTGTGTGTGTGTGTGTGTGTGTGTGTGTGTACTAATAAAAGAGTAATATGCTAATTAGACCAGGAGACCTTCCAGAGACTTTCCAGACGTCCTTCGGGACAAAGCCGGGGGCTTGGCTGACCTTCAAACAGCCATCAGCCCCTTGCCCAGGCCCACCCTGCCCCAGCCAGGACTCTCACCCTGATGGGGGCATGGCCACCCTGTAAATGGCCTTCAGCCCCTCACTCAGGCTGGCTAGCCCCCCAGCGGGGACCCCTCACCCCAATGGGAGCATGGCCAGCCTGGAAACTGCCTCAGGCCCCTTGCCCAAACTGGCCCCACCCACCAAGGGAACCCCCATCCTGATCCTGGACCCCCTTCAGGGCAGACCGGCCAGCCCCCACTCATGCACCAGGCCTCTATACTAATAAAAGAGTAGTATGCTAATTAGACCAGGAGACCTTCTGGAGACCTTCCGATGTCCTTCTGGATAAAGCCATGGTGGCGTGGCCAAGGCAGAGGCAGTTAGGGGTGATCAGGCTGGCAGAAGGGGGAAGTTGGGGTTGATCAGGCTGGCAGGCAGAGTGGTTAGGGGTGATCAGGCAGGTGGGCAGGTAAGCGGTTAGGAGCCAGCGGTCCCGGATTGTGAGAGGAATGTCCAACTGCCGGGGTCCCAGATTGGAGAGGGTGCAGGCCGGGCTGAGGGAACCTCCCCCACTGCATGAATTTTGTGCACCAGGCCACTAGTGTGTATGTATGGGTGTGTATATATATATATATATATATATATATATATATATATATATATATCTGTATAACCACCAACTAGATCAAAGCCTGACCTCTCTGTTCAATAATATTTTCCTACTTTCAAGGAAATGGCTTCTATTACCATCAAAGAGTGTGACAGTTTTGTGGAACGTTACTTGGCTAGACGAAATATTTCCCCAAAATTTAGTTTTTAGTATATTTCCAAATAAGGTAAACTACAAGAGATATTCTGAAATGGTAGTTAGAGGACAGAGGGGACTCAGCAGCCATTTTATAGTATATACACATCTACTCCCATTACTCAATTAAATGCTAGTCTAAGTATTGCGGTGGAGTAATTTTGCAGATATAATTAAAGTCTCTGAGCGGTTGACTATGTTAGGAAGATGAAGTAAAATACAGGCCCTTTAAAAGAGAGTTTAGGCCTTTCTTGAAGGGAGAGAGAAATTCATGCCTGCAAATGAGTAAATTTCAACTTTTTTCATCTTATGGCACACATAAACTAATTACTATAATTCTTCAGCACACCAAAATATATAATTTTTGCCAATCTGACTGAAAGATAGATATAATTTTGATTAACTTACACCAGACAACTATTATTGCATGGGCTGTTGTCATTTTTTAAATTTAACAATCTAAGGGAAAAGAGGTCAGTACCCCTGACTAAATAGTCAATTATTTCATATTTAAAAATTATTGCAGCACACCAGTGTGCTGGGGCACAACCATTGAAAATTGCTGCTGTAGACAATATAAGTGCTTCAGACCCTACCCATGGGGTTCCAGTTTGCTCATGATATTTCCCATGACTGCATGGCCTATATACTTTGAATTTACATAGCTAGCCTCTACAATTGCATAAGCCAATTTTATATAGATAGATTGTTCTCCTCTGGTTGAATCATACATAACTGGTAAATATGCTTTCACCTGTCCTTGAATTTCATATAAGCAGAACCATATCATAAGTTCTAAAGAAACAAAAGTGTCTCTGGCCTCTTTTTCTCAATATATCTTTGAGAATCATCCTTGTTGAGTATATTAGTGGGATCTTCACTTTCATTGGTGACTTTTATTTCATTGTATGAATTTAACACAATAACTTAGTGTTACTTTGGATCACTGACAGATTTCTAAACAATAAAACAGGAAAGGGAAGAAGTGGCACTATAAAAGTTCTTCTTAGCCCTAACCGATGGCTCAGAGGAAGAAGCATCGGTCTGCAGACTGGGGAGTTCCAGGTTCGATTTCGGTCAAGAGCATGTACCTTGGTTGCAGGCGCATCCCCAGTGGGGGGTGTGCAGGAGGCAGCTGATTGATGTTTCGCTCTCATTGATGTTTCTAACTCTCTATCTCTCTCCCTTCCTCTCTGTAAAATATATATATATATATTCTCTTTACATTTCCATAAATGGCAACCCTTAGCTGCAAGGGAAGCTGAATCTAGGGTTTGATTTTTGAATTACTGTAGTAGAAGCATACCAAAAAAAAAAAAAGCAAAACAACATGTTGTAATTTTTTTTCCAGTTTTTAAATTTATTTTTGAATAATCTTAGGTTGATAGAGAAGTTGCAAAGGTCATCCAAGGAGTTTCTTATTCCCTTCACCAAACTTGCCACAGTTATAAAGTCTTACATAATTATGGTAGAAATTAATATTGGTGCACATATAAACTAAAGATTTTATTTTATTTTTTCTAGTTTTTCAACATTGTCTTTTTTTGTGTGATGATTACAAGGTCCAATCCAGAATACGTCATAGTATCTAGTCATTATGACCTGCCGGGGCTGACCAGGAGACCTGAGCAACAGGTGAATAATTACTCTGACACACGTTTCTGTGAAAGAGAGGGCTAAGAGACTGATTGGCTTGAGAAACCAAACAGCCCCATTCACCTGCCTCCTTAGGCAGCTTGAACTAAAAGTAATTATTAGATACTATCAGCAGGGTAAGTATCCTTGAGAAGACATATGCGTCTACCGTGTTCTTTAAGCAAGAACATCTAAAGACTAAACATAAAGATTCCAGTAAAACATCTGGGGGCTCAGACTTGTTTGGAAAAGTCAAGGCAGGGGCAGCCGCCTTCAGCCAACTCCTTTCCTGTGCCTCCCCAAAACGGCCCTATAGTCTTTTCTGATTTGATGAAGTGTCTTAGTGTTTTGTTTTTTTTTTCTTTTATGACCTTAACAGTATAAAAGGGTTCTGCTTACAAATTCTATAGAATGTTCCTCAATTTGTTTTTTTTTTTCTCATGATGAGGATTATGGATTTTGTAAAAGGATATTATGGCTGTTAAGTGCACTTCATATTACATGATATGCAGCTGTAGATGATATCAGTGTGACATCTCTATCCCTTAGTTGAGGTATAATCCTTTATTCCTTAGTTAAGGCATAATCCTTCAGGTTCATCTACTATAAGTTACTTTACCTTTTCTATCTCTATTCTTTATAAGGAAATCACTCTGTCCAGCCTTCATTCAAGGTGGGAGTACGGGGGTTAAGCTTCACCTTCGGTAGGAGGTTTTATTTACATGTGCTATTTAGAATTTTTCTGAAAGGAAGGCTTGTCTCTTTTCCTTCATTTATCTATTTGTTCAATCATATATTTTTATAAGTAAGGACACATTTATATTTCTTTTTACTTCAGTTTATAACCCAATCCAATGCTATTTGTTTTCTTGCTCAAATTGTTCCTGCTTTGGCCATTGGAGGCTCTTTCAGACTGCTCCCTGACTCTCAGACATGCCCCCAGCCTTTTGATTTGAGTATTGCCTTACCTGCTGGCATGGAATATGCACCAGGTTTAGCTTGAATTTTCCCAGCCCTAATCCTAAAATTAGACGGGTCTTCAAAGGAACTGTGTCCTTGTACTAGAAAATGTTATTGAGACACCAATATCTGGGCACTTGTTATGCTCATTGCTATTGAGGTGTCATTGCTTCTAGGTCCTTTCAGCAGACAGCTAGGACATATATGCATAATATTAATGCATATATACATGCATATTTATGTATCTATCTGTCCATACATTAAAATAAGCATATTTATACTGGTATTGTTGGACATTCTTATAACAGAATAATATAATTATAAAAAATCAGCAAGGGTAAATTAAAAACATAATGTTGAATAAAAATATAACAATGGCACAGTAGAATATATATACATGTGTGTATCCAGGTATATATATATCCACAAACTTTCAAAACATGTCCATAGATGCTTTAATACTCATCCCATTTAAAGGAATCTAATTCTGCCCTGGCCAGATGTTCAGTTTGTTGGAACATCCTCCCATACACCAAAAGATTGCAGGTTCAATTGCCAGTCAGGGCACATACCTAGGTTGCGTCTCTCTCTATCTCTATCTCTCTCTCAATGCTCACCTTTGAAACCAAGTCATCATATTGTGTAGAAACCCAGGCCATGTGGAGGGGCTAAATGTATATGTTCTAGTTGACAGGCCCAGCTAAAGCTCACGCCCACAGCTAACCATCTGTGGGGAGCTAAACCTTACACAATTCCAGACTTTGAGCATGTGCCAGCTGATGCCAAGGGGAGCAGAAATGAGCTTGCTTTCCCCTCCTAGACCCGCCCAAAATGTAAGTTCAGAAGCAAAATAAATGCTGTTTTGTGCTTTACATCACAAAATTGTAGGGATAGTTTATTATACAGCTATAATTAACTGAATAGCTACAATGTATATGTTTTACAGAAGGATCCAAAATAATATTAAATATTGTTTTACTGATACATACATTTGGTAATAATTTATCAACATGGAAAGGAATACTAAACTGGAAGTTCAGAAGAGTGGGGACTTGTTGAGAGGGAGAAAGAGGTATGGGCTTGGGAGTTCACAGGAAAGTATTTTTTAAAGAAAATACATGACCTACAAAAAGCTGAAATTTGATAAGCTTAGTGGTAGGGATTTAAGTACTTATATCTTGAAAGGAAAAATCATTAATTTGTCAATTTAAAGGAAAGAAAAGATTAAACTTCACCAAAGATAGCACAGTGTAATGAAAAAGGCTGAAGCTTGGCTTTACTAGTAGAAAGCTTGGTTTTTGGTTTATGGAATTTTGCAGACTAAAATTACTCACCAACAACCATGTTAAAGACAAACATTGGGGACCAAATAAATATCAGAAAGTGCTTTATTATAGGTAACTGGGTCACACAATTAAACGGAGCCTTGCGTTTCCATCCCTGACTTTGGGCCTCAGGACTCGTGTCCCTGACTCCCACTGAAGCTTTGGACTAAAGATGGAACCAATTAAAAAACCCTGCTTGGATGGCTTACTGCATGGAATTTCACAACCGACAATGTGTTCGGTTTTTAATTCTGCCACTTGCTAGTTTTGTGACCTCACACAAGTAATTTAAACAGTCAAAATCCAAGTTTCCACATTTAGAAAATGAGGCTATTTACATTTGCCTTGCAGGGTTTTATGGGGATTAGCTATAAGGTGCTTATTGTTTAGGGCCATGCCTGGCATGAAGGCAGGCACCCAATAACAAACAGTGGTTAGTAATACTGAACATAATCCCTCTTTCTAAGGTATCTGAATCCTTTTTATATTAGGAGACCTATTCATGCTATGGATGATTATTTTAAACTGATCCTATATAGCATGTATGTATTCAAAGTGTAAGGGAATTATGATTACTTAGCATAAAATTATGAATAATTTTTGAATAATACAGTTTCAAAAAGTTCCAGAAAAATTGTTGTGATATTAACACAAGATAGATTCCCCACTGTGAATTGATTGACGTAAAATTATTCATCACCAATTAATTAGAATAAATTTGTTAATGCTTGTGTAGAACAAACATAGAAAAAGGTCACTCATGGAAAAGGAACATAAAGTTGTTGCAGAAGGCTGGGGTAAAAACAAGAGGTAATGGCTTCCATAGATCCATATGAAGACAGTTTTAAGATGAGTGGTTTCACCTACCAGGGTAATCCGCCAAGTGATGAGGTGAGGTGGGAAGTATTTCTGCTAGATATCAAAAGGATATCTGCTCTGTGTTCTTCTCAGACTCAGGCTATCGGAAATTTCTGCTACTTCTTTGGCAACAAAGAGAAAGCAAGTTTTAATGAAAAGATCTTGAGCTTTGTAGTCATATAGACTTCATTTTCAATATTGGTTTTCTTGTGTATACAGCCAAGAAGAGTAATTCCGACATCACAATGTTGTTTTGGAAATTAAATGAAGTATTATCTGTTAAAATATATGACAAAAAATTGTTTCTTAATAAACATAGTTCATTTTATTTTTCCTCTCAGTTTCAAGGAATTCGTATTTGTGCTCAGTTCAAGCTCAAAATAAGATGAAGTGTTACATCAGGCATAGATACACATTCTCCATGTCTAGGTTAATGGCATGATGACTAAACTATACCTAAGAATAGTAACCTCTCTGACTTGACAAATTCATATAACAAAACAGTAACATTCTCTCACCAAATTAGGAGGACATTTTCTGGGTACCTCCCGGAAATTTGGAGAGACATTTATGGACAAGAAGAAGAATACACCAGATTAGGAAATGGGGGATTATAATAATTAGCAACACAGCTAATACTGCTGGGCCAACCCTATCACTGTGAGCAGATGACCTGGACATAGAGGCCGCACTAGGTATTACATGCCTCCCTCACCCATTCACTCTGATGGAAAACAGAGAGAGTGCAACTAATCTTGTGCTACAGCTCTGCCAACAAAATGATGTCCAACAGACATTTTACAGTGAAAAGATCCCTCCCCCAGGAATTGCTAAGGTTTTCTAGGGAATGCTAATTGAGAGAAATTATGGAGCCCCGGTTGATGTTAATTAGTCTGTGGATGCATTTTCATGCCAGAGAAGAAAATTACTGCCAGCCCATTTGCTTGTCTTCTGGAAAAATGTTTGCACTTCCTAGGTGGCATATATGAAAGTCATCAAAGTAATTGAATTTCAAGGTGAAATTGTTATAGTTTCTCATTTTAAATGAATGGGTGGAGATCATCCCTAACATGGGAGAAGAACATAGGAAGGCCTTAATAAGAAAATGTATGGAAATTGTAATTCTCTAAAAAGAATATAGATATGGAATAAATAATAGATAATTCTAAGAAACAAAAAAAATCTAGAGTAGGAAACAATTCAGAAGGAGTATGCTATTATCCTTTGGAAAAATAGACTGGGAGGATTATAGGACAAAAAAGGAAAAGACTCAAATTTTTAAAAAAGTCAAGATTATCAAACTGAAGAGGGAAGGCAGAAAATAGGAAGCAGTGGGACTTACTTTACTTATCAGCTGAATTAAATCAGCTATAATAATGTGACACATCTCTAGTACAATATGTCATTGTATATGCAGCTCAGCTCTCTGTATCCCTCTGTTGTTCGTGATAAGAGAAATCATCCTATTTCTCATTGTTCTTTAAAATATAAACAGGGTTAGGACCACAACCAACATTGCCAAAGAGACTGCCAAAATGTGCCGATAACAACTAGGATGCTTCATAGCCGTCACAATTAGACTCCCTTTACAAAAATAATCCAAACAAACCAATAGGCAACAGCAGATTATACCCACACTATGGAAACCAAAACTAATACTGTTTGTATATAAGGCAATGCATAAAAAGTAGACACTCTTGAGGAAGTTCTAAAGTCTCCATTCTAAATGCTTTAGAATTCACCTCTTAGTCCTTCAGAATGTCATAATAGAAGGTCAGTATCTTTCTTTCCCTCTAAAAATGTTCTAAATTCCCCTTTCACATTCAGTTAAAGAATGAGAATTAACCAGGGGTCAAAATATAAGGAAATTATGGCCAGCTTTGCCATTTTGTTTCTAATTTTGGTCTGAAAAAAATAGCCAAGATATCTTCAATGGACAAGGCATCAGTTTTTTCAGATAGTGCTTAGATGTAAAACAGCTGTAATCCACAGAAATGTTTGTTGTACACTGGGAAAAGCTTCTAAATGAATCATGTAATCTAATCCAATTTGTCATATTTTGAATAGATCTTGTTGAAATGGAATTTTTGGACTGGAACCCGGATTCTTAGTCCACCAGAATCAAAGAATGAATCCACGGACAGAAGATGGTATAGCAAAGGTGGAAGTTTATTAAAGAACAAGTACAGACTCCCATGTGGGGAGGGGGAAAGGGTCCCACTGCGTTCCTTTTCCCTATGGCTTATAAAGGCTGCAGATCCTGGTGACTTGATATCCCCTCTAATTGGTCACTATTCCCTTAGACTGGTTACTATAGTGACTCCTGGGCTCAAAGGTTGAACCTCACATGGGATCCTACTTCCTTAGGTTTTTCTATTCCCTTTGGGCTTTCTTCTTCTCCTTCTGGATGAAGGGCTTCCTTCTCTTTATTTTGTAAATATAGACATTTTGCTGTTCCCAGTTCCCTCAGTCTATGGAAATGTACCTGTTGCAGCTTTTCAGCTCCCCCTATTCTATGGAAATATACCTTCTGCTGCTCTTCAGCCCTGTGCTTCCTCCATGGTCCCCTTAATTTCTAAAATTTCCTAAAAACTGTTTTTTTACCCCTAAAAATTCCTGTTTCATTGTCATGAAAAACCTACTGTTCATTAGAAGCTAGAATGACATTTTTAATGAAAATGTAACCTTCTGTAAGTCAAGAGTGCTATCCTTTATTCTTTTCTTTTTCTCTGATTAGTATTTTTCTACCTGACAACAAGTGATTAGTTGGCAAGACTAATTTTGATACATTTAAGTATTAGGTCTGGAGAACATAAGTGGCCCAAGTCAATTGTTATTGGTAATAAATTTCTTCTTACCTTCCAGTCTTTCCTTCCCACCAATCTGTCCTCATTTTACACCTTATTTTAGATAAAAGAAGAACACTTGCTGATTCTGGCCCACTTTTAGAGACACATTCAAACCCTCAGCATAGAACAAAAATTTAATTAAAGTTATCAAGAATACACTTTGTAGAGCTCTCCTCTAGCATGCCTTGGCTTTTAGACATTGATTAAATAAGAAGGAACTTTGAAAGGGGTGGAATCTCTCACACACCTGAAATTCTCGAGTTTTAAGGAACCTATTTTAGATAAAATAAGAACACTTGCTGATTCTGGCCCACTTTTAGAGACACATTCAAACCCTAAGCTTTTGATCTTTCTAAAACAAGCTAAGGCATTTTCTTTTACTTTTTTTCCTTTTCTGTCTGAATGGGCCCACATCTAAACACCCACATAAATGTGTGAGGGCATTTTTGGAAAAAACAGAAATCAGCTGTACATTTCCTCATTTTTTTTAAGAAAAAAATTATTTTTATGGTTGAAAATATTACAGACGTCCTCCATTTCCCTCCCCTCATTGACTCCCTCCTCTGAGCTCCCATCCACTCCAGGCCTCCGTCACTCTTTTTACTTATAGATTGATTGTTATGTGTTTTTTGATCCTAGGTTTATATAAGTCAAGATTCTAATTATTCTAATATGTACAATCACAAACACCAACCACATAGACTAAGTTTTTAGATAGTAATCAAATATAGCACTTGACATTCCAGGCTACACAGTTCCTTAAATATTGGTATAGATTTATGCAAAATACATACTTGTTTTTATATTATAACTAGAGGCCCAGTGCACAGAGTGCACCAGTGGGGTCCCTCAGCCTGGCATGCACCCTCTTACAATCCAGAACCCCTCAGAGAGCCAATTTTGACCTGATCCCCGCAGGCCAGGCCGAGGGACCCGACTGGTGCACAAATCAGGCCTCTAGTATGCATACGAGAACTTTGGTTAATCTATTCCAACCCTCCCTACTCCCACTTCCCTCTGAGATACATCAATTTATTCCATGTTCCCATAACTGTGGTTTCCACTCCTGCATTGAGTGTCTGCCCCCTGGACAGTCAGCTGGTCGCTTAGGCTTTTATATATAGATGAGAAACAAGAATATGCAGATCATGGGGAAAAGGTCATCATTCTGTTGAATTAAATTTACATTATGTTCCATTTGTTTGTATCATTAAGAATAGGTTTCTTAGTCCAACTGTGATAATACTTCTGTGGTGAACATATCCTTCCCTGTATAAAAGTAACAGCAGGTAATTGACATTGGTATGGGTTAGAAGAAATAAACATATACACATATGCAACTCATACAAAATCAGGGAAGAAAACTTGTTATGGTTTTGAGGTTTATCATACTCATCTTGAGTATAATGTAAATGTCATGAACATCTATTAACATTAGTTGTTTCTTTTCTTCCTGACAATATTATTGTAGCTCAGCTAAAAGAATGAATCATCAAAACTTTCGAGACAAAGAAAGGAGGCCAGTAACTAAAAGGTGAACTTTCTGAAGTAGAATATTTTTAGAATAGCATTGTTACAATAGACAACATAATAAAACAACATATTGTATTTGCTATTCACATTCATAAAGAAAAATAAATCATTTCACAATGAGAAGTGTCCAAAGCCTAATAATGCATTAAAAATGTTTTTGTCTGTTATAATTGTTACCAAGGTTAATAAAACTAATCTTCACTTCTTTTTCTCAAGTAATTATGAAAAGCAACTCATCTAGTATATTTCCATGTATTTTATTAAAATAACATTTTATTTGATGAAATGAAGTAATAGTTAGTCTATGCAATTAAATATAAATGTCTAGGTCATTAGTAAATCAACTTTGTTTGGCCTTGAATAAAGTGTTATTGCATTTAGCTTTCTTCTTAATTTGTAGATTTTTTAAGTATCTAGATACCTTCTTGATACACCTCTAGATATAAGAAGTTAGGAATAAGAGAATTCACTCTTGAAAAAGTGCAAAAATATATTAATGGTCATAAGCACAGCTCATTGAATGCTGGGAGGGTTGAAAAAATATTCTCTGGGCTAGGATTCCGAAAATAACTTTCAATACCACAGTGCCATAGAGTACCAAGGAAGCTCACTATCATGATCCATGCCAACAAATTGGATGTCTCCAACATACCCTTTCTTTCCTCCTGACTCAGATTCAAACCAAAATATTATGTGAGGGTATCTTAATATAAATCTGGAACTCTAGTCACAAAATCTGAGAATAATAAATGTTATATCTCCAGCTTCTACTTTCCAGGAAAAAAAAAAGAATTAATAAGAGATAATTAATTTACTTTCTTCATTTATTGTATTTGCAAAACAAAATGTTTAAGAATAGGGGCTACGACCAAGATTTAATCCCATTGAAGGCAATTTTGTTTTACCATGGAGTACTCTATTAATATACCATGAATGAATTCCATTTTATAAGATTTCTAGGTAAAATAAGTAAATTAATCATCAGAAACACATCATCTTTCCTTGGGGAGATAAACCTTAATATTGCTAATCTTCCTGTTTACAGATAGAGTAAAAATGTTAATTCTCATTTATAAAGATATGATAATTGTGTTCATAAGAGAACATTAGTTAATCTGAAATTAGTCGTAATCTTATTTTATTTACTTACTTTCAGCTTTATTGAGGTATAATTGATAAGTAAATATGTAAAATATTTAAAGTTTACAAGGAATTTGATACACATATATATTGTGAAAGGATTCCTCCCATAGAATTAATTATCATATCCATCACCATTTTTTTAAATAAGGACATTTAAATTCTATTCTGTTAGCAAATTTCATTTATACAAAGCGGTGTTATCATGTTATACATTACATTCTCAGGCCTTAGTCATCATATAACTGAAAGCTTGAACCCTTTCACAAACCTCTCTCTGTTTTCCCCAGCCCACAACCCCTGGCAAGAACTTTCTTATCTGACTTAGTTCATTTAGCATAATGCCCTCCAGCTCATCTCTGTTGTCACATGAGGAGGGAGGATGAGTAGATTTATTTTTCCTTCATCCATACACAGGTGGAATGGCCCTTTTGAGTCTTTATAAAAGTCTCTCTTAGATATTATCTCCCTTCACCCTTCTATCCTATCCCATCATAATTCCACAGCCTCCACAGTTTCAAAATTGAAGCTTATGGAAAATAGGGTTTGGCAGAAAACTTGTGATCAAAAGAGATCTTTGACATTCATATATCTGTCTTTCAAGATCCCCGTTTTCACAGTGTTCTAGAGCTCTGTAATTACTTCCTTCTCGGATCAGTGATATTTCTTAACAGTATCTTCCAGCTTTTTTTCAGAGAGGGTTATTTATGCTATCTACTCTAATATACTGCTAGAAATGTAATCTCCTTGCTTAGCTATCAAACTATTCATATCTTGCTTTTCCAGTATGTTTATCCTGGACAAAGACTTTGTGGACATAATAGAAACCCTGTCATATTAGATTTATTGCATGAAACTTGAACAATAAAGTAAAAATGCTTTTTTCATAGGTAATAACTGTTTGAAGTTTACATTCAAAATTCCCATGATATTATGTTTTCTAAGAAGTAAATAGTTATAAGTATTCAGAATCTAATGTCAAATAAATATGAAGAAGCACATTTGAACAGAGTTTTCCAAAAATGGTAGTAAGGAACCCTTATTCAGTGGAAATATTCCCAAAAGGGCTGACGGATTATTTTTCCAAGTGATTAATACAAAAATATATTATTTAAGTTTTGAATAGATGCCATGTAAATTCTCTCACTTCTAATATTCTAAGAATTTTTGAATCAGTGATTTTAAAACATGTGAAATATTATAATATGTTTTTGTTGATTTTTTTAGAGAGAGGGGAAAGGAGAGGGATAGAAAGAGAAACATCCTATATAATAATAGAGAAACATGGTAATTAACTGTACCGCCGCTACCCTTCCCATTGGCTAATCAGCAAGATATGCAAATTAACTGCCAACCAACATGGCGACCGGCAGCCAGGCAGCTTGAAGCGAACAAGAGGCTTGCTTGCTTCAATGATGGAGGAAGCTAACGTTCCCCGCCTGCCGCTGCCGGCCTCTGAGCAGCTCTCTAAGAAACAATGTTACAAATATAGAAGCTAAACAAAACCCCAGAAACCTGCTTTCAGCCAGCCGGGATCTCAGAGCTGGAGTTGAAACAGTGTTTCGATTATAGAACCCAAACAAATCAGATACCTGCTTTCAGCAGCTGAGGTCTCAGAGCTGGAGCCGAGCCTCAGAGAGAAAGCTGGCTCTCAGTTCCAGTGACAGCCATAGAAGGTAAATAACTCCAAGAATAAAAAAAGAAAAAGAAAAAAAAAAGAGGTTTGGAGCTTCAGTCACCCGCCAGCCTGAAAACGGCCCTCAGCTCCTCACCCAGACTAGCCAGGCACCTCAGTGGGGACCCTCACCCTGAAGGGGGTGTGACCAGCTGCAAACAGCCATCATCCCCTCATCCAGGCTGGCCAGGCACCCAAGCGGGACCCCCACCCTGATCCGGACACCCTTCAGGGCAAACCAGCCGGCCCTCACCCATGCACCAGGCCTCTATCCTATATAGTAAAAGGGTAATATGCCTCCCAGCACTGGAATCAGCGAAGCCGCGAGGCCTCCCGAACCCAGGATCAGTGGAGCCACGAGGCCTCACGCCCCGGGATCAGCAGAGCCGGGAGGCCTCCTGGCTCCGGGATCAGCGGAGCCACGAGGCCTCCCAGCACTGGGATCAGTGGAGCCGGGAGGCCTCCTGGCCCCTGGAGCAGCGTGACAGGGGGCAAAGCCCAAACCCCCTGATCACCCTGCGGCTCTGTGTGTGACAGGGAGCGGGGGTCACAACCTCCCTATCGGCCCAGCTCTGTTCATGACAGGAGAAGGCACCCAACCCCCTGATCGGCCCTGCTCTGTGCCTGATAGGGGGGAGCTCCCCAACCCCCTGATCAGCCCTGCTCTATGTGTGACAGGGGGCGGTGCCCCAACTCTCCTATTGGCCCTACTCTATGCATGACAGGAGGGAGCTCCCCAACCCCCTGATTGGTCCTGCTCTGTGGGTGACAGGGTACGGAGCCCCAACCCCCCTGATGGGCCCTGCTCTGTGCATGACAGGGGGCAGTGCCCCAACCCCCTGATGGGCCCTGCTCTGTGCATGACAGGGGGTGGTGTGGCAACCTCCCCATCGACCCTGCCTTGAGTGTGACAGGGGGCATCACCCCAACCCCCCAATTGGCCCTGCTCTGAGCCCAACCAGGGGCTGCACCTAGGGATTGGGCCTGCCTTCTGCCACCTGGGAGCGGGCCTTTAGACAGCAGGCCGTTATTTCCCGAGGGGTCCCAGACTGTGAGAGGGCACAAGTGAGGCTGAGGGACACCCCCCTTGCCAGTGCACAAATTTTTGTGCACCGGGCCTCTAGTTAATCAATAAGAGGGAAACATTATCCATCTGCTGCCTCCTGCAGGCTCCCTACTGGGGATAGAGCCCGCATGCAACCTGGTCATGGACCCTGATTAGGAATTTAATCAGCAAACCTATTGGTTCTTGGGTTGATGCTCCAATGCTGAGCCACATCTTTCAGGTTTGTGAAATATTCTTTTTTACTTTTTTAAAATAATTTTTATTGATTTCAGAGAAGAAGGGAGAGGGAGAGAGAGATAGAAACATCAATGATGAGAAAGAATCATTGATTGACTGCCTCCTGCACGCCCCCTATTGGGAATTGAGCCCACAACCTGGACATGTGCCCTTGACCTGAATCGAACCTGGGACACTTCAGTCAGCTAGCCGATGCTCTATCCACTGAGCCAAACTAGCTAGGGTGCTTGTGAAATATTTTTAATCCTAAAATATATGACTACTTCTCTTAGGTTGCAAATGTCTGAAATATTTTACAAGTTATTTTTAATCATTTCAATTTGTAAATCAGGCATTTCTTTATTTAAATTGTTCTCAACTAAGATAATACATTTTCTTTTTTTTCATTGAATGTATCAGGTTTAATAAAATTTCAGAATACAATTCTAAAACACAGCACTTGTATGTTGTATTGTGTGTTTACCACCCCAAATCAAGACTCCTTACAGCACCATTTCCCCACCCTCCCGATATCTTCTTCTACCTCTCTTCACCCCCTTTTCCCTCTGGTAATCACCATACTGTTATTACTATTGTCTGGACCTATGAGGGTACTTTGGGTTGTGTGTGTGTGTGTGTGTGAGTGTGTGTGTGTGTGTGTGTGTGTGCGTGTAGGTTTTCTTGCTTAAACCCCTCATCTTTTCTTACCCAGCCCCTAACTCCCCACCCCTCTGACTGCTGCAGACTATTCTCTGTATCTATGAGTCTGTTTCTATTTTGTTTGTTAGTTTATTTGGATCATTAGATTCTATATGTAAGTGAAATTATATGGTACTTGTATTTCTATGACTGGCTTATTTTACTTAGCATAATACTTTCCAAGACCATCATGTATTCCATTGTGTAAATACACCACAACTTTTATATACTCTCATCTACTGTTGGGCACTTGGATTGCTTCCAAATTTTGGCTATTGTAAATAACATTGCAATAAACATAGGGGTGTATATATTCTTTCTGATTGGTGTTTTGCATTTCTTTAGATATATTCCCAGAAGTATTCCCTGTAATAAGGCAGTTCCATTTTTAATTTTTTGAGGTAACTCCATACTGCTTTCCACAGTGACTTCACCAATCTGCCTTCCCACCAATAGTGCCCTAAGGTTCCCTTTTCTCCACATCTTTGCCAAGACTTGTTGCTTGTTGACTTATCGATGATAACCATCCTGACAGGTTTGAGGTGATACCTCATTGTGATTTTCATTTGCATTTCTCTGGTGATTAGTGACAGTGACGCTGAGCATTTCTTCATGTCTATTGGTCATCTGTATGTCCTCTTTGGAGAAGTGTCTATTCAAGTCTTTGTGCATTTTTTAATTGGATCGTGTGAGTGAGTGAGTGTGTGTGTGTGTGTGTGAGTGTGTGTGTGTGTGAGTGTGTGTGTGTGTGTGTGTGTGTGTGTGTGTGTGTGTGTTGGTGTTGACTTGTACAAGTGTTTTATACATTTTGGATATTAACCCCTATGAGATGTTTCATTGGTGACTATGTTCTTTCATTCAGTGGGTTGTCATTTTGTTGATGGTTTTCTTTGCTGTGCAAAACTTTATATAGTCTTTTGTATAGTCCCTTTTGTTTATCTTATCTTTTATTCCCCTTGTACAAGGAGATATATCAGAAAAAAAATATTGCTATGAGAAATGTCCAAGATTTGATTGCCTGTTTTCTTCTAGGATTTTTATAATTTCAAGTCTTGCATTTAAGTCTTTGAGTTTATTCTTGTATATGGTATAGGACTGTGGTCCTGTTTTATTTTTTGCATGTATCTGTCCAATTTTCCCAACACCATTTATTGAATAGACTATCTTTATCCTATTGTATGATCTTGCCTCCTTTGTCAAATATTAATTGACCATAAAAGTATAGTTTTATTTCTGGGCTCTCTATCCTGTTCCATTGATCTAAATGTCTGTTTTTATGCAAGTACTATGCTGCTTTGATTACTTTGGCTATGTGGTGTAGTTTGAGATCAGGTAGTGTGATTCTTCCAGCTTAGTTCTTCTTTCTCAAGATTGCTGTGGCTATTTGGCTTCTTTTGTGGTTCCATATAAATTTTTAGAATATTTTTTCTAGTTCTGTGAAATATGGCATTGGTATCTTGATAGGAATGGCATTGAATCTATAACTTGCTCTGGATAGTATGGACAATTTGATGTTAATTCTTCCTATCCACAAACACGGTATATACTTCCATTTATTTATATCTTCTTCAATTGCTTTCCTCAGTGTCTTATAATTGAGCAAGTATAGGTATTTTGTATCCTTGGTTAAATTTATTCCTATATTGGAAAAAAAACAACCATGATCACAAATTAAATTAATGTACTTCCAACTCTTCATGTTAATATTGAGAGTTTGGAGGAATCAGTATTTAGTTTTAAAAACAGTGTTATAATAAATGAAATACAAATCATACCAAATTATAAGCATACATGCAGGTAGAGCATCAAAAAATAGCCCAAATTCACACACTTATTTCTTAGTAATTTTGTTGTATAAATTACATAATTCTTACCTATGAAATTGTCTCTTTCTATAGATTTTACATACCATTTTCTCCTTATAGACTTTTTATTTATTTGCTTGGTTATGTGTTTTGTTTTAGGAAAATCCCTTTAATGATTTTTGCCATAATGTGTTCCTAGAATCCAACTCATAAAATATATCTATTATAATTGATTATTTTATTCGTTACTAAGGGCTCAGCATTAAGTAAATCTTAGCCTAAACTAACATATGTCATAAAGGCAAAGACATAAATGCCCATATAAGTCTATAATTATACAAATAATAAAAATGATGCTCTAGACCAGCGGTTCTCAACCTGTGGGTCGTGACCCCTTTGGGGGTCAACAACTCTTTCACAGGGGTCACCTAAGACCATCGGAAAACACATATATAATTACATATTCTTTTTGTGATTAATCACTATGCTTTAATTATGTTCAATTTGTAACTATGAAATTGGGGGTCACCACAACATGAGGAACTGTATTAAAGGGTCGCGGCATTAGGAAGGTTGAGAACCACTGCTCTAGACCATATAAAATAAACATCAATGAAATATGCATGTACTAGTATATTATGTGGGAGGAAAGCCTATAGAAATATAGCATATAACTATTACATCAGAAATTTGATCTATAACTATTAGCTTAGCTAGAATAGGCATCAAACATTTAACATTTTCAGAATTTAGAAAAGTATGTAGAAAGACGGCCCTGGTAGTTTAAGAAGGTTTAAAGAATCTTTGAGTCATGTTCTTTCTTTTTCCCCATATGAATTTCTCAGTAGTAAGTAGAAACTTTGAAAAAATCATTATACTGACCTTAGAGGTGTACTTTAGGTCATATATTTACTGCTTTTAGCTTTGTTTTCCAACTAAAAAACATTTAAAATGTGAGGTGCTACCTTTTATCCATTTCCAGCAAAAAGGAAGCAGTTTTGTCCATCATCTTCAGAATGTATTGTCTCCTGAGAGCTTGAAACACTCACTGATTCAATGTTTATTTTTCTTTTTCCTTTCATAGCTTGCAACTTTCCCACCTCAAGTTAGCTCTCATCTTTGAATAAATAAGGCAGGGGGAAGCAAAGAAGTTGACATAGCTTTTTAAAAATACCGTTCTGGATGTGAGTTGGTTATTTGGTCATGTTGAAAACTAAGTGTAAAGATTATCTATATATATATAAAAGCCTAAGCAACCAAATGACTGAATGACTGAACGACTGAATGACCCGTTGACTGGTCACTATGCCACACACTACCACCAGGGGACAGATGCTCAACGCACAGGATTGGGCTCCCTCCTGTCTGGATTGGGCCTGCAGGGATCAGGCCTGCGGGTATCGGGCATGCTGGGATCAGGCTCTCTCCTGTCTGAATCAGGTCTGCAGGGATTGGGCCAAAACTGGCTATCCAACAACCCCTGAAGGGTCCCAGATTGCAAGAGGGTGCAGGCCAGGCTGAGGGACCCCACCAGTGCACGAATCTGTGCACCGGGCCTCTAGTCCTATATAATAAAAGTCTAATATGCTAAGTGTCTGGTCATCCGTTCAACCAATCAAAATGTAATATGCTAATGATATGTTAAGGCTACTCAATGGCTCACTATGATGTGTACTGACCACCAGGGAGCAGACAGTTGACCTGTCGATCAGTCGCTATGACGTGCACTGACCACCAGGGGGTAGATGATCCAGCTGGCAGATTAGCTTGCTGCTGAGGCCTGGCCGATCAAGACTTAGTGAGATGGGCCAGACATGCCCTGGAGCTGTCCTGCGGTCCCTCCCCAGGTGGCCAACCTCCCATGTCCCTCCCTAGCCCCAATCATGCACCGGTGGGGTCCCTCAGCCTGGCGTATGCCCTCTCGCAATCTGGGACCCCTCGGGGGATGTCAGAGAGTCGGTTTCAGCCCAATCCAACAGGCCAGCCCAAGGGACCCCACTGGTGCACAAATTCATGTACCAGCCCTCTAGTATCTTAATAAAAGATAACATTTATTGAATAGCTTCTATGCATCAGGAACTATGCTAGCACTTTATGTTACTTATCTCCAGTATTCACATTGATTTGCTACAAAATTTCATTATTTCCATTTTACAGATGAAGAAATCAGGTGCAGAGTATTTAAGTAATTTCTCCCAAAATACACATAACATAGTGAATGGAAAGCTGAGATCTGAACAAAGTCAGTCTATCTCTAAAGCCAGTGTTTGTTTGTTTGTTTGTTTTCTCCCATGTTTCCTTTCTAGGAACCTAGAGAGTGATGAGGTATCATTTGGGTTTTAATTTCCAAAAAGCTAGATATGATCAGTTATTTGTTTTTACACAATTTCACAAACATTTTTAAATGGTTAATTTGTGAGTCCTATATTATGCAGATTGTAGGGAGCATTCAAAAATCTTTTAAGACAACATCATAAATTCAGGATCCTCATAGTCTAGAGAAAAGTAAATGAGTTCCTTGCTATCACATAGCAAACAGCTTTGCTAAGGTGATTTCCAGTCTATTTTTCCTACTGATGAAGTGTTCAGATCATCAAATAGATAGGTTTTGGGAGCGGGGAGGTGGATTATTGTTATATAATGCCAACCCATCAGGGTACCTTCATTCACCAACATACACAACTTAGGCAAATTCTACTGAGAATAATTCTTTGTGGATATACACATATTGAATCCTGGAGACCACTGGGATTTCCCCACTGAACTACAGCCACTAGATAAGCTTCTACAAGTCAACCAGTCTCAGTCAGAGATTTTGGAGTTTAGCACTGTGTACTTGAACACTTCCAAATCTATTCTGGGTGTTCCAGCTGGCATTTGTATTCAATGATTCAACCAAAAAGAAAATTAAAAGCTGAAATAAACTCAATATATTTGTTGAGCTCTTTACCCCTAACCAAAACAGATGTAAAACTGTTTACTAGGCCATTAAATGAATTCAGTTTTATGCTGGTTTGTTTGTTTATATGCTTGTTTGTTTCTAATTCATTCAACTAGGTCAATCAGGAATAAATCTACATATTCCTCTAGGAAACAGGTACAAAAACAGTATAGGCTATTTTTCTAAACCAAACTGAAGCAAAAGTGGTATTTTATTGAATCCAAATTCATGAGAGACAGGGGGTGGGAAAGTGCTCCATTGGCTTCACACACTGCTCTGTAGCGACTTGAATTTACTATTGTGATACTGAACATCAATACTGAATTTCAGCAACTCATCACTTTAATATTTTACTACAATTATTTTCATTTGACTTTTTTTTTTCTACTCAGATAACCAAATCTCATGCACATACATATAACAGCTATAATTCCATTGCTAAAAATAAACAAAACTGATTGCCAGATCTTGTATAATATGGCATTGGTTTTATCTAACCAGCATTATTGCCTAAATTTCCCCTCTAAAAATCCTAAGAGACCACAAAATAGAAATAATTCACTGTGGATAAGCTAATAATTTCCTGTCTCAGTGATAGAAGTACTGTTGTTGTTTTTTGGGGTTTTTTTTGCTTATATTATCTTCCTATTTTATGGGAAATTTTGATATTAAGACATTGTTAACCCAGTGTGATCTGTGGATCAGTAGCTTTAGTATCACGTAAGAGCTATAGCTGGAAATGAATCTCATGCCTGCTCTAGATCTGCTGAATCAGAATCTGCATTATAATGAAATCCCAGGTGGTAGATACGCACATTGAAATCTGAGCCATTTCTAATGATAATTTTTCTATGAGATCTGATATATTCAATAAGTGCAACTGTTTCCTCTGTTGGTCTTCAATCTACACTAATAAAAGAGAAACATGGTAATTAGCGTACGACTGCTACCCTTTTCATTGGCTAATCAGTGAGTATATGCAAATTAACTGTCAGTCAAGATGGCGGCCAGCAGCCAGGCATCTGGAAGCAAACATGAGGCTTGCTTGCTGCAGTGAAGGAGGACTCCAACGTTCCCCGCCTGCGCTGTCGGCCTCTGAACTGGCAGTTTGAAACTTTGTAACAAATATAAAAGCTAAACAAAGCTGCAGGGATCTCAGAGCTGGAGTTATACATTGTTTCGATTATAGAATGCAAACAAACCAGCAGCGGAAGCCTCAGAGCTAGAGCCAGAGCTAAAGCTGGCCCAGAATAAAAAAAAGAAAAAAGAAAAAAAAGAGCGGTTGGGATCTTCAGTCAATCGCCAGCCTTAAGGCAGCCCTCAGCCCCTCACCCAGACTGGCCAGGCACCCCAGTGGGGACCCCCACCCTGATCCAGGACACCCTTCAGGGCAAACCAGCTTGCTCCCAGGCCTCTATCCTATATAGTAAAAGGGTAATATGCTTCCCAGCACAGGGATCAGCGGAGCAGCGAGGCCTCCTGGCACCGGATCAGCGTGACAGGGTCAGCGCCCAAACCCCCTGATCTCCCTGCAGCTCTGTGTGTGACAGGGTGTGGTGTCCCAACCCCCCCCCCCCCACCCCACGGGCCCTGCTCTGTGTGTGATGGGGTAGAGCCATAACCTCCCCATTGGCCCTGCTCTGAGTGTGACAGGGAGGAGCTCCTCAACCCCCTGATGGGCCCTGCTCTGTGAGTGACAGGGGGGAGCTCCCCAACCCCCTGATGGGCCCTGCTCTGTGCATGACAGGGGGCAGCGCCCAACCCCCTGATTGGCCCTGCTCTGTGCGTGACAGGGGGTGGCGCCACAACCTCCCCATCGACCCTGCCTTGAGTATGACAGGGGGCGGTGCCCCAACCCCCCAATCGGCCCCACCCTGAGCGTGACTGAGGGTGGCATCGCAACCTCCCAATCCGCCTTGCTCTGTGCATGACAGGGGGCGGCGCCCCAACTCCCCAATTGGCCCTGCTCTGAGCCTGACCAGGGGCTGCACCTAGGGATTGGGCCTGCCCTCTGCCACCCGGGAGCAGGCCTAAGCCAGCAGGTCGTTATCTCCCGAGGGGTCCCAGACTGCGAGAGGGCACAGGCCGGGCTGAGGGACCCCCCGCTTCACCACCGAGTGCACAAATTTTTGTGCACTGGGCCTCTAGTTATATATATATAAAAGCCTAAGCGACCCTTATGATGGAACAACCAGAACAACTGGAATGACTGGTCGCTATGACATGCACTGACCACCAGGGGGCAGACACTCAATGCAAGAGCTGCCCCTAGCCCACAGGCCCCAATCACTGATGGGGCCAGAAGGCCAATTTCCCAGTACTTCCCCCTCTCCGGTAGGCCCCGATCATCTGATTGGGGCCAGGCTCCTGGGCTGGGATGGGGAACTTGAGGTGGATGGTGGTGGACTTGGCCCCCTTCCCAGGGGGCCAAGCGCCAGCTCCCTCCTCAGAGCTGGCGGCCAACCTCCTGGGTCACTCCTTCCATCCCTCCCCCCAGCCTGCAGATCCTGATTGCCAGATTGAAGGCAGGCCCCAGGCTGGGACAAGGAACTGGGAGTGGGTGGCAGTGGACATAGGCAGTGAGAGAAGGAGCGGGGTAGAGGCAGGGAACTGCACACTGGCAGCGATTGGGCTGTAAGGGAATGAGGAGGCAGGGAGGTGGGGAACCTGATTGGCCCTATTGCTGGCCAGGCCTAGGGATCCCACCCATGCATGAATTAGTATTCATATATTAATAATCATCTATTAAGTGGCTATGGTGTTCAAAACTGAGGAGGGAAATTTAAACCTGTGGACATTTCTCGTTTATAGACCTAGAGATGTGGAAATGAAAGGAGTTCAATGTATCAGAAAGATGGGTAGTATGTAGGAAAGAGTAGAAGATAGGAAGGTTAAGCAGAGGACAAATTAATGTATGACTTGCTAAGGAACACTAAATATAATATATCCTAAAGCATTTGATACAAAACAATAATTGATATATTTTGTAGATTATTTTCCACGGGAGTAAGAGAGAATTAGATAATAGAAATAAAGTTAATAGTAAAGAGACTAGGAGGCAAGTCAATAATTCTAATAAAGATTAGGACTTCAAACTAAAGATTTATGCTGAAGATTCATTCATTAATTCAATTGCTGTTCATTAAGACTTTTTAAATGCAATAAAGAGTAACTAATGCTCTCTAGCTAGTTCTATTCATTTCTCAATCTTCACCTAAATCCACAAGTTTATTAACTATATTATGTACTTTCTACACTGTTACATGAGACAGTTATCAAAAGCTTTCCTGCATGAGTCACCATTTTTCCAAACTCCTGTAACAGTTAACTTGCCACCCACTTCCAGGATCCAAATTCATGCCACATATGGTACATGATCTGTTAAAGCAATCCCCAATCTTGGTAGAAATTTCTGCAGAGATCAGCCATACAGGTAGTTCATCAAGGTCCCCAATTCTGGTCCTGCTCAGAATTCTCTTCAAATTTACTCAGCCTGCCCTAACTGGTTTGACTCAGTGGATAGAGCGTCAGTCAAGGGCATATACCTTGGTTGTGGGCACATCCCCAATAAGGGGTGTGCAGGAGGCAGCTGATTGATGTTTCTCTCTCATTGATGATCTAACTCTTTATCCCTCTCCCTTCCTCTCTGTAAAAAATCAATAAAATATATTTAAAACAAAAAACATACTCAGCCTTTGCCAGAGTTCTCCCAAGCAGTGACAAGAGAACAGTTTCTGAACAATCCTCCATCTTTTCCGGAAAGCATCTGGCCTCATATGTAGAAGGCATTCAATAAATTCTTACAGAACCAATCCCATGTACTCACTATATATTTCTTTGTTATACTCTTAGCTCCAAAATGATTTGCAGTAATCTTAATCTTTTGTGTGTGGGTGACTATACTTCTGTACGACAGTGAAAATGTTCACTTTCACGCTTTTTAAAAAGTGAACTCAAGAGGCATTTACAATGAGTGTGTGTTAAGTGGGTAGTTGTTCATCATGATTGCAACTTCTGAGGTTCACTCAAGTTGAAGTATAATACAGACATTCATTCGCTATAGAGTTATCTCCACTTTCACCAAAGTTTATTAATCAAATATAATAATAACAGTGATTATTTACTGAATGGCTATTATGTGCCAAGCATTTGTAGCATTTGACTTAAATGTATTTTATCATCACATCTCTATGAGGTAGTAATTGTTTTTATTTAGACACAGCAGATTACAAAACTAATGGATATAAAGAGGATAAATAACTTGTGCAAGGTCACACATTATATAAATAGTCTAATCAATATTTGAAAACAGAAAGTTTGAGTCTTGAGCCCACTCTTAAACACTGTATGATATTTTCTCTTTAGAATGTGAATGCTTAGCAGATGCTACGATAAAAAGGTGTGGATTTACATGGAACAGAATGTATGCTCTAAATTTGGATTTCTCAACATTACTATTGACACTCTTGCTACGGAGTTGTCTTGTGCTCTGCCAGGTGTTGAGCAGCATCCCTGGCCTTACCCACTAGATTTCAGTGGCACCTACAAGTCATGACAAGCAAAAATGTCTTTAGATGTTTCTGAATGTAGCGTGTAAGGGCAGATTTACCCTTGTTGAAAGCACTGTTGTACATTTAAAAAATGAACTATATCTAAATTCTCATGTCATTGACACATACTTATAATATAGTATGGTTGGATGATCTTGTTTCATCAAGATAGAGCCTAAATGAAGCACATTTTAAGCTGAGTACTCTCTATCTTGTTTACATATCAGGATGTCTTTTCAGAGATAAAAGATATTTTTAGAAGTTGGTCTCTGTCAAGCCTTTCACTCAATCTTTCACTATATCCATCAACTGAGAAAATAGGACCACAATGGACTAAAATATCTGATGAGAAAAGATGTCTCAAGAAGTCCCCCTTCTCCTAAAGCTATTGAAAAGGAGCCATTATGTGCAAGCTCTCAAGAAATAGCTCTTAGAAAAAAGAAAAAAAAAAAAAGAAATAGCTCTTAGGTAATACTAACTCATGGGCATATACCTAGCAATTGCTCTTCATCAGCTCTTCAGATAGTCAGTTTTATACGGAAGACAATTATGTGAAGACAGTTCCAAGGCAATGTAAGTGATTGTCAGTAACATTTCTACCCCTCAAATCACAACGATTTGAGAATCATGACTGCTAGTGTATGTATATATATATATATATATATATATATATATATATACATATATATATATATATATATATATATATATATATATATATATATAAAGCCCGTTGCATGAAGATTCGCACAATATGCCTTCTTCCCCTGGCTGCTGGCACTGGTTTTCCTCCGGCACCCAGGACCCAGGCCTTTGGTCCAGCCACAGAGGAGAAGCCAAGCCTCTTCAGTCTTCAGTCTTCACTCCAGCTGGAACCTTCAGTCTTTGCTCCGCACCTGCGTATGCAAATTAACCGCCATCTTTGTTGGGTTAATTTGCATAGTCTCTCTGATTGGCTGGTGGGCATAGCAGAGTGACACCAATTTGCATGTTTCTCTCTTATTAGTGTAGATTAGAGGCATAGGGCATGAATTTGTGTATAGGTGGGGTCCAGCTGGCCCAGCCCCAATCCAGGCAGATTGAGACCAGGCCTGTCAGGAGGAGGAGATGGTGGGAGATTGGCCAGCTGGCCTACCCCCCAATCGGGGCCGGTCAGGGCCAGGCTAGCTGGGGGGAGGGGCCACAGACGATTGGCCAGTGGGCCGATGGGGGTTGTCGGGGTTGATCAGGGGTGGGGTCAGCCATGGGGAGGGGCTGTGGGCAGTGGGCTGGCTAATCCCACACCCAAATTGGGAGGGGGGGCTGATCAGGGGCCAGAGGCCTGTGGGAGGGGCCATTAGTGGTTGGCTGGCCCTGACCCTGATCAGAGTGGGGGGCCCAAGTGGGGGTGCAGCTTGGGGTGGGAAGGAGCCGTGGACTGATCTGGGTGGTGGGGGCCAATCAGGTGTGGGTCCAGCCAGTTGGAGGGGCTATGGGTGGTTGGCTGGTGGCCCTGCCACTGAGTGGGGTGGGGGGCCTATCTGGGGTAGGGTGGCTGGGGGCAGGAGATACAGGAAGTTGGCTGATAGCCCCATCATCAATGGGGTCGGGAGACTCCCATCAGGGGCTGGGCCAGCCAGGGGGTGGAGCCACAGGAGGTTGGCCGCCTGCCTTGCCCCCTGATCTCCCCGGTTTGCTGGCCGCAGTGGGTTTCATAGTGACCGGTTGTTCTGGTTGTTATGGCATCCTGGTGCTGGATTTATATACATATATTTAGATATACAGATAGATAGATAGATAGATAGATAGATAGATGTTTTTATTGATTTCAGAGAGGAAGGGAGAGGGAGAGAGGGATAGAAACATCAATGATGAGAGAGAATTATTGATAAGCTGCATCCTGCACACCTTCCACAGGAAGGAGTCAGCAAACTGAGCCGGTGACCTAACCAGGAATTGAATCATAACTTCCTGGTTCATAGGTCAATGCTCAACCACTGAGCCATAACAGCTGGGCTGACTGCTATGGTATTGTTAGTATCACATTTGCAGCCGAATTTTCATTTTTTCTTGTGTAATAACATGGCATGTTATTATCAAAATCAACTAACATTATCATAATAAACAACCACCTCATCATCTGTTTACAGATGTTCAAGTGTGGACATGTTTAATGTGTAAGTGCAGATTCTATGGAGAATCAGAAAATTTTCTTAAATAATTATTCTAATTAACTAGTCCTTTTATAAACTCCCAGACGTATGCACTGAATATTTGTGTTCAGCAAACGGTGGGAGGAAGTAGTTATGAAATAGAACATTTGTAATTTTCCATTGGCCATCAAACCACCTACCTAACTGGCATGAATATTTGACTGCTGAAGGCAGATTTACATGCTAGTGTGAGATATGGCATTCCACATTTTAATGCAAACCAGCAGACTAAAGATCTAAGTGAATAGTTTACATTGCAGGTAAAATATTTCTTCTAAGACTATCCTTACCTATTACCAACTTATTCTACAAAGACAATATTTTGCAAAATGTGGTCAACTTTTTCATTGCCTTGTTTGTTCCACTCATGTGTTTATAAGTAATTCATAAGCTGAAAGAAACCAGTTGAGTTGCCATTTTCATACTGACTAGTTTCAAAATAAATATAAAAATTTTCATTCTTATCACTATTTTTAAGCTTTAATTTGTCAAATCTTCAAAGTTTTCTTCTAGAAAACTTTGATATCTTGTAGAAAATAAAATTTCAGCCATGATGTCAGAACCCTGAGGAAAAATTTTCCTAGATAAAGTATCAGGCCTTCTATGTCACATATTGCCATAATAAAACACCCCAAAACTCAGTGGCTTCTAACAACAACCATGTTATATAGCTCATGATCCTGTAGGTTGATTTGTCAGCTCTGTTGGTGTTGGTTAAGCTTGTTTAGGCAACTGGCGTCAGTTCATGGGTCAACTGAGAACTGGCTGGTCCAGCATGCTCTAGGCTAAGACAACTTGGCTCTAGTCCCATAGCCTCTCACTCTCCAGCATGCCAACACGGCATATTTACATGTCAGTTGAGTAGTGTTACAAATTAGCAAAAATGTTCAAGGTTTTGAGTTTGCAGATCACTTCTTCATTCTGTTGGCCAAAGCAAGTCACAAGCCCAGTCCAGATTTAAGAGGAAGGGAAATAGATTCTGCCTCTTGATGAGAGGAGCTACAAAGTCAATACAAAGAGCCCATATAGAAAGTAATGACTGTGGCCTTTTTTCTGCTACCCATCTCAGTTCTCACAGTAGCAGTTTTGACCATTGGGATGCAAGCAAAATAAGCCCTCTGCCTGTACAACTACATTGTCAAAATATGGTCAAAATAGGCTGATCTTATCCAGTAATTTTATAACTCACTGTGAAGTTAATTAAACCAACCAGTTTACAGATGTAACATGGGAGATGGCTCTTTTTAGGAACGATAGGGGAATTTCATGATTTATGCTAAAACCTTTTCTTTACTAATAAACATTACAGAATAGAAATCTGTAGCAAAAAAAAATTTGGAGTAGTTCTTTAAAGTTAAGGCCTATCTTGACAAAGTTCATATAATGTAGCACCCTATGGATTATTAATTTTTAAGTCAGTAGGATCTCTGTGCATAAATGGGATGTGAAGCAGATGAAAATGAAGCAAATGTTTTGTTCTTTAATGTGGGAGAAATTGTAATGTGCACACATTCTACTTCAATAGAAAACCCCCATGCAAATGTAGTATTTCAAGCAGAACTAAGACTCACTGTAATATCGCCTAGTAGTATTACTTCTAAAAAGCAATCATAATGCTTAGCTGGATTTTGGTAGTCTTGTTGCTCATAAATGTTCAAATTGCAGAGAAAACATATTTAGAATAATTATCTGTTTTAAGCCACAACGAAGATATTTTTGTTTAATTCCTACTTACTGTGGAATGTGTACAGAGAGTTGAGTGGAAAAACCAAAGTTGAGGAGGTAGAAGAGAAACACTTGTATTATAAAAGTGAATTATATGTGAATTATAAAAGTTACATGCATATTTTTCTGACCTAATCCTATGTGGTAGACTCCTTCAGTCCTTTGGGAGAACATCCGTTTGCATTAGCAAATGACTTCAAACTACACCTAAGAGGTGCCGTGAGCTAAGTCCCAAAATAAGAAATGTATATGTGTATATCACTTATAAAACATATTCACATAACATGTCGTCATGGCATTTTCATCAAATCCATAAGGAATACAGTACATTATAATTACACATTTTAAATGAAAATCCAGACCTCTGGGACATGAGTGACTTGTAAAATGTCACATGGATCCAACATAGAATAATGTGGATGAAATATAGGTCCTCTAATTTCAATGTCCAGAGTTCCTCTCCGTACATCATGATAACTTTTCAGATAAAGATTGAATAATTATGCTGTTATTTAACTCCAAACACAAAAGATAAATGGAGGTGCAGCTGGGCACATTGCTTAAATATAACTAGTTTGCATGTCTAACTAATTTGCAAAAGTCTAAAGAACCACCCCCTACCCTTAAAAAATTAAAAATAGAATTACCATATAACCCAGCAATTCTAATCTTGGTATTCATCTGAAGAAAACAATTATACTAATTCAAAAATTTATATGCACCCCTGTGTTCACTGCAGCATTATGTACAATAGCCAATGTGTGAAAACAACTTAAGTGTCCATTTACCAATAAAACAGAATGACATTTTGTG
The DNA here is from genome assembly GCF_028538775.1 of Myotis yumanensis. NCBI lineage: Eukaryota > Metazoa > Chordata > Mammalia > Chiroptera > Vespertilionidae > Myotis > Myotis yumanensis. The sequence continues at coordinate 144,126,428 of NW_027223754.1, forward strand.
ATTTGTAACTTGTAAAATCATAGATGTACCTTAAATTCATCATGCTAAATGAAATAACTCAAACAGGGAAAAACAAGTACCATATGAACTCACTTATAAGTGAAATCCAGAAAAAATAAAGACAAACAAACAAAAAGAAAACAAAGTTCATAGATAAAGAGAATAGATCCTGGTTGAGAGTGGTAAGAGGTGGGGTGAGAGAGAAGAGTAAAGGGGTCAAAAGCTATAAACTTCCAGTTATAAAATAAATGAGTCATGAGGACATGATGTACAGCATAGTAACTAAGTTAATAATACTGCACTGCATATTGAAAAGTTGATAAGAGAGTAAATATTTCTCATCACAATAAAAATAATTTATTACTGTAATGTGATGAATGTTAATTAAACTTAGATGGTGGTCATTTCATGATGTATATGAATATTGAATCATTTGATATACAACTAAAACAATAATAATGTCATATGTCAATTATACTCAATTTTAGGAATATATCATAAGAAACCCAAAATACCAATCAGAAAGAATGTATGTACCCCTATGTTCATAGTGGCATAATTTACAATAGCTAAGATTTGGAAACAGCCCAAGTGCCCATCAGTAGTTGAGTGGCTAAAAAAGCCGTGGTACATTTACACCATGGAATACTATGTAGCAGTTAAAAAGAAGGATCTCTTACCCTTTGAGACAGCATGGAGAGACCTGAAGAGTATTATGCTAAGCGAAATTAGCCAGTCAGATAAAGACAAGTATCACATGATTTCACTCTTACGTGGAATCTAATGAGCAAAATAAACTGAAGAACAAAATAGATCCAGAGGCATAGAAGCATGGAACAGACTGTTGAATCTCAGAGGGAAAGTGAAGGTGGGTGGGTGGGTGGAAAGAGATCAATCAAAGAACTTGTATGCATATGTGCATAACCTCTGGACACAGGCAATAGAGTGGTGAAGAGAGGGGGCAAGGAGGTGGAGGCATATTAGAAGAGGTCAATGGGAAAAAAAGGGGACACCCTACTTTCAAAATTTAAGATTTATTTTTTTTGAAAGTATATATTAAAATATGTAAAATGAGAGGCTGCTAGAAAATATTAGGGAGTTATTTAGAGTGAAACTGTATTTTTTAAAAATTTATGGAATATAATTGTATTTTTCAAAATTTATTGAAGTATAAAACTATATAATTCTATTAGTTTAAGGTATACAATGTAATTTGACCATATAATTACCATAATACATATATTTAACATTCACATCTCATGTAGTTACACTTTTTTCTTTTTCAGAAAATTTTTAAAAAATTATTGAACTATTGGGGAGGCATTGGTTAATAAAGTCACACAGGTTTCAGGTGTACAATTCTATAATACATGATCTGTATATTGGGTTGTGTGTTCACCACCCAAGCGAAGTGGTGAACTTCCATCACTATTTATCCCCTATACCCTCCTCTACATCCCTCTGGTAATCACCATACTGTTGTCCATGTCTATGAGGTTTTAATTGTTTGCTTAATCCCTTTACCTTTTTCACCCAGTTTCCCAATCCCCTGGTCCTCTGACAGCTGTTAGTTTGTTTCCTGTATCTACTAGTCTGTTTTAGTTTGTTGGTTAGTTTAATTTGTTCATTAGATTCCATATATAAGAGAAATCATCCAGTACTTGTCTTTCTCAGATTGGCTTATTTCACTTAGCATTATAGTCTCCAGGCCCACCTATGCTGCTGCAAAGGGTAAGATTTCATTTTTTATGGCAAAGTAGTATTCCATTGTGCAAACGTACCATAGCTTTTTTATGCACTTGGGTAACTTAAAAATCTTGGCTCTTGTAAATAACACTGCAATGAACATAGTAGTGCATATATCCTTTCAAATTAGTGTTTCGGGTTTCTTCAGATATATTCCCAGAAGTGGAATCACTGGGTCATAAATCGGTTCCATTTTTATTTTTTTATTTTTTTGAGGAAACTCCAAAGTATCCCACTGTGGCTGCACCAATCTACATTTCCATCAGCAGTGCCCAAGGGTTCCCTTTCCTCCATATCTTTGCCAACACTTCATTTTTATTAATTTATTGATGATAGCTATTCTAACAAGAGTGAGATGATATCTCCTTTTGGTTTTAACTTTCATTTTTCTTATGATTAATGACCTTGAGTATTTTTTCATATATATATATATATATATATATATATATATATATATATATACCATCTGTCTGTCCTCTTTGGAGAAGTGTCTATTCAAGTCATTTGTCCATTTTTTTAAAAATTAGCTTGTTTATTTGTTTGTATAAGTTCTTTATAAATTTTGCATATTAACCCCTTCTCAGATGTATCATTGGCAAACATGTTTTCACATTCAGTAGGTTTTCTTTACATTTTGTTAATGGTTTCCTTTGATGTGCAAAAACTTTTTAGTTTGATGTATTACCACTTGTTTCTCTTTTCTTTCCCCCCGCCCCTTGCTCAAGAAGATATATCAGAAAAAAATGTTGCTATGAGAGATGTCAGAGATTTACTACCTATGTTTCTTCTAGAATTTTTATGGCTTCAAGTCTAACATTTAAGTCTTTAATCCTTTTGAGTTTATTCTTGTGTGTAGTGTAAAAAGGTGGTCTAGTTTAATTTATTTTGCACATAACTGTCCAATTTTCCCAAACTATTTATTGAATAGATTGTCTTCACTCCATTGTGTATTCTTTCTATTTTTGTCAAATATTAATTGAACCATAAAGGTGTGGATCTATTTCTGGGCTCTCTATTCTGTTCCATTGATCCATATGTCTGTTTTTATAGCAGTACCATGTGTTTTGATTACTATGGCCTTATCGTACATTTTGAAATCAAGTAGTGTGATTCTTTCAGCTTTGTCCCTCTTTCTCAAGATTGCTGTGGCTATCTGGGTTCTTTACCACAAACCCACAACCAATGAGAAAAAATTAAAGGTGTTTCCCAAAGATTGGGAATAAGTCAGGGATGCCCACTTTCACCTTCTATATAATAAAAGCGTAATATGCAAATCGACCAAACGGTGGACCAACTGGTCACTATGACACACACTGACCACGAGGGGGCAGATGCTCAATGTGGGAGCTGCCTCCTGGTGGTCAGTGTGCTCCCACAGGGGGAGCGTTGCTCAGCCTGAAGTCCGGCTCACTGCTGGCAAGCCTAGTGGCGATGGCGGGAGCCTCTCCACCTCCGAAGCAGTGCCAAGGAGAAGTGAGCCGGGCTCATGGCTGGTGAGCGCAGTGGTGGTGGAAGGAGTCTCTCCTGCCTTGCTGCAGGCAGGTGGTAAGGAACAAGAGGTCCTGGACTGCAAGAGCCCTGGACAATGAGAGGGATGTCTGACTGCTGGCTTAGGCCCGATCCCCCTGGGGATCGGGCTTAAGCTGGCAGGTGGACATCACCTGAGGGGTTCCAGACTGCAAGAGGGCACAGACTGAGCTGAAGGACCACCCCTTCAGTGCACAAATCTTGTGCACCGGGCCTCTAGTAAAAAGAAATAAAAAGGAATCTAAATTGGAAAGGAAGAAGTAAAACTGTCAGTATATGCAGATGACATGATACTGTATATAGAGAACTCTAAAGATACCACCAGAAAGCTATTAGAACTAATAAATGAATTCAGTAAAGTAGCTAGGAGGATACAAAATAAATATCCACCAATCAGTTCCATGTTTATATAATAATGAACTATCAGAAAGGGGAACTAAGTAAACAACCCCATTTAAAATTGCATCTAAATAACATAGGAATAATTTTAACCAAGGATATAAAACACCTATACTTGTAAATTACAAGACACTGAAAAAAATTAAAGAAGATACAAATAAGTGGAAGCATATACTGTGTTCATGGATAGAAACAGCTAATAACATTAAAACGTCCATACTATCCAAAACAATTCATAGACTCAATTCAGTTCCTATCATGATACACAGTTACGTTTTTTTGTGTGCTAAAACCTTTAGAGATCTTCTAGCAACATCTACACTAGTAAAAGCCTAGGTGGTCCTCACGCACGACATCACCACAAGATGGCCGCCACAAGATGGCCGCGCACACAGTGGAGACAGGGCTTGGTGGCTTCTCCGCACAGTAAGGCCTGGGGGTCCCATGGATCCTTGTGGGTGTGGCGCAGAGGAGGCTGGTCCTGGCATCTCCACCACCATCCGTGGAGGAGGCGGGTCCCAGTGGAGGAGGAAGGTTGTGGTAGGGGAGGGCAGTTGGGGTCTATCAGGCCATCAGGGGAGCAGTTGAGGGTGATCAGTTGGCAGGCAGAAGTGGTTAGGGACAATCAGGCAGGCAGGCAGCCAAGCGGTTGGGAGCCAGCAGTCCTGGATTGTGAGAGGGATGTCCAACTGCCGGTTTAGGCCCGATCCCCTGAGGGGTCCCAGATTGGAGAAGATGCAGGCCTGGCTGGGGACTCCCCCACCACCATGCACGAATTTTGTGCACTGGGCCACTAGTATTTTATATGATTTATTATTTTTAAAGTAGAATATTTACACAATTATCAAATATGATTTATTCTTAGACATCCACAGAAATTAATTTGGAGAGGGTATCAAGTTCCTTCATTTCAGAGTTGAATGACTGAGCCAATAAAATTAAAGACATTGTTGGTAATATGGTGTCAATTTTGTATACAAGCAGATGAGGTCTTAGAAACTAAGGGGGCAGATATTTCCTGTATTGGGATCAATGTAAGACCCAAAAGCTTTTTTAGCCCAGTGGTTTTCAAACTGTGCTACACAGTACCATGCAGTAAAGCTGTTTATGGGAAAAAAAACCTGTTGTCAATCTGAGCCTTTACACTATTTTACATATTAACATTCCAGTTAAAATTTTATTTCAAAGAACTTTCCAATATTACAATAAATTATGTAGATAAATGATACAGTGACAGAAATATAGAGGGATAGATAGATAGATAGATAGATAGATAGATAGATAGATAGATGATAGATAGATAGATGATAGATAGATAGATAGATAGATAGATATTATTATTTTATTCTTTGAATTAAAAACTTTCTTGACCAGGAAGTCCACCTTGGTCTATGGTAATGCACACAGTTGGTGGTCAAGGTTTTCTTGGGTAGAACACTTAACTATTCTAAGCATGGTACATGCTACTTTCATTACTTCACTTTCACAGGAATCATTTGAAATGCCATTATGATCTTCATTTTATGAATAAAACAAGAAACTAGTTCAGAGTCAGTGAGCTTGAAAGACAGAATTGGTTTGCAAAATTAACTCATGTCTGACTAAATTAAAAGTTCATACTTTTCTCCTTCACCTAAATTACCATGTTGCCTGTAACATGGTTTTAAGTGGTATACTGTATAGACACAGTCACCTTGGGGATAACAGGAAAAATGATGTGTAGATTATATTTGATGCTTCAGTCTTCATGGTTGAAGTGAAGGGGATCTTTTATTTAAACTGGGGGATAAAATCATCAAATATCTTATAGCATAAAATTCTAATATGTATGGCTCTACTTTAGAACTCTATTTAGAATCTATACATATAAAGAGGTAATATGCTAATTGCTGTTACGGTGTCCCTGTAACAACCAGTTTGCATATTGATGCATGCAAAGCAGGGGATGGGTGGCTGGAGCCAAGTTCCTGGGGTTCTGAGAAGAGCGCCTGACAGGAGCCTGGACTGCAAAGAAGGAAGAGGAAGCAGCCACCGGGAGCTCTTCCAATCCCCTGCACAGACACCCTACCCCAGCCCCTGTACCCCCAGGGGGATGGGGAGGCTGACCAGATGGGGAGAAGACCTGGCCTCAGGGGTAGCTGCAGCCCACACCTCCAACTCCTGATCTCTTTCCCCACCACGCCCCCCAGGAGTGCCCACAACAATAGCATGCAGGCTACCACCCATCAGTGCCCCTGAGGCACCCAGGGTCCACAGCCCACCACTGCCAGGCCCCCTCAGCTGGGGCCGAGCATGCCTCTCCTCCCTACAACTCCAGACCTGCGTGGAGGCAGGCCTGAGCGACAGCAGCAGCACCGTCTCCACAGCAGAAGCTTGCTGAACCTCACTGGGGGTGCAGCTAAACCCACCCTCCTAGCCTGCCTGGCTGCATCCTGGCCCGGGCCCCACCTGGCTCCAGGAGATTGGAGACCCGCCCTGAGCAGGTACAGCTGTGAAACAGCCACTTACAATTTAAAGAATGGCGCCAAGCTAGAAGGTTTGACAGTTACTCCCCCTTCAGCTTTGCTGACCCCCTAGGGCCCCCTAACTCCCTTCCCTCATCCAGCACCTCCAGGGATGACCAGCGCTACAAGGCTGCTGGCCAGAGCCTGCCCCTCCGAGGCCTGTGGAACCCTCTGCAAAGCTTCCATAGCTACAGTCCCAGGAAACAATCATGCCCTCCTCCCCTAATCAGAACCTGCTACCTGTGAGGGTACCTGTGGGCTTAAAAATAACAATCCCTTCCCATTTAGACATCACTTACTTGATGAAACCTTTCTAGGTTTATTAGCTCAGAACCTCCTCATGACAACCCAGTGAGGTAGGCGGAGAAGAGATTACATTCCCATGGTATATGCATTTGTATTCAGAAATGAAACTCAGAGAGGAAAAGTGTCAAGCCCAGTGGTTCCCAAGGTGCAGCACACACCCCATGGGGGGGGGAGGGGGGCAATTTGACTTTAAGTGGGGGCAATTCGAGAATAAGTTAACAGTGATTTTTTTTGCATTTCTTATGGTTCTAGGGGGTTTGATCAACAGCATATCCTACATAATAAAAGGCCAATATGTAAATGACCGAATGGTGGAATGGCTGGTCACTATGATGCACACTGACCACCAGGGGGCAGATAATCAACACAAGAGATGCCCCCTGGTGGTCAGTGTGCTCCCATAGGGGGAACGCCACTTAGCCAGAAGCCGGGCTCATGGCTGACGAGCACAGCGGCAGTGATGGGAGCCTCTCCCGCCTCCGTGACAATGCTAAGGATGTCCAACTGACAGCTTTGGCCCACTAAGCCGTCAGTCGGACATCCTCCCAGGGCTCCCAGACTGCTAGAGGGCACAGGCCAGGTTGAGGGACCATCACCGGTCCCAAGTGCACGAATTTTGTGCACTGGGCCTCTAGTTACTAAATAAAGTAATTCCTTAGCTTTGAATAAAATTCCGATAATTGTAGCTTTTGAATGTAAATATATAATCTTATTCCTGCTCTTCAAAGTATTATATTTTCAACATTCATTATTTTATTCTCTAAATATGCATATTTTATAAATGATGTATTGCCAATATACTACATAATGTAATTTTTAAACAAAGACTTAACTCTTACTTTCTTATATCCCAATATTATGCCACAGTATATTATTTAAGAAACACATTATTCTTCCAAATTTACTTTCTAAATTGATGTTTCAAACATATGCAACTATATTTATTCCATTCCATAATCAATTCAATTTAACAAATATTGTGACCAAAAAGTTAGCCAAAATTTATTAAGAATAGAAGCACAATTAATAAAATAGAAAAAAACGTCAAAAAAGACTACATATTTTCACTAATGATGTTTTGAGGAGACATCCTGGGTGAAAACAGTAAATAAATTAGCCATATTGAAATTAAAAAATGAAAACACAGGATGGTGGAGGTGGTAAACATGGCACTCGCCTTCTACCACAATCACATCAAAACTACAACTAAACTACACAAGAGCCATCAGTCAGAACTATCTGACATTTGGCTAAATGGAAGTCCTACAACTAGGGATTTAAAAAAGCCATATCCAGACTGGTAGGAAGGGTGGAGATGTGAAACAAGATGGTCCCACACCCATGTGTGTTGGATAAAAATTGGGAAGGATATCTAGGGTGCAGAGGTCCTCCTGAAGAACAAGGGGTCCCAGCCCCACGCCGGGGTTGCAGTGCTATGAAGAAAAGTCCCCATAACTTTTGGATGTGAAAACCAGTGGTGACTGTGACTATGGGTAGATGGAGTGCTATTGGAGTACCAGGCAGTTCCTCTTAAAAAGCCCACACATGGACTTACTCAGACTCACTCCCTCTGAGCTCCAGAACGGGGGCAGCAGCTTGAAAGGCACCAGAAATAAACACAGAGGAGCTAAATTGTTTGCCATCAGGGAGAGAGCTGGGGGGAGTGGGAGGAAGGCACAGCTTTATCCAGACAGATGTGATGGCAGAGGTCATTGTTCATTTGCTGAGTCCTACCCCTACAGAGCCAGAGCCGGCAGGCGGGTGCATCTCCATCAAAATGGCTCACACTGTTTGCCCTGCCCTGGTGATTCCCAGAGGCCTTGCCCCACCCAGCTTTCAGGCAAACCCAAGATGTTTCCAGTGGCTTTTTCATACAAATGGCATGTCTTAGCTCATGCTCCGGATTTGTCTAAAATCTCTCAAAACAAGAATAATCTGGACTCAGTATGTCTCATACCATTTGCTAAGTGGTCCCAGCCCTGGCAAGAGTAGCAGCTGGCCTTGGTTCATAGCTTGGCCTCTCCTTGGCATCTTCAAGCCCAGAGAAGTAGCAGCTATCTGTAGATTGCTTTGTAGCTCATACTGGGTGGCCACCAGTCAAAGCACAGATAGCCAGTGACCTTGGCCTATACCTCCCAGGAGGCCCTAGATCCACAACACCCAGTACACATCTTCAGAACACATCACAACATGACCCCCAAACCATCTCACATGGGACACACTCATGAAATGGACTCAGCAGGCACCAGAGCCCTGCTAAAGTAAGTCCTGCTCTGTAGGGTGGGCCATTGCACAGCTAATCCTCCACAGTGGTTGGTAGTCGCAACTAGTCCTTGTAGTTCATCAACCTTGGGGTAAGTTTTTCTCATTGATGTGCCACAATAATCAAGGCTCAACTACAATAGGAGGATATACGCAATCCACATGAGGGGCACACCTAGAGTACTCAGCTTGGGTGGTCTGGGAGGTTGTCACAACTGGACCCTACAGAACACCTACTACATTTGGCCACTCTACCAAGCCTGAGAGATATAGAAGCTCTACTTAATACATAGAAACAAACACAGGGATGCTGCCAAAATGAGGAGACAAAAAAACTTTTCCCAAATGAAAGAACAAAACAAAACTCCAGATAGAAAAATGACCAAAATCAAGACAAGCAATCTACCAGATGCAGAGTTCAAAGCACAGGTTTTTAGTATTATTCAATGTATTTAGGGGGAGAATTGATAAACTTAGTAAGAACTTCAAGAAAGAGATAGGAAACATGAAAATAGAGATAGAAACATAAAAAAGAACCAGTCAGAAATGAAGAATACATTACTGAGAAATAACAGTTGAATGGGTGAAGCTGAAAATCAAATCAGCAATTTGAAATGTCAAGAAGCAAAAACCAAATCACACAGCAAAAATAAAAAAGAGCTGCAAAAAATGAGGATAGTGTAAGGAGCCTCTGGAATAATACCAAGTGCACCAACATTCCCATCATGGAGGTACCAGAATGAAAAGAAAGAGAGCAAGAAAACTATTTGAAAAATAATGACAGAAAAGTTTCCCAACCTGGTGAAGGAAATAGACATACAAGTCCAGGAAGCACAGAGAGTCCCAATCAAGATGAGCCCAAAGAGACCCACACCAAGATACATCATAATTAAAATGCAAATGGTTAAAGACAAAAAACAAACAAACAAAAAAAGAATCTTAAGAGCAGCCGAGAAAGACAATTAGTTACCTACAAGAGAGCTCTCATAAGACTGTCAGCTGATTCCTCAACAGAAACTTTGCAGACCAGAAGGGATTGACAAAAAATATTCAAAAGTGATGAAAACCAAGCATCTACAATCAAGACTACTCTACCCAGGAAGGCTGTCATTTAGAATTGAAGGACAGATAAAGAGTTTCCTAGACAAGAGAAAGCTAAAGGAGTTCATCACCACCAAACCAGTATCATATGAAATATTAAAGAGTTTTCTATAAGAAGAAAAAAATGATTAAAAATATGAACAATAAAATGACAATAAATACATGTCTATCAGCAATTGAATCTAAAAAACAAAATAAATGAACAAGCAGAAAAGAAATAGACTCATAGATACAGAGAACATTTTGATGGTAGCCAGATGGGAGGTTGGGGGAAAGGGTAAAAAAGATGAAGAGATTAAATATAAATTGGTTGTTATGGAGTAGTTATAGGGATCTAAAGTACAGCATAGGGAATATAGTCAATAATCCTATATAATAAAGAGGTAATATGCAAATTAACCCTCACATCCTCACAAGATGGATGCCTACGACCAGGCCGGCAGGGGGGTTAGTGAGGGGCGACCAAATGACTGAACAGCAGGCTGTGTGGAGCAACCAGGCCAGTGGGGGGGGGGGGGGTGAGGAGCAACCAGGTAGGCAGGGGTGAGCAATTATGTGTGACCAGGCCGACAGAGGGGGGCAGTTGGGGGCAACCAGGCTGGCAGGGGGGGCAGTTGGGGGTGATTAGGCTGGCAGGGGGGGAGTGAGGGGTGACTATATCGGTGGGGGGGGGCCAGTTGGGGATGACCAGGCCAGCAGGGGGGCAGTTGGGGGTGACCAGGATGGCACGCAGAGGCAGTGCGGGGAGATCAGGCCAGCAGAGGGGGGCAGTTCGGTACAACCAGACAGGCAGGCAGGTGAGCAATTAGGAGCCACTGGTCCAGGATTGTGAGAGGGATGTCCGACTGCTGGACATCCCCCGAAGGGTCCCAGATTGGAGAGGGTGCAGGCTGGGCTGAGGAAACCCCCCCTCTACCTTGCACAGATTTTGTGTACCGGGCCTCTAGTATTGTAATAACTATGTATGGTGTCAGGTGCTAGACCAGGTGTGGGCAAACTTTTTGACTCGAGGGCCACAATGGGTTTTTAAACTGGACTGGAGGGCCGGATCAAAAGCATGGATGGAGTGTTTGTGTGAACTAATATAAATTCAAAGTAAACATCATTACATAAAAGGATACGGTCTTTTTTTTTTTAGTTTTATTCATTTCAAACGGGCCGGATCCGGCCCGCGGGCCGTAGTTTGCCCACGGCTGTGATAGACTTATTGTAATGATCGCTTACTCTCTCTCTATATAAAGAAGTAATATGCAAATGAGGTTGGGACTCCATAGCGGTCACGGCCGGCTCAGGAGGAGGGGCCAGGCGGGGCCCTGAGCCTGAGAGAACAACACAGAGGGGTGCCTGCTCTGAGCCTCCGTGGCACAGCTGGGGGCAGGCCCCCAGCAGACACACACACACACACACACACACACACACACAAGGGGAACCTGCTCGAAGCCTCTGTGGTGCAGCTGGGAGAAGGCCCCCAGCGGACACACACACACACAAACACACGGACACCTAAGCCATCAGTAGGATATCCCCTGAGGGCTCCCAGACTGTGAGATGGGGCAGGCTGGGCTGAGGGTCCCACCCCCCCACCCCCATGGCATGAATTTTGTGCATTGGGCCTCTAGTAAATTATATAATATCTAATCCCTGGGGTGTACACCTGAAACTAAAGTTATAATGTATATCAACTGTAATTGAAATATAAAAATGGTTTAAAACTGGAAATAATAAATAAACAAAACCACAGTACTTGACAACAGAAGGTCTAAGATCATGTCCCAAGTATGCCACATACCAACAAGTTTAGCAAGAAACTTAATTTGTGTAATTCTTTATTTCATATCTGTTGATGGTGGTTGGATTTATTTTATGTTTAATGTGTTGTCTTCTGAGTGAATTAATAATGGGAATAAAAGATTAGATTTAGCATAAGAAGCTACCATAGACTCCAATGCTGAGATGATAGTGGCTGGGAGTAGAATAATAGTTGTTGTGTTGGAGGAAATTAGGCAGACTCCATAGCAGAAAGGAAGGTGACAAAAATAAAGAATAAGAAAGATTTGTAAAGGAGAAAAAAGGAAAAACTGTAAAACATAGTGTCATAACAGTCAAGAGAAAAATGTATATAAATAAGGCAGAAGTATTAAACTGTCAAATGCTGCTAAGAAATTGGGTAAAATGGAAACAGGGTGGTGACCATTAGTCATTTGATGATGGCCATTGAATACCTTGAGAAAAATAGGTAAAAGACTGGGCAGAGTGACGAGAGGAGACAGTAAAGTGAAGACAGCAATTGTGGACAAATATTTTGAAAAGCTATACTGTGAGGATTCCTGCAAGTATTTTGGAATTCTTTGGGCAAAACTAAACTATAGTATGATTAGATAGTGAATATTATCAGCATGTGTGTGCAGATTAAATTTCTAAATATGAACCATAGCATAAGAGTGGTTTATTTAAGTTTATTGTTCATATTTTATTTATAGTCATTGTTTGAAATGTTCTAATCCTCATAAAAGTTGCAAAAGTTGTATTATGAAAATCTAAATATATTACTAAGGGCTAAGTGAAGAGGGTTATAAGTTCAAAGAGCTTTTGTTTTGTGTTTTGGGGGGGTGTATTGATATTATTGTTATTTTTAATATGGACGATACTAAAGTGTCAGCTTTCTTGTTAGAAAATTATTTGTATTTTCTAGTCAGCAAATACACACACCAGCAACTTCACCTACCCTCCCTATAGACTTTTATAGCTTTTTTTTTCCAATTTGTTCTGAGTTTGCACCATTCCATATGTAAATATTAGCTACAAATTGTACAGGTTAGTAGTAGGAACTGGAGCAAATATTTGTGTTCACTAGTTTGATTCACTCCTGTATCTGTAATTATCAAAACACAAGAGTTAAGATGTCAATGGCATCCAGAGTCCAGCCTGACTCAATGGGTTTAGTTAGAAAAACAAAAGTCCAGCTCAGAAGATTATAAGATTTGCATGGCCCCTGTCACTTTGGTTTGCATGCATGACAACTATTTAGCAATTTTAATATTGGTTTAAATTCTGTGCTTTCATTAATCTACTCTTTATGTCCAGTCATATATCCAAATAACTCAATAATGTGGATTACACTGGTTCTTGAATCAAACACGGCCCCTTGATTTAACCTAACCCCCTGTCTCCAAGGCTCATGCATTTACTTCCACTCAGCACTTCATGTCTCACAAGTCATGTCAATAGTGCATAATACTTCTAATGTGACACACTGCGAAGATAACAAATAATATCACTTAAGAAATCTTTTTCTTTCCAAATGTTTAACCTGAATCTAATTATGAGAAAACAATCAGACAAATCCAAGTGGAAAGTCACTTAGCATAACAGCTAGCCTATTATGCCATATAGACAATTAGGCGGCTGATGTGTTGTTCTGGACTGAAGGAGATGACAATGAAATGCAATGTGTGATCGCTGATGAGATCTGGGACTCTAAAACATATAGCAAAAAAAAAAAAAAAAGAACAGCATTCAAATAATTGGGCATATTTAAAAATGAACTGCATGGTAGATAATTTGTATAATGTTAAATTCTGCATGTGATAATTATATTGTGGTTACAAGGAGAATACTCTTGTTTCTATGAGCTAAATACTGAATTATTTATGTGAATTATTTTGTCTTTCTCCAATTAATTCTTTAAAATTTTTTAATTTATTTTATTTTTCCCATCACCATTTATCCTCTCTATGCCTTCTTCTACCTCCACCCACTTCCCTCTCTCCCCCAACAATCACCATACTGTTGCCCATGTCCATGAATTCTCTCTTTTTTTCTTTTTTGCTCAACCCTCCCCCCAACACCTATACCACCACTAGTCTGTCTGCTTGTTCTCTATTATGAGTCTGTCTCTATTTTCTTGGTAGTTGAGTTTGTTCATTAGATTCCACATATGAGTGAAATCATATGATACTTGTCTTTCTCTGACTGGCTTATTTTACTTAGTATAATGTTCTTCAGGTCCATCCAGGCTGTCGCAAAGTGCACAATTTTCTTCCTTTTATGGCAGAATAGTATTCCATTGTGTATTAGGTACTTGAGAAAGGGAAGGTGGTCATCCAGAGAGACAAGAAATAATGCAAACAAGATGGGCACAATTTTACATTTGGTGCATCAAGGTAAGATGTACAGATGTTCACAATAAAAATTTTCAACTTTTATGAGAATTAGAACATGTATAAGCAATTACTTTAAACGCAAATAATAAACACATAAATAGGCCACTCTTATGCTACTGTCCATATTTAGAAATTTAATCTGCACATAAATGCTGATATTATTCACTGTCTTACAATACTATGGTTCAGTTTTACCCACAGAATTCCAAAATCCTTGTAGGCAAAAAAAATTATATTTAGCTTTAGAGCTTAGAAAAAAAGATGATTGTGCAAAACTGAGATTCAATAAATGTTTGCTAACATGCCGAAACCGGTTTGGCTCAGTGGATAGAGCGTCAGCCTGCGGACTGAAAGGTCCCAGGTTCGATTCCAGTCAAGGCCATGTACCTTGGTTGCAGGCACATCCCCAGGGGGAGATGTGCAGGAGGCAGCTGATCGATGTTTCTCTTTCATTGATGTTTCTAACTCTCTATCTCTCTCCCTTCCTCTCTGTAAAAAATCAATAAAATATATTAAAAAATGTTTTCTAACATAAAAACTATAAATATACTAGAAGCATTAAAGCTGCTAAAGAAAAATATTTATATACTATGTAGTATATATATTTTAAATTTCAGTAACTGTACATTAGACCAGATGATTAGTGAAGGACTCAGCTCAGACAGAAAACAATCATCACAGCCTTAGAAATGACACCATTCCTGAGTGATTATACAATTCACTTACAAGGCTACTGTTGAAATCCTTGTTCCTGAAACCACTATTAAATCTTAGACTGAAAACTTAATAATATAGGAAATATATCAATGCACATCATCAAAATTCAAACAAAATTGTCTTACATGAAATTCACTTTAACTCCAGAGAAATGAACTATTTTGTTTTCTAGAGGTTGCAATAATCTACAAAAATATGTAAAGCCTAACCTTTCTGTTGTCAGTAAATAAACTCCTGAGGATTTTAAAGAGTTTCAAAGATTAGGTATCATTAATTTATATTTCTTTTTTCTTTTGTCATTTTGGAAGGTCTATTTATACAAGTACATTTTGTAGACTTGATAAAGAATCCTTTCTAGTTTCTCTCTCAAAGAGTCCTGAATTGTGTGAAAAGGTTGGAAGAAGGTTAAAACCAATCAGTAGCATAGATTTCAAAACCTATCATCCTTGTCTTCATCTATTTTTAAGGTTCTAAAAAATAATTGTGATAAAACTATTTTTCTTGTGCTTTCAATAGGCAATTTTTCTGTGATTTGCCCTTTGATGTTACAACATGTCAAATAATACATTAACCCGAGTGTTCCATTCATGCATGATAGAAAAATAACGGCATAAGGTATACACTGACCATCTGTGTGGAATCACAAATTTATTTGGCCAAGTTACATTGAATTCCTCATTGTTTTCTTTGGTGTATCTCATTTTCTCTCAACATCAATCCTTCCAATGCTGCCCCCATTTATCATTCCAACCGGTAAATAAATATTGAATGAAAAAAAGAAGTTATGATTCCCCATTAGCAAAAGAAAATTAGAAAACATACTACACTCTTACCTAAAATTGATAAATAGCCTTGAACCTTACAAAATAGTTTCCTTTGGCATTTTGTGTTGGTTTGAATGAGCTGCTATTACTTATATTGAGCAGCTCTATATTTTAGAAGCTCTGTATTAGATGTGCTTCATTAATGCACAATGTACTTTATTCTCCTGCTAGGAACAAGCTCACACAATACAAAATTGGAGGTGAGAAGACTTCACAACTGAGTCTGTGTTTAATATGCAATTTTATAAAACTGGAACAATAGGAGTGGGTAACTGGGGGGATAAATGATGATAAAAGGCGACTTGACTTAAGGTGGTGAATACAAATACACTATATAGATGATGTATTATAGAATTGTATCCCCTAAAATCTATATAATTTCATCAACCAATGTCAACCCAATAAATTCCATAACTAATTAATTAATAATAAATAACTGGACTGAGACATATGGCACATAGGCAAACCTTTGTTTAAAATACATTTCTCCAACAAAAATATGTTAAGGTGACTAGGGTTAATTACTTAAAACAAGAAAGGAGAACTCTTTTGCAACTTATGTCATCATGTTTAAAATTCTCATACATTTTAGAAAACTTTCACATATTTAGAATGTCAAAAATAATTATTTTTGAACTATCTTTATATCTTATTTTTATTCTATGTATGGCTTTACAATCAGTCTTTAAAAAAATGCCATCCAGCCTTCATACGGAATTAATTGGACTCTTTTTAGAAGCCTCTAACCTTTTAATTATGTATCCTAGTACATATGTAACCCCCTTTTACATTTCACCATTTAAAAGGATGTTTCTTTTGATTTTGACTGATGCTCCTAGACCAAATAAAGTAATGTCAAGAGATAACCTGATAAATCTTCTTCCATAATATAGAATTTTCCACTATTGCTCAAAAAGTTGCCCATCTAAAAGCCTCTTACTTAAGCCTGATATTTCCTCCCACTCTGAATAAAAGAAATGTAAACATTAGGCTAAATTGTATAATAAGAACCAGCAAGGTGAGAAGGGCAATTTCAATTACTCAACTTAAATAAATTCATATGTATAAAAGTATACACATAACACATAATCAATTTGTTCTTATACATGCATCTAAATGTTAAATATATTTTAATTCCTCTAAAGATATGCCTTTAAAGAGGGTGAGAGCTTTATTTCTTAACAACTAGACTAAAAATCTATGTAAACATTTTTCAGATTTGATCCACATCAGTCTTCAGATTTAACCTACCACATAAATTTGTATCTCCAACATAAATTCTTATATTAAGTGTAAATTCATTAAGTAACTCCTAGATTACCTATCTATCTATATCTTGCTTCACTAATTTTTAACATATAAGCTTCTTTCTTTTTTAAGGATATATTTAATTGATTTTTAGAGACAGAGAAAGTGAGAGGGAATGAGAGAGAGAGAGAGATTTATGTGAGAGCAAGGTATCCATCGGCTGCCTCCTGCACATCCCCTACTGGAGATCAAACCCTGAAACCTGGGCATGTGCTCTGACTGGGAATTGCACTGGCAACCTTTCTGTGCACAAGATGATGCCCTACCAACTGAGCCACACTGGCCAGAGCTAAGCTTCTTTCTTGATGAGTTTGACACCACACACACACACACACACACACACACACACACACACTCACTACTATTGTTAAAAAGGATTTGAATTGAGGCAGGGATCACGCCACTCCTGTCCTAAAGAGACCCACATAACACTTAGCTGCATATTCAAGTTTTGAATATCTTTTATAACACTGCTATGAAATCCCCAAACTGCTTTTGCATCTGTGTAAATGAAGGGTCCCATCATTACAAAATGGGCTATGAAGACAGTGCAAGCCTTTTATTCTTATGGGTCCCTTTATAGTATCTGATGTTATTGGAGCAGGGACTGCTTAAGGCAAGAGAGAACTAGGCCAAGTTTAGAATCAGCCAGTTTATTCATTTCCTTTTATGTTCACTGATTATATTACTTTTAGCAATAAAATCTTTATTCTGTTTTAGCACTCAAAGTCATGAAATTAAAGTTACTAAAAAAAAACCCAACACATCACAGTTTATCTTTGTGAGGTAGTGATTTACAAATGCAAGTTATGTGTTTAAACTAAGAAAATTAACAAATTAACAAAACATTTTATGATTATTGTTGACTTAATTCTGGGTTTAAGATGTTTATTGATAATTTTTTTTAGTAATATGGTCAGAATATGTATAAATTCAACATAAACACAAAACTATTGAAAGAAAGCCATAGCTATGAATTTCTGTTGAAATAATACAAAGCCTTGCTCCAGACCCCACGATTATTTTGACATTATAAACCACTATTTCTAATTCTTTTACCCTTTTCTTACTTTAGATTATTTAAGACCTCACTTTATAGCAGAGAAAAACTACAAAATATGCCGTATTTTCCACCTCAAAAAATACAGATACTAACTTCCAGTTTTAGCTCAAGCATGTAAAGAGCTTAAAAGCAATCAATTACATCTTAACAAATAGAAAATAATTGGAACAATCTAAAAATCAGCAGCTTTTCTTGTGTTTATGAGATAACTGAGGTCACTTGGCAAATTGCCACTCCAAAATCTGGAGAAATAGTCTAACACAGAGAATTACAGGTAGATTTGCTTACCTATTAGAGGCAATTGAAAACACAAACTGGTAGAAACACAAAAATAATCATTTTGATCATTTTGATGAACTTCTACAGGCTGATTATGGACTAGCATGAGAGTGAAAACTCCTAGGAGGACACACACACTTTCATGAGTTTTATCTGAAGGAACCACATTATGTTTTCAAAGGGAAAAGCCAAGAGAGATACCCTCATGGCTTTAGAGAAGGGGCAAGGGAAGAGTAATCCTTGTGAAATATGGCCAGAGCATTCTCTGTACCAAAAGCCTACATTCCAGAGGAAAAGACTTAATCAAAGCCATGTTCACCGGGAAGTTCATTTCCGAGGCTATATCCTTTACCCACCTCTAGCCTTGCATTGTCACCTAAAAAAGAGAAAAGCTAAGAAACACTTATGAAAAAGTCACAACCAGGGACACAAGCCCAAATAAAGTATGAAATTTAACCAGAAGTTTATAGAATATATCCTCCCCTGCACCTCACCATCATGCCAACAGGGCTGCAGTATGGTAATAGTGGGTAACAGCTGAGCAAAATGAAAGACAGAGTATGTGTAAGAAAGTCACAAGAGAACAGGATAAAAATAAAGAGGACTGGAGCCTCAGGCACCCACAGCTTCAGCAAATATTAAACACAGCCTCAGTTCTAGCCAGATTAACATATAAACCTACCCTAAAGACCTATTTACCTAAGTTCTTATTACCCAATAAATAATGTTCAGCTTTCAACAAAAAATAGTAAAAGGCATGTTAAAAGGCAAGAAAATGAACTCTGAAGAGCTAAAGCAGTATATAAACCAGACTCAGACATAATCACAATTCTGGGAATTATTGGATTATGTAAAATAATTATGATGAATAGGTTAAAGGCCCTCACAATATGCAAGAATAAATTGAGAAAAACAGTAACAGAAATAAAGAATTTCTTTGATAGGCTCATCTGAAGACTGAGTATAACCAAATATAAAATCAGTAAACAATAAGATTTAAATAGAAATATCTCAAATTGAAATACATCAATTGACAAGCCTTTAGCTAAGCTAAGAAAAAAATAGAGAAAGGACGTATATTATTAATATCAGAAATTAAAGAGGAGACATCACTACAGACCCCATGATAATTAAGAGAATAAAAATTATACTAGTGAATTCTTCTTTAAGTAATAAATAATACCAATTTATCACTATCTTCCAGAAAATCAAAATAAAAAGTTTATTATTCTATGAGACTAGAATCACATAATAGCAGTAATAGATAAAAATTTAACAAGAAAGGAAAATTACAAACTAATATTTTTTGAACATATATAAAAATCCTCAATAAAATATTATTACCCCTTATCCAACAAACTATAAAAAGAATTATACATTCTGATCGAGTCAAATTTATTCTGGGTATATTTGGCAAGTTCACATATTTTAAAAAGCACTGCCATCTATCACAGCAATAGACTAAAAAGGAAAAATCATATGATGATATTAATTGATGCAGAAAATCATTTGACAAAACCCAACATAAATTCATTATAAAACTTTGCAGCAAAGTAGGAATAGAGGGGAATTTCTCAACATAATAGAATACATCTATAAAAATCCTATGACTAATGCCATGCTTACTTATGAGGATCTGGCTGTTTTTCCCCTGAAATTGTGAAAAATGCAAGTATATCTTCTCTCACCAATCCTACTTAATTTTATACTGGGAGTAGGTGCGCTAGGATAAAAATGAAAATAAACTAAACAAGTTACCAAACAACATTTAAAAAATAAATTCAGAAAGCTATGAATACAAAGAAATTAAAACGAGTTAGTATTTAGAAAGGATTGAGCCCTTATTATAAGAGAAGGTATAATTGCTTTCATCCCTGGTGAACCAGAGAAGACAGAAGACCTTGCCATAGATTAAGGAAAGAAGATAACAGACAAATTCATGTCAAAATGTTTTTTATGGCCACATGTGGTGAATTAGAATCCCAAAGAGCCTCAACCACTCAGCAAGTTATATTCACCTGCCAGCTTTTTATAGACCTACAGCAAGTTCAGGAATAATAGACCAAATACTGGGTTCCACATAAAACTCCCTGATGCACGCAGGTCTTTCACTAAGACAATCAGGACAAGGGAGTTGAAAGGGAACCCTAAGAGCACTCTGTACTTAAGCAAGGCTAAGGCAACACCTGCAGAAAGCTTGGAGACATCTACATAAATATACATCTTAAAAAGCTATTGGCCATCCCATTGTAGTTTGACAGTCTGTTTGATGCTGCTTTGCCTCTGTATCTAGTTTTGTTCATCAGTCTATAATGGTCTTTATTATCCATAAATGAGTGAGATCATGTGGTATTTTTCTTTCATTGACTGGCTTATTTCACTTAGGGAGGATTGGGGGTGGGGAGGGTAAGAGATCAACCGAAGGACTTGTATGCATGCATATAAGCATAACCAATGGACACAAGACACTGTGGGATAGAGGAGGCCAGGGGAAGGTCAAGGGGGGAAAATAAGGAGGCATGTGTAATACTCTTTGTAATACTTTAAGCAATAAAACAAAATTTTTAAAAAGCTATTGGCCATTTAGAGTAAAATAATAGCAATGTATTGTGAGGTTTGGGGCAAGTGATGAAGTATAAAATATGACAGGAACAAAAAGGGAGAAGAAAGTAAATGGACTAATATTGTTGATGGCTATATATTTGCCATGAAGTCACATTATATTATTTAAATCTATGTTGTGATGGTATAGACAAATATTGTAAAGTTTATATTTACCACTAAAATATAACACAAAGAAGTATAGCTAATAAACCAATAACAGGATTGAAAGGAAGAATATTACCAAAGATTCTACAGACATCAAAAGGGGTATTTAGGATAAATCAATGCTAAGAAATTTGACAACCTAGATCAAATGGACAAACTCCTTGAAGAGTACAGTTATCAGAAGTTTTCAAGAAGAAATAGAAGATGTAAATAGTTCTACATCTGGAACCCTCATAGTTTGCTCCTTGGAACATAAAATAGAACAAATTAGAGACTCTCAGTTTCCTATGAATTTTAATATTTATTTGCCATATAACTTGTCAATTTTACTGTTAAGTATTTACTCAAGACAAATGAAAATATATGCCCACAAGATTTGTTTAAGAATGTTTGTAGTAGTTTAATTATAACAGCCAAAACCTGGGGGTTGGGGGGCAGGGATTTTCCATCAACAAGAAGATAGAGATATGAATTGGACATATTTTTACAGTGTCATAATACCCAGCAATAAAATCTGACCCTCTATAATGTCACAAGATTAGCAAATCTCAAAAACTATTATGGGGAGTGAAAGAAGCATGGCATGTATTCTGTATGCAGTCCAAGAAGAAATCCAAATGCGATTGCCCCTGCGGAGCAAGGGTGGAGTAGAAGGTGGAGGTTGAATTAAAAGGGGCATTGGTGTCTGTACAGACAGAAATGTTCTCTATCTGTACGGTGTTTGCACAGCAAATACAATTGTCAAAATTCATCAAATTAAACACAAGATATGTTTATTTTATTGTATATAAATTATGCCTCTATATTTTTTTTAAAAAATGAATGAATGTGTGTGTTTTTTTTATAAGGAATTCCAAAACATTTAACCAAAGTTTCACTTAGTCTCACATAGTCTCAATATTCAAAGTCATCTTCTTTTAAACTTGTTATAATTCATTGAGGATGCCTTTTAAAGGATGAATCTTTATATTCAACTCAATGTTTCTAATTTCAATAAATGAACTTTTAAAATATCTTTATTGCATTTTACGTGTGCATCAAGATTTTCTCTACCCTTGGAATCTAGTGATCAGACCACTTTTTGGTGAATTATTGCTTATATGTGCACTCGAAAATATAATTTCAAAATCTCTGAACAGAATGCAGAGATAACTAATGAAAACCAACCAAGTGGCTGCAGGTAATACAAAAGGTACTTACATAAATTTTTTCCTACTGTACCTGTTCTTTTCTATGTGGCTGAGACTTTGTGATATTAAAACAATTGGTTAATCCAATCAATAATATTATTTTAACATCAAATGACTCCTTACTAAATGTTCGGCACTTTGCTAAATATTTTATTATTTTTTAAAAAATATATTTTTATTGATTTCAGAGAGGAAGAGAGAGGGGGAGAGAGAGATAAAAACATCGATCAGAAAGAAAATCATTGATCAGCTGCCTCCTGCACACCCCGTATTGGGGATCGAGCCCGGAACTTGGGCATGTGCCGTTGACCGGAATCGAACCCAGGACCCTTCAGTCCACAGGCTGACACTCTATCCACTGAGCCAAACCAGCAAGGGCAATAATTTTGTATTTGTTCTTTCATTTATTTCTAGTAAGTCCATGTATACTGTTATTATTTCTATTCAATAGAAAAGAAAACTGTCTTAGATAAATTAAATAACTGGGCCCAAATCACACACATGTTTCAGGGCTAACACTGGATCTTAGGAGCGTCAGCCTTTAACTTCTTGCATTTAACCCCCAAAATTGTCCAATTCAATTACATTGTTAATCCAAGATGATGAAAAGACAGAGTAGCTCAGCCATTTGCAGGCAGAAGAGTGTAGTACTGGCTCTGAAGACAATCTGCCTGGCTTCAAATTTCAGCTATGTGACCTTGAACAAGTTACCTAATTTTTTCTACATCACTCTTCTATAAAACGGGTGTGGGGGGCGGGGGGTTAGTAATGTCATAGCATTGTTGAGAGGTTTAAATGAGTCCATACATACAAAGCAATAAGAACTGTGCCTGGCACACTGTAAGAACTATGTAACTGCTACTTATTTATATTACATTTAAGTAAACTGAAGGATAATTTGCCTTAAATGGTCACTTGAGTAGTTTCTTGTTGTGTTCTTTGTGTGATTCACTACAAGATGCTATTTTCAACATAAGTTTCTCTGTAGAACTGAACTCAAAAGATTTACAAAAGTTTGTATATCAGTCTTCACTTCCCTGTTCAATTCGGTGCCTTTTCCACCACAAACCTCATCTCTGTTTTATTCATAGCCGTGCCAGTGTACATATTTTCAGACCACAATCTTTTATTATGTCTTTTCAATTTACTATTCACATGACTTTGATCAAATTGCTCCTACTTCATGGTGTCACAATTTTATTATCTGTTAAATGGGGACCATGCTTCTGATTCAGCTCACTAAGTTTTTGTGAGCTTTGCCTAATTAATTAAATAAAAGTGCTGCAGAAAGCAGAGTGCCCCGTGCGTTTCTCAGACTTCACAAGAAGGCATTTTTATACTCAGTGAAAAAGCAACATGACTTGCTTTTTCCAGAGCTTCTCAAGCTTCTCCTGGAAATGTGTGTATATGTATGTTTTGTTTCACTCTCATTCTTCCCTTCAAAGTCACTGATATACCAGAGAACGTCAGAGAGTTATTTCCTTCTTTCAGAACTATCTTCTTTGTAAAGAAGTTAGAATATAAAAAGAATCCATGCTGCCCTGGTTGGGCATCATTCAGTACACTGAAAGGTTGCTGATTTGATTCCTGGGTCAGGGCACATGCCCAGGGTTGCAGGCTGGATCCCAGTGGGGGGACCTTCAGTGTTTTGCTCTCACATGGATGTTTCTCTCTCTCTTTCTCCCTCTCCCTTCCTCTCTCTATAAAAGTAAAAAAAAAAACCCAATAACAACGACAACAAATCCTTTAAAAACAAAAAAGAAATCATGCCAAAATAATGTGAGACAGTATGTGTATCTTTTATACTATAGGCACAATAAAAATATAAAGGAATATGCAGGTATATTTCTTAGATGTGAATGATTAATTCATCTATTTTTGAGAGTTCATAGGATAAGAATTTTGTTTTGTTTTGGTGGGTCATGTGTATTCTTCTTTAGTAATAGTGGTGGGTTTGTGCAGTCATCTGTCATATTCTTTTGTCTGATGCTACACAATTGGTAAGGCTTCCACCAGAGATTGTGGAAGACATAACTGTGGACCAGAGAAGTGTTACTCAAATGACTTCCCTTAAAACACTTCTATATCAAAAGGTGTGGAAAAAGATATCAAAATCAAGTAGATCAATGCTGATAAATCCACTTCTTGGACAATCAGTGTGCTCTACTGTATTCAAAGATCATTCATTCACTCATGGAATATTTACTAAATGCCTATATGTCAGGAGTTCTCTAAATTCTGGTGGCACAGAAGTAAATAAAACAGACTAAAACGTCTGCTTTTTATGCTCATAGTCTAATGTGTATAGGGAACCACTCTTTCACAAAAGAAATCTAATTTGATTTGGGTTAACCCAGTATATTCCCAAGTGTCATGAATTCTTCTCATAGAATAATTAAAATATTATGGGTATCCTAATGTTATTTGGAATGGTTTTTGAAGATGATGATGGTAAGAAAACAAGATGTTTTAATCCATGCCTTTTATGTCTTTTATATTTTCCCTGAACAAACTGTATCAGAAATGAATATCATGGCTGGCATGTACTCAACCTGTAAGATTGCCTGAGAGACATTCCACATGGGCAGTACACATTATGTTTGTGAATTTTGAGTTATCACATGACCTCCCAAAGGATCTCAGGTTGTTGCTTTTAAGATTAATGAGGCATTGGATAGCCATTAAGAAGCTATTCGAGTATATGCATTTAATTAAAATGAATTATGTATATGAGTTAATACCACTCAACCTTTTTAATTTAGAGAGATAAATCATGGCTATTTCACTCCTAAGAAGGGCCCTAACATTGGCAAATTGAACATTGATGTTACAATGCCCAAAATAATTAATGCTGGTCAGATTCATCCATTATGGGCATATCCTGAGACTTTGCCTACCCGAAAAATTAAATATTTCTTTTTTTAGTTGACTATGTGTATGCACTTGCACATGTAATGAGCTACAAAGAGTAGTTCAATGACACACATAATCTCTGAGTACAAAGCAAATGGTAACATCAATTCTCAAGAAAATACTAAAAAGCTCACAGCCT
This sequence comes from Myotis yumanensis, assembly GCF_028538775.1. Classification (NCBI taxonomy): domain Eukaryota; kingdom Metazoa; phylum Chordata; class Mammalia; order Chiroptera; family Vespertilionidae; genus Myotis; species Myotis yumanensis. The sequence goes on from NW_027223754.1 coordinate 144,151,638, forward strand.
TAACTTATTCATCAGCCTTAGTGACTCAGTGTGAATGTTTCCTTTAAACACAAACAAGATTCATATGCAATGCAGTTACCAGCTATTGACTTAGTAATGCTTCCAGTGGCATTTTTTCTGCCCAAGGGAAAGGATGCCAATATTTTAATTCTACCAAATTTGCATTCAGAATAGTGTCAGGGAGCTAATTGATACCTGAAAACTCTGAATGACAGAAATTCTCTGTCCTTTCTTTTAGGTCTTACAGTGTCTCTTACACATAGATATTCTATCTATTAATGCTGTGTTTAGTTGAATGAAGAGGAGAAATATGAATAATGAAAATAGATCTAAGACAATGCAATATACAGATGATCTATCATAGAATTGCACACTTGAAACATACATAATCCTATTAACCAATGCCACCCCAATAAATTTAATTAAAAATAGATCTAACAGCTGACATTAACTGAGCTATTAAAATGTTCTAAATACTTTACACAAAGTAGTTCATTAATTCCTCACAGCAATCATATTGGTTAGATACTATTATTATCCTTTTATAGTTGAGAAAATGGACACACAAAAGGTTAAATAATTGGCCCCAAATCACAGCATTGGTAAGGGATAAATCCTAGATTCAAATCCCAGCAGTCTTGCTCTAAATCCTGTTTAAGGTTTTGCTGTACTGGCTTAGTTGGTGTACAATATCTCACCAACTAAGTGTTATGAATTCTAAAGAACTCACAGTCCATCTCTTTCATTTGCTTCTCATTCACACTCAATACACATAGTTGTAGTTTTATATCACCAATAACAAATCCATTCTGAGTCACATATTTTAGTTCTCTATATTTTTTAAGAAAATCTAATTACTGGTAATTAAATTCTTTGTACCTCACAATAAGGAAATGTACCTAAACTTCCTGGAATGAATGAATGAATACATAAATAAATAAAGTAAGAGTCAAACATAGTAGGAGCTCAAATATGGAGAAAGCTATAAGCTCTTAGGTCTTTATAAAATCAGACTTGTTTTCTTAAAAAATAGAAAAAAAATTAATTAGAAGTTTCCTTTTAGAAGTGCAAAGAATCTATTATTTACCCAGGGGGAAGTAGTGAAATGTCAAGACTAATGTGATTACAGTTTCCTAAAAACATTTCATTTGTTTTTCAATCACAGCCTTCAGCACGGCAGCCATCTGACTACAAGCATAGTAAGAACCTTAAAAGGCTTATATTACATGGGGTGTGCTGTACTTTCACCAAGACTTCACAGCAGTGTAATCAATAAAGCAGCAGAAGCTGTGAACAATTATAAGAAAACACTTAGGAACGATGCACAATAAAATGGTGTGTGTATGGGGGGTGGGGGGGACACCTTCAAATTAGATAAACCAATCTGCCACTCAGTTTGATGAAGTTCAATGGAAGTGTTCTGACACTCTCATGGGCATCTATCAGCAGAAAGATCTGTAATCTTGCATCTAAATGAACTCTCCCAGTTATTCAAGAGTAAAGAATTATAAGCCTCTCTAGTTATAGAGATTTGAGTATTACTTATAATTTAACAACCAAATTCCTATTGAAATTTCACATTACAATTTACAGAGGTATCTGTATTGATTTTTATCAAGCGGTTTGAACTACATTTCTGAAATGTGACAACACTTCATTTGAACATAGGAAAACTGATAAGCACATGCTTATCATTTATTTAGCAATATATACTGATCATCGATCATTTTCTAGATAGGAGGGATTAACAGTAAGTTAATAATACTCATCACTTTGGAGGCTTGCATTTTTATGATGTTCTGTTCTACACTAAACTTGAAGAATGACTTAGTGAGAAGAGAGGGTGTGGGTCCATATCCAGGTTAATCCAGAACAAGAATTGGGTGCCTAAAATACCTTACCCTTCAGAATTTAAGTTGTTGAGGGACAAAGGAGACTTGCGAGAAAGTAGTGGCATATAAAGCTGGATATTGAAAGATTTTATATTAGAGAGTGACATGACTTAAGTTTCCAGGTTATAACTTAGAAACAATTCTCTGGATTCAGTGGCAAGAATCAATTAAAAATAATTGAGAATGTGACATTATTTTAAAGTAGAAGTGATGAAGAGTTGAAATTTTCTCAGTCACCTCTGCTGATGTGAGTGAGCTGGACTCATTTGAAGGGTCTAGTACAGAAGGTGCCATTATAGAGAGTTTTTGCAGGATAGGCATCAAAAGTTATAATTCTCTCATTTTTGCTTTTGGCACCTATTCATCAAGTAAAGAGGTAAATGATACGTCCTACATAGAAATACTACCAACCACTGGTTAATATATCTTTATACCATTTTTTGGACCCAGGCATTGTTTCTCTTATCTTTATATTCCCTTAGTCACTGGCTGGATGCAGGGGTGATGGTGGTTTTAGGACCTCTGTGAAATACCAAGAATGAAAGCAGGTGCACTGCTGACATATCTAGAAATTCCATAGAGACTTGTTGAATAGAGTATCTTATCTGTAAGTAGTATAACTCAAAACCTAGTTGAGATGATCCATCTGGCTATTAGTCCTCAGCATTGACAGTAGACTGGTAGATTCAAAATAGAAAGGTTGGCAAAGTAACTTTTTAAACTCTTATGCTAGCCAGGGTCCATGATCTGTGGAATACATGGAGGTAGAATAATCCCTGAAAGAATAGCAAAACAGTGGAGAAAACAATGCAAACCTGAAGAGTGCTTGTTTGTTTATCCATAAATTGTAGAATCTTGTCCTTGCCATGGGTATTTCCTTTATAGGTCTCTCATGTTTCTGCACAACTTGTCAAGCGGAATCAATGTCAACTTTTGCTTGGGGCTTCTTTTACAAAGATGTGTATATAGTAAACAGCTTCAGAAGCTAGAGGTAATGTCTACTGGTTCAGAGAGATTTATTTGTAGTCCAACATAGTAAAGACAATATCTCCCTCCAGGAGAAAGATTGAACAGTTTTGCTTGTGGTCCTTTAAAACAACAGTTGATTTTTGTTGTTGTTTGTTTTGTTATTTTGTTTTGTTGTTTTCGCTCAGGGTTCCTTAGCTATGATTCAAATGTACCAGATGCACAGCGTCTACCAGGCCACTGACATCATTCTCATTGGACTTAAAGGACAAGGGAAAATAATGCAAACACACAGTTCATGCTGCCTGCTGCACCAGGAGTAACAAAGTGCTCTGTGTTTGACCCAGGAGTCTCATATCCTCTGCCAGAAACCATGAAACTATGGCAGGTTAACCTTTCAGCTTGCAAGCAGGATAAAACTCTCAAATTCTTCAAAGTTCTTGATAGAGTAATTATTTTATAAATAGAGGTCAGGTGCACGAAGTTCATGCACTAGAAGGGGGGGGGGTGTCCCTTAGCCCAGCCTATACCCTCTCCAATATGTGACCCCTTGGGGGATGTCCGAGTGCTGGTTTAGGCCCGATCGGGCATCCCTCTCAAAATTCAGGACTGCTGGCTCCCAACCGCTCGCCTCCCTGCCTTCCTAATTGCCCCTAACCACTTGTGCCTGCCAGCCTGATTGCCCCCTAAACCACTCCCCTGCCAGCCTGATCACTCCCAACTCCCCTCCCCTGTAGGCGTGGTCCCCCCCAACTGCCCTCCCCTGCCAGCCTGATCACCCCTAACTGCCTTTCCTTGCCACCCTGGTCACTCCTAACTGCCCTCCCCTGCTGGCCTGGTTGCCCCTAACTGCCCTCCCCTGCTGGCCCAATCACCCCCAACTGCACTCCCCTGCAGGCCTGTCACCCCCAACTGCCCTCCCCTGCTGACCTGATTGCCCATAACTGCTCTTCCCTGCCAGCCATCTTGTGCCCACATGGGGGTGGCCATCTTGTGTGATGGCGTGATGGTCAATTTGCATATTACCTCTTTATTATATAGGATGACATAACAAAAGAGGAATCTCTTCTGTTTTGTTTTCTTGTTTGTTTGTTTGTTTGTTTTAGAACATCTCCATCCTAGTTATAGTTTTCAGGAATATGCATGTTTTTGATTCAATTTGTTATAGAAGGGCACATCACTACTGCCACATAATAAGCTGATTGGTGGCTTAGGGAAAGAGAGGGAGAGTACAGCCAGAATAAGATATTTCTTAAAATCAGTAAAGCCTGATTGCATGGTCAGAATATAAGACTTTCAAAAAAAAGGCTCAAAATAACCAAATTTTCTACACATGAATTTATTTGTCTCTACTGTCCAATTGCTTGCCAAGCATCCTAATACTCTGCCATTATAATACCCACCAGTTTTAATCTAAACTAAGCTCATAGAGTTTGAATCTTTTACTCTGCACTGCTTGTTTTTAATATTTTCTGGTTTTAGCATCTACTGGTAGTCTTCTTTAAACTGTATTTTCAATTTTTTGATTTGGAAGTTTCAGCCACGCAGGTGGCCAACAGATTCTAACTTAAGCCATGCATACTGTCAACCATGCATTTCTGCTATGCCTTTAAATAAAAATTATCAAATTTTAGACGGACTCTTATCTGTTCATTAACTTCTAAGGATATTTTTAATTCAGACAGACCTTCTCCACAGTAAGAATTACTGTGGTCTTATGATCTATGCATTTAAGCTATGACTGTAATCAAATTAATAAAATGCCAAGAAACATTAATCAGTTTAGAATCTAAAGACAATAGATTATTAAGATTAGATTCATAAAACTGTACTCAATGTTTTAATTAAGTATAGTCACAGAAATTATACTGACTTTCTAGAAGAATGTCAATAAAGAATTTCAGAAATGTGACTGGAGACAGATATGGAATAAGTTCAAATAGTTTAATAATTCACATAATTTAATAATTGCACCTCATGCAATTCCCACTGAGATAAAAGATGTATTGTTTTAATTTATATTAGTTTATATTGCTGACAAACGTGGCCTTTTAAGAACCAATTATAAAATTTGCTATATTGTGTATGTAGTTTATAGAAATGCAAAAGATTAAGAATGTAAAAACAGTCTCTAGAACTCTCTGAGGCATACAGGAAATATAAGCTGTTTATGGATCATTTGCGACATTTAATTTGTCATATGTAATGATAACATTCAAAATCTTTGCTGTATTTTACTGACTGCATTAAATCTTGATATTGGAACATGTAAGAAGCAGCAAACATCCAATGGAAAAATGGACAAAAGAAATGAAAGCATTTTACTAAAGTGGAAGCACAAATGTTCAATTAAAATATGGAAATATGTTTAAATTCCTGATTAGTAAGTAAATATAAAATTAATGGAAGAATTTTTTTCATCTGATGAAGTACCCACAAAAAACCTGTGCCAAATATCAAAGTTAGTAGTGAATTACTGGAAAGATTACCCCTTTCTCCTTTGAGATCAGGAATTGACAAGGATGTCTGACTTCACAAATTTTATTGAGATCAAAATTATATTGGAAGTCAAGTGCAAACAGCCAATAGTAAAAAAAAAAAAATGGAAAAAGTGATTTAAAAAAAAGAAAAAAGTTAGAATTAATATGTGATTTTAGTGAGGTGGATAAAAGGTCTTTATACAAAAATTAAGAATATTTCTATATACCAGAAATGAATATAGAGGTCTTACAAAAACCTCTTAAAACATCTAATATCAAGGAATAAATAAAACAAAAATATGCAAAACTTTCACAGAAGTCTATATCACAAATATAAAAAAAACTTCTAGCAAATGAAGAGCTATGTTATATTCCTAAATTGGAAGAATCAGTATTGTTATCAATCCTCTCTCCATACCAATCTATAGAGAGACCAAACATCATTATATATATACTAATATATATATATATATATATATATATATATATATATATATATTCCTAACCGACTGTCTGACTGTCCAACTGGTAGCTATGATGTGCACTGACCACCAGGGGGCAGATGCTCAATGCAGGAGCTGCTGAGTGATAGCAACTTTGTAGAGTGCTCTCTCGCATTCTGGGAATCCTTGGGGATGTCTGACTGAGGGTTTCGGCCTGATCCCCGCAGGCCAGGTCAAGGGACTCCACCTGCTGGAGTGACCCCACTCACCCCGCAGATGCTCTTTGAGCCCTGGTGCCGCCCCAGGTGGGGCTGGTCAGGGAGGGGCCTCGGGAGGTTGGCTCCAGGACATGTCTGGCCTATCTCACCCAGTCCCACCCTGCTGGCCACCTTCTAATTGTTTCAATGTGCATGAATCCATGCACCAGTCCTCTAGTATTTTATAAAAATGATAAATGCATATTTAATAGATGAAGCTACTGATAACTGGTTTCTTATTACAGCCCTAACCTGGTCACCACCAAATATATATATATAGACTAATTGTTGATAGAGATTTGGAATAAAAACAATAACAAACTCTTCCTTGTAAAAAGTAAATTGTTCAAAGCTGGATGGCAATTTTGGAATAACAAGTAAGTTGTGGCTGTAACTAATCTAATTTCTAATTGCAGTTTGAGATAAATATCCTAACTCTTGCACATGTACATAGATGTGTCTGCAGCACTGTAACAGTGATAATTTGGAAACAAATGTTCATTGTTTTAGATAGACATAGGCTTTTAATACTACGGTGGAAATAAATGAAGATCACTAAAATGAGAACAAGCATAGTGTGGGGGTTCAGAACAAGACACCCAAGATATGCCTCAGTGGTATGTGGATGATTTTGAGCTAAAGGCAACTGAGACCCTGCAGACTCACATTAAGAGCTATCACCAGAAATGAATTTTTATCTATCTATGTAGCAGGGCACACTAATCACTGCTGAACATGCTGTCTCCCTGCAATGACCTTCTGAACATCCAAGGTGCATTAGCTCACCCCTAGCTCAGAATGGCTCAGTCCTCCTTTCTATCTCTGAACCGCTGCTGCATGTGGGGTCTCTGACTTTCACATGTATGCAGGGTTCCCCTACATATGTATGTGACTAAATTTCGTTATTTTCTCTGGTTAATCCATCTCATCTTTATTTGATTATTAGACCATCTGAAAGAGCCTTGAAGTTAGAATAAACTTTCCCCCCACTCCCAACCCCCAATAGTGAGGGTCGGCCACTATCATTGTCATTTGGCAGAGACTCAAAGGTAGGCAGGGGAGTGCAAAACCTAAATGAAGTGGAAAAAGAGATGGCTTTGGGTGCACCACAACTGGAGACCGTTGACATGGGGAAGCTGAGGGAACATGACCTAGAAGCAAAGCATTTATACAGTAGGTTAGGGGATCATATTTCTCTTTCTGTGCTTGGTCCTCAGCTGGAAATTACAGAAGTTGGCAGGTATTTGACTCAATTATTTATTGTCTTGAGCTTATTGATGTACAGGTTGTGGATCTGGCTTCTCTTTCTATATACGGTGTGGGTGTGGCAATTTCTTTGTATATTCAGTCTATCATAATATGATTTTCAAAATAAGTAAACTAAGTTGTCAATTACCAAAAGAGTGATTTCTCAAAATATAACATTAACTAAAAGAGTAGGAAAATGTTTTAGATAGTACAGTATGATAGGATTTTAGGGAGCAATATTATATTTTATAATGGAGGCAATATGTAATAAAAATACTAAAAAACTGCAAAGAAAAGATACATGCTAACTTTGATACTTTTACCTCTAGAAAGCAAAGCAAATGGATAGGGTAGAGCATTAGTGATATGTGTAACATATTTCAGAAGAATAAACCTAGATAAATCTTGCAAATATGATTTATAAGGCGTCCATTTTCTATATTTTAAAAATATTTGAATATTTCACAATCAAATTTTAATCTTCCTCCTCCTTCTCCTCCTCTTGTTTCTCCACTCCTCTTCTTTCTCTTCATTGTCCTCGTCTTCTTCCTATGAACAAATGTCATTTACCTGAGCCCTGGATGTTATAATTAGCTAGCAGCAGACATAACATAGATGGGACTCAAAATTTCATTGTCCACCATAGTCAGCAGAGGACAAAAAGATGTGGATAGGGCTTACTATGTAAAACAATGAGGCATGATCGTGATTGTGGTAAACCTGAGTGCTAATGTTTCTCTTTTTTAAAATTTCTTTATTGATTAAGGTATTACATATGTGTCCTTATCCCCCCATTATCCCCCCCCCCGGCTCATGCCCTCACCCCCCTGTTGCCTGTATCCATTGGTTAGGCCTATATGCTTGCATACAAGTCCTTTGGTTGATCTCTCCCCCTTACCCCCACCCTCCCCTACCTTCCCTCTGAGGTTTGACAGTCTGATCGATGCTTCTGTCTCTGGATCTGTTTCTGTTCATCAGTTTATGTTGTTCATTATATTCCACAAATGAGTGAGATCATATGATATTTATCTTTCTCTGACTGGCTTATTTCACTTTAAAGACTTTCAAATTGAGAGTATTTCAAACTAGTGTATAAGCTGAATGGCCTTTATTCAGCCCATTTGCTATTAGAGTTTGAACAGTATAAAGATCTTCCTGTTAGCTAAAATGAATGCAGTGAACAAAGGCATACTGGTAAAAGACTTCAGATGAGACAAATGCTAACAGTAGTTAACAAAAATGGAGGGAAATCTTTAGGGCCTGAATAGGCTGGATCCGTAGTGCAAGACTGAACCATTCCTTCAATCCACACACAAGGAGCCTACTCTAAGCCAGATATTGTGCCAAGTACTAAGTTTTCAAGAAAGACCTCAAAGAGATCATGGCCTAAAAAATGAGTGTCCTGAATTAAAGCAGATACAGAAAGCCTAAGAGAGATGGCTGAAATATTTTTAGAAGACAGACATGAAAGAATTGTTTGCCAGGCAAAAGTATAATAGGTACTATTTATTTCAAAGTGAGGCTATGTCAGCAGACTTGATAAGAACAGGACATATAAGAAAGGATTAGGAACCACCACTCCCTACCCCAATGTATTGAAAGAGAAAGTAAGTCTATAGGAATGAAGAGTTTGAAAGGGTCTATAGACTAATATCAAATGGGTAACTCCTTCAGTTATTAGCTCCTAAAGTTAGTTAAAAAATATAAGTAAGTGCCTGAAGGACACAGATGAAAGTGAACCAAGCTGCATATCAGTGACACTGTGGGGATACACAATAAGATATTAATATACTAAGGCTTTAAATAAATTCTCTCTCTACATTGACATAGCATAGATCCACTGGTGTATAAGTATTCTTCTGAGACACATGTAGATATCCTGAATTGCTACTCCCTAATTCAGCTGTTCACAACCATGAACTCACATGGGTCCACCAGCTGTGACATGTTTTGCATATGATTTACTTCTGTAAACAAAGTATTAATGTTTCCTTTTTCAAGTGGAAGAGAAAGTGGAGTGACGATTCGATGTCATGGAAATACCTGGTGTATGTTAATATCATCTATTATCTATCATCTGTAATACAATAAAAAAAAAAGAGACCTGGTGCCCGCATGATAATGGGAGAGAAGAGAGTAGGCTAAAACAAGAGAGTGTACAGATAGAGGAAGTTAAGACTTAGGCATATCATGTTGTATCATGTGTATGTTGGAAAGAGAAAAAAATTAATGTAATACTAATAGTCATTCAAAAAAATTCCCACACAACAAAAAACAAGCCCATGTAATTTGATTATAAAAAACTATCAGTGATATTTTAGCAAATGAAACTGAAAATCCATCACAATTTAATGTTAGAAATTGTTAAATATGCAGGGAAATTCCTACAACAATAATACTTTTGCTCAAAATGCTTTCAGAACTCTTTCAGAATTTATAGTGTATTCTTTTGCATATACTTAGACCGATGATTTCTCTTCTAGAGTGCATTTGTTTTTCAAATGATAAAATATTTTAATCATATTAGAAAATGAGGAGAATAAGATAAGAAACATCTACATACTTATTACAGATTTGAAACCCTTCTAATTCCCAAGCTCTATTAGATGTCATCAGATCCTTAATTTTGGCATTTAGATTGCCATAGATAATTTTTTCATAGTTATCAGTGTATGTGTGCATGTGTGTTGAGAACATTTAAAATCTGTTTAGCAAGTGGCTTTATAAAACAGCTAAACATTACTTAATGCCAACTTAGGCAAATAAACCAGGACACTGACAATCTTATATTTCTCAGAATCTCAGGTAGCAATTTCAAAACAGTACACATAAGTTTTGATCAATGAAAACAACTTTGAAAAAACATGTATTAACTAACATTGTCTATTCCAGAAGGCACACCTTTATATGTATTTTTTCAGTATATCTGTTTTTAAAAAAACAAAAAATGACAGGGTTTAAAACTTCATGACCATATATCTATCTAAAAATGCAATATAGCTGCAGACACAATTTTATAGTTTCTCTTTCAGTGTGCTTTTTTAGCTGCCTTAAGAAAATCCAAGCTTGCTTTATACATTATACATAAACCAATATGGAGATAAGATGTACAATGATTCCATTGGTGAAATAAATTCTGAATTATTATATATTTTTATATTCAGATACTCTTTTTGGTATAAAACTTTATAACATTTTTCTGTAACATCAAAGGTTTAATTTCCAAGCTACCTGATATATTAAAAATAATTATTCCTTCCTTCTTTTAATCCAACTTCCTGGAAAGAACAAATTGGAATGTCCTAATATATTAACTTTCTATTAAAATGCACATAGATTTCTCAGATGTGGGGAACCAATTTGACAGTCTTATGGACTTTATATCTACTAAAATGCCTCCTAGTTGACATAATAGCTTTAGGAGCCCTGAATACTAGAATTGAAAGGAATCGCTCAACATATATATTTTTCCATTTGGGGCATTCTCCATTGGACAGCTATTTGAATCAAAGATTTAAATTATCTTGATGGTAAATAGCAATCCATGAAATGAGTTTAGCAGGAATTACATTTTTAACTTTGGTCTACCACCAGTGTTATTTATAACATGATAACATGCTTTTATTGTTTATTTCTATCTTTGAGATAGATATTGTAGACTAGTTGTAAAGCTATATTTCCAATTACAATCCACTCTACCCCTCAATATCTGTCTGAGTCTACTAAGATTATAAATATAAGAAGGCTGTGGTTATCATCTTTTTCAATCCATACTTAAAACTCTTGTGATTGATGAAAGGAATGCATAGACCTCTGCTCGGACTGCAATGGAAGGTCTTCCCCTGCAAGACATGCCAGAATAAAGTAGGTGGGCTAAAATTAATTTTAAATGCCCCATTCCCATACAATATGCTTTCTGGCCAACCTTACTCTAAGATCAGAAAGGGTATTAAATTGATAAAATAACAGGATATCTTAAATAGAGTTTGGAAGAAGGGCCCTAAATTTCATTATGATTATTATTATTTTCAATCTTTCCAATATGTCTGAGTTGTAACGGATTATAAGGTAGACTGAGTTCAGCCAAATGTCAGAATCAGCTAACAAGTTCCAGGTTATGCACATTGTTTGGCAAGAGGAAGTACAAAATTCTATTGATGCTGAGATAAATGAACTAATTCAGCTTTCAAATCCTCTTATGGTCTCTATATTTTTAAACCATCCTGCTATTAGCATCCAAATAGTTCTATCCAGTCTGTTTACTATCTGAAATGTGAAATGGACATTTTGAAAAAAAAAATATCTTTGCTAGTTCATAGAAGACACAACATTTTTTAATTAATTAAATAAATTTATAAGTTAAAGCTGAGTATAAAATTATCCAGGCACATCTCTCAGTAGTAAATTCTATTTCTTGCCAAAGTTTTTATAGTTAACAGTTCTATTTTTATTCATTAAATGATTAAAAATTACTTCCTTGGACCCACAATCTCTAGCACAGTATGTTAGTAAGAGGGTAAATAAGACAAGATTTATGATATCAAGGAGTTTTTAGATAATTATAAAACAAAAAGACACACCTCAGATGACTACTTACTTATAACCTCCTGCTTTATAATCTTTTTATTGAATTTAAGATCATACACAGTAATGACCAATTCTTGTATTTACAATTGTTTAATGAATGGTAAAGATGCTGATGTTAACCATGATGACATGCTAGGTCAATTGTTGCTAAGTTAAAGCAATCAATAGTGCAATAGTGTTAAGAAAATATGATGGGTTGGTCATAAGGTGGAAAAGTATAGCATTCAGTAAATCCATGTGCTTCTGCATTAAGCAGCAATTACCCACAGGCATTTTTTCTCTTTATAATTTTCTGAACAAACATAGTACTATTTGATACATTCTGTAGAAGTACTTCATACCTGTCATGAAAACACGAAGAGAAATAAATTCTGCAGGTGTTGAACACGGAAGAATTTCAAAAAAAAAAACATGTAAAGTGATGACAGAATTTAAAACTAGCAATATTTGTCAAACCCACCAAAACCCAAGAGAAATTTCCAATAGCAAAAGCATGTTATGGACTGAGGTAAAACAGCAGAACAGTAAGACCTAAGAAGTTATTGCATTAACCCCCACTGACTATCACTGCCTTAAAAATCCAGGCACTTCACTTAGAAAGTCCTTCTAACTCTACAGCACAGCATCTATGTAGCTCTGTTCAGAGGTAGCTACATAGGGTCTTTAGCTTATTACTAACTTTTCATCTACATTCCCTTGATTACACTACCTAATAGAGCAACATGGACAAAGGCAGAAATTACCAAATGTTGGTGCATTATATCCTGAGCTGTGATCTCAGCAGTAAGAAGGGTGGAAATACCAGAAGCCAAGGGAGCAATAGGAATTATAGTCATCTATGTCCTGTCTCTTGTGTTGCAAGCACTTTAAACTACTCGTAATTGTACAAGGGTAACTTTCTGTTACACTGCTACACAAAGAGTTTCTAAGAGCAAAAGTTTTCTTCTTTGCTCAGCAGAGAAAAATCAGATAAATGACCTTGACATGAGAAGTTTGCTTAAGGTCTATATACATAAACAAACTGCCTTGCTTAAAATCTTAGAGAATTTCAATAGCATCCATGGGGATGATGTGGGGGGTGGTGGTTAGTGAAAATGCATTTATTCTGTTTCTTGGCTACTAAAAGATGTAAGTAAATATCTGTTGTGTGGATAAGAATAAAGGATGAAAACAGAAAGGAAAATAAACATAAGGGCAAGAAAAGAATTTGAATCCTGTGACACGAACTTGCCCTCAGAGTATTATACTAGTAAATACAAAATACCATAATGTAGTCTGAGCAGAGTATCGGTACTGTGACCTGTAGACAACTAAAGGACAGAGCAGAGAGAGGAGGAAGGGTATTTGCATCCAGTTGGAGGGCAGGGAAAAGAGCATGGTTTTAAGGAATAGTGTAGCCCATTGCTTATATCTTTGACACTGGCAGTGCTCCTGAGATCATCGTGACTCAAAATGTTGTGGGCAGTACTTGGTATGGGTGGGTCAAGTCTGAGCCTCTCCCCCAGAGCATGAAGCTAAGAGGAATCACTCCTGGAGGTGTTGGGGGGTGAAGCTCCCACCACCTCCTTTCTCCTGCATTCTCATAGAGACGATGTCCTTCATGCTGTCTGAGGAAAGCAGAGGAAACGTCTTCTCACAATGCTTTGGATAACCAGTTGGGGCCAAAGTTTTGTGATAAGATTGAGGCCATCTGAGGGAAAAGAAAGAACACATCTTCACTCTCCTAAATTGTTACATCTGTTTACAGAAATGTCATCAAGCTTACCCAGGATAATATACTTGGTTTTTAAATGCCCTCCTTCAACAATGAGGTACCAGTAATATCCAGTTTCTCTGTAAAAGAAGACAAGAAAAATATTAGAAAGTTATGGGATAAGTGGAAATGGCCAACAAGCCCATTCAAACTAGAATGTTATGAGAGGTTTGGGGAGATTAGGTTCTAATCCTGGACTTTTAAATCAATATCTAACTTCTTTACTTGTCAATAGTGTACTTTGTACTTAATTACATATATGGAAATACTTTTTGATATAAATTAAAAAGTAAAATAAAAGGGCCTAGGAGTCTTAACTGAATGTTGTGAAATGCATAGTCAATACCTTTGTACACAACATAAGAAAAACAAACAAACAGAAGTTGGATGTTTAATACTACAGGGAGTCACAAAGACGTGTGCATTTCAGTGCCACTTGATTTAGCACCTTCACCTCTCCCTGGCTTCACCAAAGTATAGAGAAAAAGTACTGGATGCTGTTGACGATATCTGGTATCCGAGTGTGGGAATAAGTGATTGCCATGATATTGACTTGAAGAAAATGAAAGAACCACTGACAACCAAAAAGAAGTTAGTCAACATGATAATCATAGCATACCATCATTATAGTGTAACACAGAAAACAATAGGACACAAGGTGGAAGAATTTTGAAAATACCTTGTGATATATCATAGATTTCATTCAAATAGAAAGGATTAAAGAATTCAAGTATCTTCACATTATGACTTTACCATTAAATTTGGTGTAAACTAGCATGGCTCATAGACAACGAGAGGCCCGGTGCACAAATTTGTGCACCAGTGTGGTCCCTCAGTCTGACCTATAGGATCAGGCCAAAACCAGCTCTCTGACATCCTCTGAGGCATCCCGGATTGTGAGAGGGTGTAAGCCAGGCCGAGGGACCCCACCAGTGCACGATCAGGGTCAGGGAGGGATGCAGGAGGTTGGCCAGCTGGGGAGGGACTACAGGAGGGCTCCAGGGCATGTCTGGCCCATCTCGCTCAGTCCCAATTGGCCGGACCCCAGCAGCAAGCTAACCTACTGGTCAGACCATCTGCCCCCTAGTGGTGAGTACACGTCATGGTGACTGGTCAACCAGTCGACTGTCTGTCCCTTAGTGGTCAGTGCACCTCATAGCAAGCGGTTGAGCAGCCTTAGCATATCATTAGCATTTACGCTTTGATTGGTTGAATGGATGACCCAATGACCAGGCACTTAGCATATTAGGCTTTTATTATATAGGATAGACATGAACTGACCTGGATAGGCAATTTTCTCCATAAGTCACCTATAGTTCTTAAAGAACGTTAAGGTCCATATGTACAGAATAAAAGGAATTAGCATAAAGATTGAAATGAGATAATTAAAATAGAATAAAGATTTTCAAGTTTGTCAGGGTTTCCAAGACATTGATGTAAACATTCAATTTGAAAATCTAAACATAGAAAAGTTGAACAGATAATGGTAAAGCAAATGAAAAGCCATTTTATCCAGAGATTAAAGCAAGTGACTATCAGCAAGTCTTTGCATGAGAAACTCAGAAAAGCTTAAACCTAGTGGTTTAAATCTCATCATGATTGTTAAGGAGAAGATATACCTGAATAACTAAATTTCTAATTGACAAATTCAGTGTTAATGTGAAAAATATTCTAGAAATAAGAAAACATCCCATTCATCAGACAGTCTAGGATTTTAAAAGTTTACCTTCACTGGCCTTTTAACTAAAAAAGAAAGTAATAAAAGCAAAGCCTAATGTTTCAGGATGACATTGTTCAAGATAGCATTGATCCTCTCAATTTCCTCTAGAAGTGGATATCAGATCTCAGGATATTGTTCCAAAACAGCAATAAGCTTTAATAACAGATGTTGTTTTCTTCAGCTTCAAATAGATTTCACAGCCAAATATTGTGACCTGGTATAGCAGTGTGTGAAGACCTGGGGATTACAATAATAAAAAGTCAATAGAGGTAGTTGTACAATCTTGAACACTAGCACTGATTCACACATATTCTGGAGTGCATTCATTTAGATGAGAAAAATAAAATTCATGTAATAATCATTAAACATTAACTTTTAATTGTTTGACTGTATAATGTAGTTATGTTACTTATAAAATATGAATAATTAGGTTATAATTAGTCCAAAATATATGGAATAGAGTTTATCTTATGTAAAATTTTACTTACTGTTTTATTTTTTAAAATATATTTTATTGATTTTTTTACAGAGAGGAAGGGAGAGGGATAGAGAGTTAGAAACATCGATGAGAGAGAAACATTGATCAGCTGCCTCCTGCACACCTCCTACTGGGGATGTGCCCGCAACCAAGGTACATGCCCTTGCCCGGAATCGAACTTGGGACCCTTCAGTCCACAGGCCGACGCCCTACCCACTGAGCCAAACCGGTTAGGGCTACTTATTGTTTTAAATATACCTAGTCTAAGTATGTTTTTTATGTCATGTTTTACAACTTTAGAATCATAAGAGAGAAGGCTCTTGACTTATTTATCAGATATTATGCCATGACTTTAAGAAAATAGAAATTACTTACTATTTTGACAAAGGAAGATTGTGTGTGGATATTACATTTAATAAAGTTAAGCTTTTTGACAGGAGACTATGTAACTTTTACAGGTTTTCTAAAATATTTATTTACTTATTGATCAGTTATTTAAGGAAAGTGAAGAGAAAATAGTGTGAAAATTTGTATTACCTGATTGAACCCAAATGCATTATGTAATAGCCAATTAAGAAAACATGTATACAACACATGCTTACACATTGACCCAAAATTAAGGAAGGAGAGAGAGAGGAAAGGAAAATGGGTAAAGAAAAGAACATAGTATTAGGGCATATTACTCAAGAGGGCCTATATATGAAACCCCTGGTACAAATGTTGACATTTCAGAATACTTCATATAGATTCTGATGTAGAAAGTCAGTCCTAAACATGATGAATATGATCACAAGGACTGTGTACTGGAACAACTATTGTTTGTATCTAGAATTTCCCCATATACCAAGTCAGCAAAAGAGACTGGACAGCTCCCTGGGGAATGCTCAGCTGCACAGCCATTCTATGGCTATACCCTAAATGAAACATGCAGGCATATTTCCTAAATGTTTATTTTCTTGACACCTGAATGCATTATTTATTTTACAATTTCATTCTTTGTTTACTTTCCAGTACTTTTAATGCCATTCTATTCTAAAATTTATGTTAACCTGAAAGCATTTCTATTTTTAATTTCCACAATTTAATTAATGTGCCTATATGCATATATGTTTAGAAGGCATGGCTTAAATGTTAATAGAATATATTTGTCTACTTGCTTATGAATTGCAATTTCATGTTGGATACTCTAGTGGTCAAAATCAAATGTGGTTTGTACCAAAATATATACTTTTTCGACATGAGTGAAGAAGACAATGCACTGATAACTTGACAGTTTGACATATTTGCTACAGATTCATCTAGACCTAGCACAGTCCAGAAGAGCATGTTGACTTCACGGGTGTGCATTGGTTTGTTGTGTTATTTGCTTCAGTTTAGATTTATAAAAGAGCTGTTTTTGTGTTCAATCATAATCTATATGAAACGTTTTTTAAGCCAAACACTTCATGAGATGCATGCATGATATTATCTGATTACTACAAAAATATATCTTCTTTTGTTTGTTTTTGGTTTGTGAGAAAACTTTGTGGCAAAGACAATAAGCTTCACACTTTAAATAGTTTATTGACTATTCTATAGTCTTTTGTTGTCCTTTATATGTTTTATGAACTTGGAAGTTGTGAGGTCACTAGTTATATTTGTGTTGTTAGACATGAGATTTAAGAAAAAAATTCTTTCATTTTTAATGCAAAATAAATCATGAACTAAAAAGGTGTTAATCTTAGAAAGCATATCATTTTATCTTCTCTGGACCTAAGAAGTTAAAAATACCATAAGTGAGTATATAAAATCTGACATGATAAGGCACTAAACAGAAATGAAAAGATAAGTTGCTAAATAACAGCTTTATTAGAAAGCTAAATGACATAATGCAAGAAATAAGAATATGCAAAATTAATAGAGAAATAGGTGCAATTGAAGTAGTAAACTTAATAAATGATACTATACAAAATAAACTTAGTAATGTAAAGAAAAAAGTAAGGATAATTTCCTAAAGCACATAAAGAAAAAATGAAAACAATTACTAATAACCAATACAAAAATGGTCATTCAACCAGAAGATAATTGGAGTTTTTAAAGATCAAAATCAATAATCAAATCTAGGGTGAAGACATGACCCATGATTTCAGATCAAATAGGTGTTTTAAAGTATGAATACTTGGTCATTTTTAACATATCAAATGAGCACCTAGACATAGTTTAGGGGATACAGATCCTGTTATGGCATTACACACCCACACGGAACAAAAACAGGCATACTTGATTTGCTAACACTTTAAAATTTCACTTCTGTGCTGAGGAGTAAAATTGGTCCTTAGTTTGTCCTTTATTCTGATTTCATCTGATTTTGTCATCAGGTATACATGAGCATTATAAAATAGAGTGTGTAACTTCCCATCTTCTATATTCTCAAATTTATTCTCTGAAACTGGAATTATCTATCACTTGGAATTTTGTTAGAAATTTGCCATAAAATACCGTGGGGCTTGTGCCTTGCCTAATGGTAAATCTTTAAAAACCATTTTTATTTTTTCTAAGGTTATTGTTCTAGTCATATTTCGAACTTTGTCCAAGGTCAATTTTGGCAATCTATCGTTTTTGTAATTGTCTAAGTTGAAAAATTAGTTGGTATATAGTGTTCTCTGAAAATTTTATTATTTAATCTCCTCTATACCTGAAGCCATGACCTCCTTTTTTCATTCCCTATTTTTTCCCTTTTGTGCCTTTGCTCTTTGGTTAACTCTTCATCATATTTCCCAAAGGCTTGTCTATCTTATTGATCTTTTCAAAGAACTGGCTTTTCTTTTTATTGGTCAATTTTTCTATTTTTATGTTTGTTTTCTATTTCATTAATTTTTATTTTATAATTAATTCCTTTCTTCTTCTGTTTAGAGATTTATTTCACTGTTCTTTCACAATCTTATTGAATTGCAGGTTTAGTTTATTTACATTCCTTTTTTTCCTGAATAATTTTATTTAAAGCTACAGAGGGGAGACAGTTTGGGGGACTGGATAAAAGAAAGTGAAGGGATTAAGCAAAAATAAAACACAACACCCCCCCCCCCCCGCCGCCAAAAAAAGACAAAAAATATATACACAACACATACATACAGACAATGGTGAGTTGTTAACCAGAGGGAAAGGGCAGTGGGGGGTTAGGTGGAGGTGGGTAAAGGAGAATAAATGAAAATGAAAAAAAAAACAACTTTGCTTGAGGAGATGGGTGTAAAATGCAGTGTGCAGATGATGTGTTTTGGTTTTTTTTTTGAATTGTACATTTGAAACCTGTATGATTTTGTGAACCAATGTCACCTCAATAAATTCTATTTTTAATAAAGCTATGTCTTCTTCTGTCACTTTGATTCTTTCGTTTTATATGCAATACCTCCCCAGGAGCGTGGAGTGTTTGAGCATTGGAACTAAACTGTTTGATTTCAAATCCCAGCTCTGTTACATTTTGCCTATGTGAAATCTGGCACTTTGTTTAAACTCTCAGTATCTTTTAATAGGATTAATAATAATACTGATCTCATAGAGTTTTTTTGAAGATTAAATATTTGACTGTGTAACTGACACATTTGGAACAGTAACTACACACTGTAGGTATTATTTTTAATGTTGACATTGTCATACAGGTCTAACTAGGTAGTGATCTCTATTTTATCTAAAAACTCAATGATTATTTAGAAGTATTAAATGGGATTCAATTATTTTATGATTGAGAAAAATTTTGTCAATTTTTAAAATTTTATTTTTTTATAATCATTGACTTTGACTTGTGCATTATAAACTTTTTGGACATGTTTTTATGTCTCCTTTTTGTGAACAAATGATATGTATTTAATAGTGTCAATGTAAGAAACATTCAAACCTGTGGAGAATTTTTATGAGTTTATTTAAGCCAAACTGTCAACAATTGCCAGGAAGTATAATCTCAATGGATTGAGATTATGCTTCGGAGAATGACGGTTTTTGCACCTTATTTTATACATTACAATCAAAATAGGAGACATATGTGTGTTACATGA
The DNA here is from genome assembly GCF_028538775.1 of Myotis yumanensis. Taxonomy (NCBI): domain Eukaryota; kingdom Metazoa; phylum Chordata; class Mammalia; order Chiroptera; family Vespertilionidae; genus Myotis; species Myotis yumanensis. The sequence goes on from NW_027223754.1 coordinate 144,171,490, forward strand.
AATCCCTGGGAGCTAGATTTGAGAGGCAGAAGAAAGCAAAGGGGAGTGGGGGAGGACCTCTGGGATTGAATAGAAAGTAGAATGATAGACACATACATCTTTTACACGGTGGGTGCAGGATAGTTAACAGTCAAAAATTAACTCAGTAACAAGGAGAGGTCTCCAAAGAATGGTGCCTGTGCATTGAGGGGTCTAGAGTAAAGAAAAATTATTTTGACATTCCAAAGGTGAGTTATCGTAGATTCAATAGACAATTCTAGGCTCAGGTAGGGAGGTAGGGTAAGGATTGACCTTTGTCAGGGAAGATGCTGACCTAGGACATGACTACCCACCATAAACAGCTTTTAGTTAAAAATAGTTTTAATTTCAGATCATCCTTTGTGGTGACTTTAGGTCTCTGAGCTTGCAAGGCCGCCAGGCAGGTCTTCCCTGAGCTAGTCAGGTTAGCAGTGTCCCCTTTTCATTCACAATAGGAATTTGTACGTTTTGAGAATTTGCAGAGGCAAGCAACCCAGTGCTTAATACCTAGCAAACATAACGAGAAAGGTAGAATGTAGGAGGTTTTAGAAAACCTGTGGCCTAATCACTGCAGTCTCTTCTTTCTTTGGCTTCAACAAACTCGAGGCACCATTCATGGTGGTACTTTCCTGTTTGTGTCCTTTGCTGAGGTTTGTGTCTTTCATTTTTTTTTTCTAACTTTCAGGAACTGGCTGTAACTTCTGGCGCAGTGAGAGAACCATTGTATTTCCTTGGTTAAAAAATAATTCAACTGAGTAAATTTGAAGATCTCATTCATTGGCTTTGTTAGGTGATTCATGAAATCAGGCAGCATCCCATCTCACATCTGCAAGGGAATTTATGTAAGGCTTATATGAAATTGGAGGTTTTTATAAGAAGGAGGGTAGGGCAAAGGAGGTATTGACAAAAATAAAGAAAGGATTATTTTTAGACCAGAACACCATCTTTTTCAGGGAAGGAAGTGGCAAGTGTTTTATCATGTAGATTCCCTCTTCTTTCTATGAGGGCTTAGAGAGGATCCCTGTGAAAAATTGGTACAGACCAGAAAATTCTTCACTGGTTGATTAAGATTATGTTTCTGGTAGAGGTTGAAAGAACCATTAGGTCAGATTTGAAATCTATGTTTGGTATCATGGCCTTTAGCACAAGTAATGGCCTGTGGTTTTCTCTTTAATACTTTGTTATTTAAGTGTTTTTCTTTTTTTCTAGATATTTGGTGCAGGAGGTTACGAGTGAAGTATGTGTTCAGATGACTATCTTGAAACTGAAGTTAGAATATCTATTACTAAATGCAACATATTTAATTAAAAATTAAATAGAAAATAAAAAAGCCTAAGATTTATTAGGTAAGCCAGACAAGAGAAAGAAAGAAAGGTTATTAACACTAATACAAAAAGATAATTTGAATTAAAATTATTAAAATATTAAGGGTAAATTTTTACTCTGCTGATGTTATACATATTTTTGGAAGGTAAACATAGTAGGTTAGCATGGTGGTGCAAATGTAGGCTAAATAGCCATCTCAGATGGTGGATAAAGAAAATTGAACTTTTTCAGGGAAAGGAGATGGGGGGTGGGATACCCAAAGGAGAGGGCTGTACAGCACCAAGCCAAGGGAACATTAGGTGGATGTTACAAGGGGACACCCAGGAGCTGGAGTTTCATCCTTATATTCAGTCACTTGTGGGAAGCTCTTGTCCTCAGGAGGTCTGGGTCTAAGCTGGTGAGCGGGCTTGTAAAGCAGATGGGATGCAGGTATGCCATCAGGTGCCTTCAGGACAGTTTCAATTTCTGACTCCTGGTGTCCAGTGAGTTTTTCCTGGTCTTTCATTCCTTTGTGACTGGATGATTACAAAATGGCCATTAAGGATTGCATTGTCCTATACTCCTAGCAATTTTAACTTTAACTGTCCTAAAATTATATTCTCCAAACGAAAAAGTACCAAACACAAAGAGAGAAAAATGTTCTAAATATAAGAAGGTGATAGAAATGTTTATACTGAGAGATTTCTCAGAGCTTGAAAGATCAAGTTGGTTAATAAATTCTATATAATAAAAGCGTAATATGCAAATTGACTGAACGACAGAATGACTGGTCGCTATGATGTGCACTGACCACCCGGGGGCAGACACTCGATGCAGAAGCTGGACCCTGGTGGTCAGTGTGCTCCCACAGAGGGAGCGCTGCTCAGCGAGAAACCAGGCTCACCTCTGCTGCTGCAGGCGGGCTGTAAAGAGTGAGGGGTCTGGGCTGTGAGAGCCCTGGACTGTGAGAGGGATGTCTGACTGCCAGTTTAGGCCCGATCACTGGGAAAATCAGGCCTAGGCCAGCAGGCAGACATTCCCCAAGGGGTCCCGGATTGTGAGAGAGCGCAGGCCAGCCTGAGAGCCCTCCTCCCCTCCCAGTGTATGAATCTTGTGCACAGGGCCTCTAGTAGAATATAAAGCATTTGAGGTAATGACTGATAATATAGCTTTCATGTGTATTTATTAAACTTTGATTTCTACATAATTGATATGTCTTTGGAAGCCTCCATTGAATAATTATTAAAGTTGATCATCTATATTGCCACAAACACTACATGCATTTAGAAAAGTAAACTTTAATAGCCAACAATATTGAACTAAACTGAAAAATAAAACTACTTATTAATAATAAATATTTAATTCCAGCTATTGATGATAAAAGTTTATTATCTTGCTCCGCAAATGTCAACTGGTATAAATTTTTAAAGAATGAAGCAAAACAATTTACTGTTATTATTAAATTATTGTTATTTGATTGCATGTAATTTTTTAAATCAATCTGGTAAGAAATGTTTTATTCTGTTTTTTAAATTTATTTGTTTATTTATAATTAAGTGCAGTCTAATTGACCAAAGTCATTATTTTACTTGTTACCTGAGTTAGGACAGGACTTTGTATTTAGTCCAGTACACTTTTACCAGTAGTTCAGCACCCTGTCTAGTTGCTCAGTTCACCCATTATGTTTCCTGTTCTGGATAGGTCAGAAGTCCTAATTATTAGTAGGATATAAATCCTATTTATTAGCTCCTCCCCAGAACAAGTTTGACTCTATCACTATTTATTGTCATTAGTTTTACATACTGTTTTAATGAATTCTTTTATATATGCATATTTCTGTACATTTTAACAGAGAATAGACAAAAAATTTGGGGAGTCTCTGATATTCCCCCTTAGTCTGCCATAATCTAGAGTGACCAAACTATTATTTGACCAATTAAAGTGTCAGCACAGCATGAAGAGGAGTTAAACATACAAACTCTATGATCAAGATGAATAATTGAATATAAATGATGGTTTCCTAATTTACAAACTATTAGTAGAGTAATTTCCCATTATTCCTGGGGGATACATTCCAAGACCCCCAGTTTATGCCTGAAACCACAGATAGTGCCTATACATACATATCTATAACAAAGTTTAATATATAAATTAGGCATAGTAAGTGATTAACAACAGTCTTACCTAATAATAGACAAACATGTAAATTGACCGTCCCTCTGCTACGCTCACCAGCCAATCAGGAGAGTATGCAAATTAACCCAACAAAAATGGCGGTTAATTTGCATACATAGGCATGAGGTGAAGTGAAGACTGAAGGCTCTGGCCGGAGCAGCGACGACAGAAGGCTCCAGCCGGAGCGAAGGCCTGGGTCCAGGGGGCCGGAGGAAAGCCGGTGCCGGCAGCCAAGGGAAGGGAAGGCCTATTACACAAATCTCTTTGTGCAATGGGCCTCTAGTAACTAATAATGAAATAAAACAATTATAACAGTGTACTGTAATAAATGTTATGTGAATGTGGTTTCTCTCCTCTCTCTCTTTTTTCTGTCTCTGTCTCTCTCTCTCTCTCTTTCTCTGATAACCATTATGACAACAAAGTGGGATCCTAAATGACTAATTGGTGGATACACTGGACAAAAAAAATGATTCACATCCCAGGCAAGACAGAGCAGGAATGCTCAAAATTTCATCACTCTACTCTGAACTTCACACAATATAAAACTTATAAATTATTTCTGAAATTCTCCATTTAATATTTTGTGACCTCATTTAACCACAGGTAACTACAACTATAAAAACCACAGATAACTAAAACTAAGCAAAACCACATATAAGGAAGACTACTATAGTTGGGAAACTTATTTAAACTTATGAAGATCAAGAATTCAAGTATAAATTGCAAAGAAAACCAGTATCTCCTTGTTAATTACTGGGTAGATTATATAAGTTAATACACTCAAAATTCCTAGGGAAGTGACTGAATATAATACAAATTAATAAATAGTAACATCACTGTTGGCTATATTGAGCACTGAGGAGTAATATCAGATTCAAGTATCTACTAAGTAATAATATACACATAGAGTATTTTACATTATGTATAGACATATAGTCTATGCATAAATCAATTTATCTTTTACTGCTCTGTGGGAAGTAAAATACAGAATTGTTTGTTTTAAATCAGAAGCCACTGCTTATAATTGGATCATCAAAGCCAGATTATATATTCCCATTTATTCTTTTTTCTTTTTATAATGTTTCTAATCAGAGTATTTCCTATCTCTTATTTTTTTGTATATTAGTTTTTTTTCAATTACAGTTTATATTCAATATTATTTTGTATTAATTTCAAGTGTACAGCATAGTGGTTAGACAATCATAGACTACACAGATTATTAGTTTCAAGTGTACAGCATAGTGGTTAGACATATTACTACATTGATTATTGCCCTCAATATTTCCAGTACCCACCTGGCACCATACAAAATTATTACAGCAACTCAAGGGCCCATTAATAAGAAATGGATAAAAAGATGTGGTACATTTATATAATAAACTATTATTTGGACATACAAAAGAACATAATCTTACCATATGCCATCTGAGACAGCATGGATGAACTGAGAGGGTATTATGCTCAGTGAAGTAAGTCAGTCAGAGAAAGACAAATATCATATGATTTCATTTATATGTGGAATCTAAAGAATAATATAAATGAACAGACAAAGCAGAAGCAAACTCATAGATACAGAGAACAGACCAATGGTTGCCAGAGAGAAGAGGGTTTGGGAGACTAGGTGAAAAAAGTGAAGAGATTGAGAAACACACATTGGTAGTTACAAAATAGGCATGGGAATATACAGGACAGCATTGGAAATCTAGTCAATAATAGTGTTTCCTGTATCTTCTAAGTTCAGTCTTCATTTCTGAAAAGGAAGAAACAAGAAAGTTTTCATAGAATGAATCCTCTTGTCACATAATATATATATATATAAAACCCTAATATGCAAATAGACCGAATGGTAGAACAACAAAACAACTGGTCACTATGATGTCTGCTGACCTCCAGGGGGCATGCATGGAACATGACAGGCATTGGCAACAGGCACCACAGCACAGAACATGGTGGGCGTTGTCCGCAGCGGGATGGTGGAGCAGGTGAGCAGGGGTGCCAGACCAAGGCGGGGCACTTGTCGCTGTCATGGGGGTGAGCCTCTGGTGGTTACTGAAAATTCTTTGCTCCCACTCAATATGGTCATACCCGGTGCTTGCACCCACTGCCAATCCCAGAGCCACCACTCGCACCCACTGCCGGCACCTGGCGCCGGTCCCGATTGCTCTGTGCTGTCAGTGGGTTCAAGCAGCAGCTGCTCGCCCTTATCACCCCTCAGGGCTTCTCAACTTCCCTCTGCTCCTGAGGGGCAATGAGGGCAGCAACTGCTGCTTGCACCTGCTGAAGGCACTGGCCCCAATTGCTCAGCGCTGTCAGTGGGTGTGAGTGGGGCCAGCACTGTCAGCAGGGCTGCTGGCAGACAGTGGGAGGGGCCAGGCGGGGGTACAGAGGATGGGCAAAGACCTGCCTTTGTGCCCACTGCAGCCTCGCAGCCCACAGTTCCTTTCAAGGTGCACGAATTTGTGCACTGGGCCCCTAGTATGTATATAATAAACTTTTGTGAGTATGTATGTTTGTGAGGGTGTATGTTAGCATTGTGCATGCAAAATATTGGCTTAGAGTTTTGATTTCTTATGTGTATGTGGTGAGTGCTCATAGGATTTTAAACTGAATTGTCAGTTTATTTGTAACAACCAAATCAAGTTCATATAAATATCTCTGTTTATTTGTTTTATATAAATAATAAGTTTTGTTAAAATTTTGATTTAGTGAATGTTTTGGTGTCACACATAGTCATTCTGTGTGTAATAGCTGGTGCTGATTGAAATGGTTAAAGCTTTATATAAAAATATGCAATTTCCCTAATTTTCAGTAGTGGAGTCAGTCCTGATTCACATCCATTGCATTCATTCATTCATTTATTTTTCACAGGTGTAACCCATTATTTGGTTTTCAAGGCATATACTAGTAATACATTTAACTAAAAATAAGAGTGATATTATAATCTGTGTTCACTGAATACTTTTTAAAACTAAGATTAAGATATAATTTAAAAGACAAAATACCAGATTATTGTTGGGAAATAATATAGGATAATTTTTTGTACAGTTAACCCAAATAAATTTACAGAAACATATATTATTTTAATTTGAGTGTTATCAGTCAGAATTCAATTGGAGAAGCAGAAACACTAGGAAATAATAGATGACTGTTATCTCAGTGCCTGGTGTCAAAGCCTGAAGTCTGCAAGGTGTGCAGTTAGGAAAATAAAATGGAAACAAAGTGGGGAGAGTAAGGACATGCAGGAACTGGTGAGACTGAACTGCAATGCTCAAGGGCATACAGAAAACCTCACTTGTCTCTGACCACTCCTGAGTCTCCAACTTCGAAGACTTTGATGATGGGGATGTTCTGCAGGCAAAGCAACCACCCTTCATCAAATATAAACCCACCCCTAATGGGGAACCAGAGAAACTGAAAAAGAAAATCTGGAAGTTTTCTAGAGCTTCCCTGATAAGGTACCACAAACTAAGTGGCTTAAACCCAATAGAAACGTGTTACCTCACAGTTCTGGAGGCTGAGTCCAAAATCAAGTTGTCAACAGAGACATGCTCTAGGGGAGGAATTTCATCTTGTTTCTTCTAGCTTCCTTGATATTCCTGGATATTCCTTGGCTTATAGCTGCTTCACTCCAAGCTCTGCCTCCATTTTCTCACATCCTTCTCCCTTGTTTGTCTGTGGCTCTACTTATAAGGATATCAGTGTTATTGAATAGAACTCAAATCCAATGTGACTTCATCTTATTTGATTATATCTGCAGAGACCCCATTTCCAAATAGATCACATTCACAGATCCCAGGGTCTGGGACTTCAACATATCTCTGGGGGTCACATTCAACACATATGCCTGGCTTGTTCCTGACACTAGGTAGGTAAGGTAGCAAATACAACAGCATGTGCATGTTACAACTAATCTCCCTGGCATAAAGGGATAGCACTGATTATCCATTTTCTCTATCCACACCTTGCATAAATGTCTCTTTTGATCCATACCAGCAAGGAACTGTGCACAATTTCTCCATTAATCTGCAATATCACCTCTGTCTATCTATCTGTCATCTACATCTATCTATCATCTATCTATTTATCTATCTATCTATCTATCTATCTATCTATCTATCATCTATCATCTATCTATCTATCTATCTATCTATCTATCTATCTATCTATCATCTATCTATCTATGGATCTGCTTAGAACTGCAATTACACAACTTTCATTTTAATTACTTAGAAGATAATTTTTCTTATTTTGCCAAGATTTGAACAACTTTCCATGGTAATTATAGGTGGTGGTAGTTATGGATCCTTTACTCTGAGGGCGTATCTTATAGGAATCCAGCTTAATATGGACTGTGTCCTTTGGTAGTCCCCACTTCAGAAGACCCAAGGTTTCCTATGCCATTCAAGGCCATCAAAGCGGAAGTTTTGCTTATCCATTGACTGGTAAATATATTTAGGGCAAAAGTGGCTTCGGGGTTTCACTTACTTCTCTAGGTTCCTAATTCCCTTAAACTGATTTTTTGCCTTGCTGGATCTTTTGTGGTTAAAATAAAATTTATTCCATTGATTTTTTTAGAGAGAGTGGAAGGAGCAAAGGGAGAGGGGAGAGAGAGAGAAACATTGATGTGAAAGAGACATTGTTTGGTTGCCCCACACACTGCCTGACCTGGGCCAGCGATCAAACCTGCAACCCAGATATGTGCCCTTGACCGGGAATCTAGCCTGGGACCCTTAGTTGCTCGGGCCGATGCTCTAACCACTTAACAACACCTGCCAATGTGGTTAAAATCATTTTTAAATGCGTATATCTAACTATTTTGATATTTCTAGCAGAATGATTTTTCCAAATAATCTAGTCCACTTTTTCCTAGAAATAGAACTCACAGGGGTTTTTTTTTTTTTTAAAAAAATACTAGACAGAATGATTTTAATGTTTATATGAATATATAAATACAAGAAAACGCTAATGATGAAAAAGATGAGACTAACAAGCCATTAGAATGAATAAATTATATGAATGAGGTATTCACAGTTAAGAAATCACAAAGGACCAATAAACATATGAAAAGAAAAACATAGATAATTAAATAACATATAACAAATTATGTGAGTGAGCTTTATCTGAACCTGAGGTAGGGTACACAAGAGCCAGAACCCTCTGTTCAATGATGTCTTCTTGAGAGGATATTGAAGCTGCTTTTTAGCATTTTTATCCTAGGAACACCATATTCAATTCATAAATTAATAATTTAAGGGCCACATGTTTAAAACATTACATTTCTTATTTTCCTGTCCTTCCATGTCTCTTTGCCTCTAAGAATCTTGCTCACACAGCACACAACACTTTTTCCTTCAGGCCATTGCACAACCGCCTCATTTTGCATCTACATTTCCAGAAGTAAGATGTTAAAGCACAATCCATATACATCAGTGATTTTTAAATGATCATCAATAACTTGTTTCTAGAAAATAATCTATTTGACTTAACAGCTTTTTTATACAGTCATGGAAAAGTTACAAAATAGCCAGGGGAAGACTTTAATTTTTCTTCCTGGAAATATAGAAATGGATTAAACCGATTTATGAACTAAATTAATATATTTAGGTACAATTTAAGGCCAATTGTTATGCTGACTTTCATATAAGATTTTGATGTGCTAGCAGACTATTTTTAAGGTTTTGCTCAATTTGTTTTCATACTGAAATCCTCTTCAGGAGGAGATATGCAATTCAAATATCACATAATTTAAACTATAGCCTACCCAAATTCTGTCATCTAGGGCTACCACATTTTTGGGGTCTACTATTAGTCTCATTATTTACCTATTATTATGCCAATCCCATTTCAAAGGTGGCTTTAAAAATTCCCATAAAGGACTGGTGGCTTTTTTAACTTTTAAATTATGTTTTCTTCACTTTTCAAAAAGACATTAAGTTTATGCTGTTTTTCTATCAGCACATTTGCAATTAAGAGAAAATTAATCTTACTTGTTCTTCTCATTACTTATCAGAAGAAAACATTTTTTTTTCCTCTCTGGGCTATTCTTTCTCCATTTGTAAAACAGAAAAGTTCTACTAGATCTCAAAATTTTTAGATTGAAAATTTGAATCCTC